>NC_080784.1:199456553-199804425 GCF_028018385.1 Neofelis nebulosa | reverse complement strand
AAATACTCTGGCTCTTTGGAAGTCTGGTCTAAGTCCTTCTTTCCTCTTGACCACAGTGAGGATATACCCAAGGGCAGAGTGCCAAACCTGGTTTCTTTGTCTTCTGATTCCAATTTATTTCTTTCCTGCTTTGTATGGGAGCCGATCCTGTCCCTTGCAGGCTGCATTTACCTGGTTCCCAAGTGGCTTCCAGTTTGGTTCACTCACTGGGAGGCGCTAGTGGAGATTGTGTCCTGGCAAGACAGAAGACCTTCAGTCCTTTCTGTCCTCCTCAGGCAGCATCCCTCCCAGCATCTGCCTCTTCTCCATGACTCCAGCTTCTGATAGACCGCCTTGTCCAGATTCCAGTGTCTGCCAGGGAACTTTGTATTTCTGGTGACATTTCCTCCCTCACTTGATCTTGCTGCCCCAGGGGTTGATGCTGCCTGCTGTTGCTAACTCTGAGTTACCTCACCATCAGTTTCTTTCTTAACCGTGCAACCAAAATTCTCTCTGTAAAAATGGCTGATGATACCGCTCCTCCTGGTGAGACTTTGACTGATTCAACCGGGTTAGGTTTACCAAACACCCTTTAAAATTGGCTTAAATATTCAAATGTATTCTCAGGTTGGCAGGTGACAAATGAGTGAAGCTGGCCAGGTGTAGAAAAATATATCCCTAATATAAAAAGGACAATAGCACAAGTGTAATGATAAATGGCACCTGTTGTTTGGCGTCTGGGTTGGAAGATGACAGGGAAAGGAACTAAAGGGAGGGCTGCAGCACTCTCGGGCAATTCAAGACCTCTCTACTCAAAGCGAGCTTACTCCTCCTTGCATCCACCACTTGGGCCATGGCTAGGAATTACAGGAGCTGGGGCCCCATCCCAGATCTACTGAAGAATAATCTGCATTCAGATTGGATGCCCAGGTGACTAACATGCACTTAATATTTTGAGAAAATACCGGTCCACAGGATCTCTTGCTTAACGATGTTCCTCAGCTTCAGCTGATGGTTGCTAAATAAAAATGTGTTCTCCACATTATTTTTGTTAATGATGTGCCTACCAGAAAGAACACATCTCTAGGCCTCTTGGGAGGAGCAGGGTCAGCTGGCTACATTTGTTTGGAGAAACAAAGGGTGGGGGGCTTGGAAAGCATGTCCACAAAGCACATCTCTTATCTTATTGAAACTTACCTGTCTTACTTGGCTCTCTCCTTTCATGGTTAGGAAAACACAGAGAAACTGGCTCTTGCAACAGAAAGAGTGGCTCAAAAGCAGACAGCTAGTAAGAGGACAAGTGGGGACTTCATCAAAGGACTACAAATGCCCCCTTTCTCTTGCTGTGGATTTGCTTCCAAAGTTGATGGGTCAGAGTCCTGGTGACCTGGGATCTATCCAAGGTGCTAAAATCCCAGGCTTTCCCCTGCTGTAACTCCAGAAGACAGAGCAATGGTTAAGTGCAGAGACTTCCTCACCATTCACAAAGTAGATATTTAATTACCAGAAGCTTCTGTGTTCCCACAGCAGGATGCATAAAAGGAAGTAAAGCATAATTGTGGCAATGCGTCTGGTTCGGAAATTAAAACTCAGCAAGGAAGGGCGTGCGGGGAGCCAGATGGTGTGGAGCAGAAGGTGGCCTGCAATGAGCCATTTCCCATTCAGGCAGGTCTTATTTGGGAGCTGATTTGTTTGAGGCTGGGCTGCCCCTGGGCCGGGCCACTGGCTTTCTGTTTGGGGATTGCCTGCGCCTGTTTGAACAAACACTGCCTGTCTGGCAGATTTCTGCCAAAGAGGCTCAGGCATTTTGTCAGTGGCTACAAAGCAAAATGGCCAAATCTTCAGCAACTCTTAGAAAGCTGCTGAACAGAGAAGTGCTAGGGAGCAATAACCAGATTTCTCATCTACTCTAATGAGACATGTTTAAGATCCTACGTGGGTCCTGGAAGAATGATCAGAGTAAAGGAAGTGCCCCACCTCAGGCCCTGTGTGTGTGGAATCGGACTCCTGAAGTACCTAAACTTATTTGTTCTATACCAGATACCTTATTCGTCACCCTTTGGGATGTTACGTGAAAACTTGAAAGGGTGGAGAGAAGTGTCCACCTCACTGAGCCACTTTCAACTGCAAGTTCACTCCAAGAACATTTGCAATGCTTCCTTGGCACAGCAAATTTATATCTGACCCAGAGGTGTTCCTGCTCCAAGGTTGACCGCATCTCCCAATTCCATTTCCTACCAACTCTCGTTTATTCATACATTAATTCTTTCAACAAGTATTTAATGAGCAATGATTATATACCAGGCACTATTTTAAATGCTTGGAGGAGACTCATGAGTAAAATGGATAACGAACATATACATACATCAGACAATTTTGGGAAATGGGAAATTCTGGGCACACACACACACACACACACACACACACACACATAGATCTCTCAGTATCCTTGGGTAGGATGACATGGCGGGTGTACTTCTTCACTCAGCATGACCTAGTGAGGACCCTCTGGGAAGGGACATTTGATTGAGGTCTGAAGGATGAGAAGGCCAGCCATAAAGATGCAAAGATGGAGAGGGAAGGTAGTGTTCCAAGAGGAGGATGATCAGAGATAAATATCCAGAGGTGAGAATGACCTTGTATGTTCAGGAACAGAGGAGGTATGCTGGTATAGGGGGGAGAATGACAGAAGATGAGATTGGAGAGGGTAGCAGGGGCTGTCTTTTGTAGGACCTTGTAGACCAGAGTAAGCATTTTAGTCTAATGGCCGTAAAAATGCACACACATATCTTAATTCCTAATCTGATTTGTGTTCTACAAAGATCACTCTGGCTGTAGGGTGGAGGATGGACTGTAAGGTGGGCAAGAATGACGAACTGGTTCGGAAGAAGAGTTAGGAATTTGTGCAAAAGTGTACGTGTGAAATGACAGTGCCCTGCAGCAGAGGAGAGAAGGAAGAACAGAGAATGGTACCCAGGATACTTTTGGAGGAAGTCCCACTCCTGGTAGCCCCACCTTGCCTATACCAACCTTACTTACTGAGTTGGCTCAAATTCCAGCATGGGCAGAATAGTGTGAATCCTTCCTTTGCAGAATGCAGATTCTGATGATTGCAAAATGGCAAAGAGGAGTATTTGGCACATTATGAACGCTTGACTGTTCAGGGCTCAGTAAGTGCTCTGAAAACTTACATGTGTTCATAAGCCATTTCAGATCTACAGAAGCGCAGAAGATCCAAAGAGTAGACTGGAGGCTGTGCAGCTGGAGGGACGTGACCATCACACTGGGGAAGAAGAGCCTGGAGATGGAACAGGTAGGTTGAGGTCAAATATTTGAAAGGTCATCCTGTGAGGAAAAAGGTGACCTATTAACACTTGAGCAAAAAGCCCAGGACATTATTGGTTTTGCAGGGCTGCTAACAGTAACACAACCCTGGTGGTTTGCTAGAAATCTTTGGCGTCCTTGGCCTGTAGAACCTTCACGCTAACCTTTGTCTTCATGCGGCACTCTCTCTGTGCGCATCTGTCTCCAGATTTTCCTTTTATTGCAACATTTTTTTAAGTTTATTTATTTATTTTTGAGAGCGTGGGGGGAGGGGCAGAGAGAGAGGGCGAGAGAGAATCCCAAGCAGGCTCTGCACTGTCAGCACAGAGCCCGACGTGGGGCTTGACTTCAGGAAATGTGAGATCATGACCTGAGCTGAATCCAAGAGTTGGATGCTTCATTGACTGAGACACCGAGGTGCCCTAGATTTTCCTTTTTTTGAGGACATCAGTCATATTGGATTATGGCTCACGCTAATAGCCTCATCTTAATGACGACATCTGCCAAAGCTGCTTCTCGAGAAGCTCATATTCTGAATACTGGTGGCTGAGGGTTCAACATATCTTTTCTGAGGGGGACACAGTTTAACCCATAACAAGAACTAATCAGTAGAAGGCGATAGGGGGCAGATTTTGTTTCAATTTAAGGATCAATTTTTCAACAGTCCGAATTTTACACCTATGGTGAAGGTCTGCATTTCTCAACCCTGAGTTCCTTGGTGTCAGGAGGTTTTTAAGAAAAAGCTGAAGGATATTCAGCCAAGGATTTGTGAGAGGAGGTGTCTACACTGCATGAAGTGATGAGTTAAAATGATCTCTACAGTCTTTACAAGCTAGTTGTCCACAATTCTATAATATTTATCTTAAAAATAGTAACAACTGACATTTACTGATGCTAGTAGGCTAAGCTCTGGATTGAGGCATTTTTTTTTTTATCACAGAAATATCATGAAGTTACAACATGGATGAAGAAAGCAGGTACCAAAGTCCACACAATGTATGTTTTTATTTATATAAAATGTCAAAAAATAGGCAAATCCGTAGAGACAATGGTGCATTAGTGGTTGCCAGAGGTTTGGGAGAGGGGGGACAGAGAGTGCTTGCTAATGGGTACAGAGATTCTTTTTGGGGTTATGAAAATATTCTAGAATTGAATAGTGATGAGTGTTGTACAGCTTTTATGACTACACGTAAAATCACTGAATTGTAAACTTTTAAGTGGCAAATTTTATGTCTCAAGAATCTTACGAGGTGGGTGTTATTGTCCCCATTTTCCAGATGAGAAAATCTGGACCTAGAATAGTCAGACTTTAGCCATGCTCTAATGGCAAATGGCATAGCGAGAATTTGTATTTATCTCTATTCTTTTCTACTTAACAAAAACAAGTTTCCTAGGGACTGCCTAGCTGGCGCCTGATCACTCGATACGAAACACCTGCTGGTGATAAATGTCCCTTTCCTTGAGGACATTCTATAATCCAGCCTGTCCACTGACTTAAGCTGTCCCCAGACTGGAAATATGGGTATGACATTTTTCTTTTCATGGTCAGAGGCAGGCAGAGACAATTTTCTTTTCTTTCATCAAGTTTTCTGATGATTTACCGAAGAATAAGGAAAAGCCTGTGGTGAGAGGAGGCTAGATGTTAATTAAGACACAATTTCCTAAAAACAGTGTCTGCTCGTGTGTTGGGGTTAAACTGGGGAGAAAATCAGCATTTTGGCTTTGTATGAGTTTCCTGTCTCTGTCATAACACGTTCCCAGCTTTGAACACACGTTTGTTACCTTGAGATTGCCTGCGGCCAGGAGTCTGGGCCTGGTGAGTGGAGTCCTCGCCTCAGAGCCTTAGGCTCCATCAGGGTGAAATAGGGTACTGCCACAGCTTTGATCTTACCCGAGTCTCTAGGTTTTCTCTCCGGGACCAAGGCTCACTCTCAGCTGCTAGACTCCAACCTCAGGTCCTGATCTTATGACCCTTTCTCCTTCGCATGGCGGCTTTCTCCTTCATGGCCCGTGGAGGAAGCTCTCCCCTTGGTCTGCCATCGAGTCTTACACACTATGGAATATTATCATGGGAAGGACTATTCCATCACTTTTCCCATGGAATATAACTTAATCAAGCCATATAATGTACAAATCATACCCATTCTCCAGGGGAGGAGATTATACAGGGCGTATGCACCGGGGGCTGGGAGTTTGGGGGTCCTGCTTAGGATTCTGACCACCCCAGGCATTAAGATGTGTTGATTGCAGTTAGGTCTGCTTGATTTGGTTCCACCAAATTTACAGTGTCCGCTCTTTGGAATATTGCCCCGAAAGACTTATGTGAAATGCATATGGCGGGCAGGCGAAAGTGGTGTTCATAACCTCTCCAGTTGTGTCATGTTTTGTGCTGTTAAGTCAAGAGCACCTCCGATCAAGAGGCCTGACACCCTCAACTGGAGCTGCCAGAGAGGTTCAGGGAAGTGCCACTTAAGGAGTAGGTGCCCCCAAATTATTACCTGGTACCAATTGTGCCACCACAGACGAGGCAGCTTAAAGAAGAGATGTGTATTTTCTCACAGTCCAAGATCCAGGTGTGGGCAAGGTTTGTTTCCTCCGAGGCTCCTCTCCTTGGTGTGGAGATAGCACCTTCCCTCTGTGTCTTCACGTGGCTGCTCCTCTGTGTCTGTCTGTCCTGATCGCCTCTTCTCATAAGGAGACCCGTCAGATTAGGTCCGGGCCCACCCGATGACCTCACTGTAACTCAGCTTTAAAGACCCCATGTTTAAATACAGTGACATTCTGAGGTACTTGGGGTTGAGACTTCAATGTGTGTATTTTGGAGAGGACGTGATTCAACCCATAACACCAACCAAATGTGAGGTACACAGAAAAGGTGATAGCATTTTCACTCCACCAGTGAGGAAGTTAGAGCACAGATGGAAATGGCTCATGGTCAAATGAATAATAAGGGGCCACAGAGGCATTTAAGCACAGGGCTACAGAGTTACCTCTTCTCGGCCCTTTCAGACGGCCCAAACCAGATGGCAGGTTAAAATTTACCCCTGAGATATCGTAAGTAAAGCTATGAAGTGGGGAATATGCTTGTAAACACAATGAAGAAAATCTCAGAAGGCTTTATTCAATGGGTAGCTCTTTTTTGGGACGTGAAATCGTCCTCGCTTCCCATGCAGCATGAATACTACTCAAAGACTTTTTGTTTTACCTCATTCTCTTGTTTTATGATGAATTTGTGCATGAAAAGACTCATTAAGGACATCATTATTCTACATTTATCAGTAATGAACTGTCTGTGGCACCTATTAGGGGCAAAATGGTCCGAGTCCCTTTCTGGATCTGTCTACATTTTTCTTCATTATTTACTGCTCAACTTCCATCCATTTCAAATGGATTCTGCTGGATGCAATTTTCCCCCCAATTGTTCTTTTATTTGAGAGACAAATATTAATAGAATTCATAATCCTCGAGGAGTCCACTCTGAACCTTCCAATGTTAAAATGACTTTTTAATTTTTAATACCGGGAAGGGACAGGGAGGCTCACCTTAGGAACCCACAATCTAGCCAACCCATTGCATTCATCATCCTAATTAATTGTCATAAGAACTCAGAGATGGTATTGTCACCCCAATTCACCAAAGAGAGGCTGAAGAACAGAGAGGTAGCCTGCTTTGTTTGGTCACTTAACTTATAGTTATGCCCACCATAGAGGCAAGGACCTGGAGAAACCCACTGCCAAAGATTTTGTGGCACGGTACGTTTTCTCTGACTTCCACATTCATGCTGATTCCAATGTATCCAGACACAGGCTCAAACCTGGAACTTATTAAAATGCGTGAGCCCCACTGCTGTTTGTGAGCCCCGCAACACCTTTGCTCAGTCTAGTTCATTTCTGCCAGTGTTTTTATGATGCAAATGACTCCTTCTGGTATAGTCTGTCACCTTTGATGCAAGAGAAGAGATTCTTTTAAAACAATCTTTCTCACTTCTTCAGCTCCTTTAGAGTTTTTCTCTTATCTCACTCCCCAGTGATTAACATTCCTTTTGAGGACATCGGGAGACATCTTATCAAAGTCTCCACCCTGATGCCTGGAAGGTAATAAGATTTTTACTTCCAAACTCTTCAGCATCTCTTGCTGTAATCGGTTGAGAGATATGCTAAATTCTTTTCAGCTTTCTGTTATTTGCTTAGTGATTAGCAAACCAACTCTTAAATAGAATTTTAAAATGTTGACAAACAGTTCTTTATGTGCTGTGCGTCTGTCCTGCCTAACTTTCCAGGGTGTGGGTTTTCATGGTGACCCTCTGCCACTGTGATATTAACTAAGGGCCTGCTGCCACTGGGTCTTTACCCTCTTGAAATGTTCTGTTACACGTATCAGTGACTTTCCTTTTTCTGATCATAAGATTCAGAAATCGAATTCAAAGTGGCTTTAACAAAGGAGTCTTTCAAATACCGGGACTGCATTTTCTTAAAGTTTTATTTTAAATACTCTGTAGCACCTAATTCTTTCTAGGCACAGTAGGATCACAATACACATTTTTGACTGACTTATTACATGATATTGCTATTTTTCTATTTATTTGTACAAATCGTTGTTCAATGATCTCAGTAACACTCTGTTAAACATTTCTATTTTTCCAGTAGTTCAAGGCACTTTGTAGCACAAACAGGAAGCTTACAAAGTGCCTGGTGGAAGGAACGTGGGTTCCAGACCCCAGCCCACTGAGCAAAACTCTGCTGCCTCCGGACTGTGTGATTTTAGAAATGTTGCATCTTTTCAGGCATGGGAGTAAGAAAAATCTTCCTGAAGGAAGTGAGGTCAATCAAACAAAATATTAAGCTAAGGATTTAAGAAGTAGATGTTAACTGCTTTTTCTGATTCCCCAAACTGTGTTACGTCTTTCATTTTATATTCTGTGCTTTTGTGCCATATTTCCCTTTCTTAACATATAGCACAATTTAATTAATTGTAAATATGTACTGGTTTTTTTTTTTTTTTTTTTTTTTTTTTTTTGCAAGAACACTTACATAAAAAGCAGGGACTCTATAAGTGCCGAAAGGATTGATGGAGGAATGTATGGTAGATGTTAGATGGGCTGATGGATGAACGGATTGATAGATGGATGGGTGGGCCAATGAATGAATGGTTGGATGGATGGATGGATGGATGGATGAAAACAACAGTCCTAAAGGTGAGAGCAGGGACTATCAAAACTTTCACAATATTTTATGTTTTTATGGATAGAAATTATTTTAAAATGTACAACTACAATTATGACAAAATATACTCAGAAAAACAGGTATTTCAATAAACACAACATGATATACACTTAAAATTCTTTTATTATTTTTTTTTAAATGTTTATTTATTTTTGAGAGACAGAGGGAGAGAAAGCATGTGTGGGGGAGGGGCAGAGAGCGAGGGGGACACAGAATCCGAAGCAGGCTCCAGGCTCTGCGCGGTCAGTACAGAGCCTGAGGCAGGGCTCGAACTCACGAGTTGCAAGATCGTGACCTGAGCTGAAGTCGGACACTTAACTGAGTGAGTCACCCAGGCATCCCTACACTTACAATTCTTTAATTGGTTTCTAGAATATAGTCACAGTAAATAAAATATTTTGATATATATTTTAAGTACATGTATAAAAATCATATACATCATAGAAAACGTCATATGTGAGTATATTCTATCAGTCGTAAATGTAGAAAATAGCCATGTGCCCCAAACCCAGGTTGAGTGACAACCTTCCTTGACTGTGTCTTCTTCTACCTTTGCAAGATTTAACCACTTTCCAGAATGTGTTTGTTGACCTTTGCTTTTCCTTGCAGTTTTCCGAAACATGTAACCATCCCCCCAAAAGTATTGCCTCCCCACTTTGTTCAAGTGTACATTTCAAAAAGTTAAAAAACACGACCTTCTTTACACTTATGTAGTGAGCACATGTTAACCATACATTTAACTCAGGAATGGGAAAGTCACTAGCTGGTAGTGGTGATTTCAAGGAGGAGAAGAGAGACCAGAGTATAAAACTGATGAAAAGCTAATGAATGATAAAATGGTGAATTGTGATTGCTTAGTTAAAGAAAAACTCTGCTGGCCTACAGGTCAATAAGTCCATAAACTTTGGGAATATGTCCTCTAATGGATAGAAATTATTTGTAACCTAACAACCTTCAAAAATTAACATCTACTGTCCAGAGCTGTGTTGTTGATCAGTAGCAAATAGTAAGCTAAACGAAAGTCATATTACCCTTAGGTGGGCTTGGTTCTAGAACAATGTTGAAAGGGCTTCTTTCTGCTTTGGTAATGATATTTCTGTCTTATTTCCAAGTTTTAGATGTTTCCATCTTAGCTTTATACATGTGGAATCATAATATACATATTCTAATATTATATGTGCTCTTGTTATGTTTCTGAGTTGATCCAGGTTGATGTAGATAAGCCATAGTTCATACATTTTAAGTGGGTGGAAACCCACAATTTATTTTCCATAAATATGTATTTTTAAGTGAAACTACTTCTTCCAGTATTCGATGTTCTTTTCACATACTACACCTATAAAAAAATGTTGTCTAGTGTGGCAAGTCTTTGTCAACTCTTGGTTAAATAGCTCAGTCTCAGAAGCCAGCTTGGCTGGGTGTAAATCTCGGTTCTGGAATCTACTAAATCTTTCACTGCCTCTCCTTCCTCCTCCATAGAAGAGGATAATGCTAGTATTGACTTGATATTGACATTGTGACTATAAAATGGTAGAACCCAAGCTTAGCTTACAGCAAGGATTCACTAGATATTAGTGTTTATTGCTACATTTATTTTGCAGCTCAAATAGCTAAACTCCACAAATATCAATCAATAATATGCCTGTCTGTAAGTGGGTGTTCCAGATAAAGAACTTATACTGCTCTGACAAATGTGAAGAAAGAATATATGTCTTGGCTTGGAGTTCATTGGACATGAAATCACAGGGAAAAGGGATTTAGATAGGTGGAGGCTGATCAGCAAATTTGAATTTGAGGACATATAAGAAATTGCGATACATTTGTATATTCGATCCATTCAAGTATTCTCGTTCTGATTCCACGTTTTCCAATCCATATCCTACACTATTTGACTTTGTCTGTAAGTCAGTCCAAGAGTGATAATGGCTGGCCATATAGACTTAAGTATCTTGCTCCCTGTGATTCTTGCTTCTCATTACAGCCCATTTTCTTCTCTGCTTATATGCCTGACATTCATGAATTTGGTTAATGTGAGTCACCCTCTGAAAGAATTTTTACTCAAGGTGCTAACATAAATCGCACGTTTGAATCTCCAGGGCTCACAGCTTGCCTCTGAAACATGACAATGTCAAGACTACTGGAACACCACTCTTTAAAGTGTGTTCTTGGACCAGTAACACCAACATCACTTGGGAGCTTATTAGAGTTGCAGAATTTTAGGCTTCACTCAAAACCGACTGGAAAACTTCAAAATCTGTATTTTATTAAGATCCTTGGGTGACTCATATGCACATGAGCATGGGGAAAGCACACTACCAGAACATAAAGCCTGCCTGCCCCGTCCCAAACACATCCACATATTCATCTGGCTAAACTTCTACTTTGGGATGTAAAGAGAAAAAAAAGATGTGAAGAGGTGGAAAAATGGGAAATTGAAATAGAAGAGTAGGATGTTATATTTACTGTTTATAAGGAAAGTAGTTGTCAGTATCAGTGGGTGGCTGATAAAGGAACTATCAGTGAGTGTGAGGAAATAAAGGATCCTGGGTTGGAGTTTGGATGAGTGATTTGCTCAGACATCGATGGCCTTTAGGAAGATTACAAGACTGGGGTGCGGGATTCATGCCCAGGTATCAAAGTGTCAGTAATACAAGGAAGGGACCAGGGTTTCGATAATAGGAGTAGAGCGAGTGATAGCCCATAGGGCAGGGGATTTTGTATCTGTTTATTAGACTGGTTTTACACTAGAGGGTGACAACGTCACTCATCCCTGTGTCTCTTACAGTGATAGAATAGTTTGAACACAGGGGCACCTGGGTGGTTCAGTCGGTTGAGTGTCTGACTTCGGCTCAGGTCACGATCTCGCGGTCCGTGAGTTCGAGCCCCGCGTCGGGCTCTGGGCTGATGGCTCAGAGCCTGGAGCCTGCTTCCGATTCTGTGTCTCCCTCTCTCTCTGCCCCTCCCCCGTTCATGCTTTGTCTCTCTCTGTCTCAAAAATAAATAAATGTTAAAAAAAAAATTAAAAAAAAAAAAGAATAGTTTGAACACAGTGTGTTCTCAATCAATGCTGGTTGCAAGGATGAATCGTGTTAATGGCATCTCTTGTGGAATTTCTGTTTTTAGTATTTTATCTATATTAATGAATCTAATCTTGATTTTAATCCAACAAAGTTCGTTGTTTGTCCTCTTCCTTCTCCTCTTTCTCATCATCATCATCATCCCCAATGGACGACTTGGGGAACTAGCAATGTCCAGAGTAATTTGTCCAAAGCCACATAATAAGTTAGCCTCAGAGATGGGTTTCAGATCCAGACAGTCTGATCTGACGTCACTCTCCAAGGAAAGGATGAACCATATGATAGGATGTTTTCATAAACATACAAATCCAGAGCAAAGACCATTCTTATCCTTTGGTGAAAAGCTGAAAGCACATGGTCCTGTTTTCTTCATTGAAGTGTTCACCTGTATGCTGAAACAGCATAATGTCAAAGTAGCTTTGAAAAACCTCCATTAAAATAATTTGATTCTTCTCACTGAAACAGATTCATTTGGCGGGAGAAGTTCATAAGCTGAAGGGGAAACTCAGAATGTGAGATGACACATCAAAATTAAAATATATATTATATATATATATATATATATACACAATTTTTAAAAATGTCCTCTTATAATAAGTATGGAGAAAAGGTCAGCTTTCCTCTTTTGTTACATTCTCCTCACTTCACAGATCACACTGATAAATTTGGCATCCCTTGGAATGTGCATGGTCCAGAAATTATGAAGGTATTATGAAGCTATGTGGGTTAAAAAGAAATAAAAAGCAGAATAATGGAGGAAGAAAGAAAATATAGAAGTATTTTATAGTATTATAATATGTGAGTGTCAACACTCATTTAAAAAAATTATAATGTTTATTTTTGAGAGAGAGAGAGAGACAGAGACAGAGAATGAGCAGGGGAGGGGCAGAGAGAGGGAGATACAGAATTCAAAGAAGATTCCAGGGTCTGAGCTGTCAGTGCAAAGCACGAAGCAGGGCTCAAACCCATGAACCATGAGATTATGACCTCAGCCAAAGTCCAAGGCTTAACTGACTGAGACACCCAGGTGCCCCTCAACACTCATGTTTTAAAAATTGTATTTATTTGTTTTGAAAAGAGACAGAGACAGCATGAGCGGGGGAGGGGCAGAGAGAGAGAGAGAGAGAGAGAATCCCAAGCAGGCTCTACACCAGCAGTACAGAGCCTGATGTATGGAGCTCTAAGCCATAAAACTGTGAGATCATGACCTGAGCCAAAACCAAGAGTCAGATGCTTAATTGACCAAGCCACCCAGGCGCCCCTCAACATTCCTGTTTTAAGGTGTGAGGTAACTTTTACACCTAATAATTTTCTATTCTAATTCATCACATATCCTGTAGTGTCCCACCAGCTGCAATCGTGTCTATCCTGGCGGCCATGACAGCGTGTGACATCATTTGTTTTGCATGACCACGTGTGCTCTGAGAGTAGAAAACTTAGTCCTTTGTCCTCAGCACTTACAAATCCTACACCTACTCTCGTCTTCTTCAAGCTATCTTGTGTATTGTTTACCTCTTTCTGTGTCCTTAACCCACATTTTTCTGATAATGAACCAGAATACAGAAAAATCTTGGCCCTGGGATTGAATGGTATTGTCCCTCTTTGTCATAACTGTTCCTCCCTTGATGTTAAGACTCTTAAATGGACATCCTAAAGCTTCTGTGAGACCTTTGATCGTGCCAAGATATATGTATTGTTCTTTGTTATTTTCAGTTTTGGTTTCAGGTGTGTGTGTGTGTGTGTGAGAGATAGAGAGAGAGAGAGAGAATGCCTCCTTCCTATTGATTTCTTATAATGCTATATACAATACAATACAACACAATACAATCCAGTACAATATATAATACAATTAAATTAAAAAGTGAAAATAAAGCGTCTGGGTGAGAGCTTCAATGGGACATCTCCCCCAAAGAACTGAACTTCCTCTAGACTCTGTGTGGTCTCTCCAGCTGTAGATCTCACCTGCTCCTTTGACTTAACTCTGAGCACTTCCCTAAAGGGTAAGACAATGCTGCTTCTCAAGGGCAAAATTTCCCCCTCCACTTCAATGAAGCGTCTGTATTGCTGGTGCAGCACCAGGGGAAAATATTCTGCTTCTCTCTGCAGCGCTTAGCTGTCAAATGCCTGGGGAATGTTCTCATTTCCTCTCTTACCTACTCTTGTCTAGGTGATTTCATCTCCATCTACAGCTTTATTTATTTATGTATTTATGTATTTATTTATTACATTTATTTATTTTTGAGACACAGAGAGAGACAGAGCACAAGTGGGGGAGGGGCAGAGAGAGAAGGAGACCCAGAGTCCGAAGCAGGCTCCAGGCTCCGAGCTGTCAGCACACAGCCCGACGTGGGGCTTGAACCCACAAACCGAGAGATCATGACCTGAGCCAAAGTCGAACGCTCAACTGACTGAGCCACCCAGGCGCCCCAATCCATCTATAGCTTTAAATAGCATCAATAAGCTATTGATGACTCCCCAATTTATATCTTTAGCCTTCAAAACTCCCTTGAGCTCAAGAACTTTTCTAGTGGCTTACTCGACTGTTCCACTCGAATATCTAAAGGAATTTCAAATCGAGCAACCTCAAAACAGGAACCCTTCTATTTTGCATCCCCAGACCTATCCCTTGGTAATCTTTCCAAGTACACAGCACTTTCCAACATGTGAAGTTGTTCTTGATTACATTTCTTTCCAACCTCTAGGGCAGTCCATTGGCGTGTTTCCCTCCGTGATTCACCCTCAGTCTTCTCATGTTTCTCCATTTCCACTGACTTTGACTGGTGCCAGCTAACACTATCTCTTGCTTGGAGTAATAAAATAGCTTAAATTCCAAGCGAGAATTCAAGCATCGGGGTACATGTGCTCCTACATATGTACTTCCCTACAATCTGTAGCTACAGAGACATTTTTATTTATTTTTTATTTTATTTTTAAATATAATTTATTGTCAAATTGGTTTCCATACAATACCCAGTGCTCATCCCAACTAGTGCCCTCCTCCATGCCCATCACCCACTTTCCCCTTACCCCCACCCCCCATCAACTCTTAGTTTGTTCTCAGTCCATAAAAGTCTCTTATGGTTTGCCTCCCTCCCTCTCTGTTACCTTTTTTTCTCTTCCCTTCCCCCATGGTCTTTTGTTAAGTTTCTCAAGATCCATATATGAGTGAAAACATATGGTATCTGTCTTTCTCTGCCTTACTTATTTCACTTAGCATAATACCCTCCAGTTCCATCCACGTTGCTGCAAATGGCCAGATTTCATTCTTTCTCATTGCACGTAGTATTCCATTGTATACATAAACCACATCTTCTTTATCCATTCAGGAAAAAACTCTTTGACCTCAGCCACAGCAATTTCTTACTTGACACATCTCCAAAGGCAAGGTAATTCAAAACAAAGGTGAACTATTGGGACCTCATCAAGATAAAAAGCCTCTGCACTGCAAAGGAAACAGTCAACAAAACTAAAAGGCAACCTATGGAACGGGAAAAGATATTTGCAAATGACATATCAGATAAAGGGCTAGTATCCAAAATCTATAAAGAACTCACCAAACTCCACACCCAAAAACCAAATAATCCAATGAGGAAATGGGCAGAAGACATGAATAGATACTTTTCCAAAGAAGACATCCAGATGGCCAACAGACACGTGAAAAGATGCTCAACATCACTCCTCATCAGGGAAATACAAATCAAACAAATGAACAAATCAGGAGACTATAGATGCTGGAGAAGATGTGGAGAAACGGGAACCCTCTTGCGCTGTTGGTGGGAATGCAAGCTGGTGCAGCCACTCTGGAAACCAGTGTGGAGGTGCCTCAAAAAATTAAAAATAGATCTACCCTATGACCGAGCAATAGCACTACTAAGAATTTACCCAAAGGATACAGGAGTGCAGAGGCATAGGAGCACATGTACCCCAATGTTTATAGCAGCACTTCCGACAATAGCCAAATGATGGAAAGAGCCTAAATGTCCATCAACTGATGTACAGAGATATTTTTAAAGTACCATCCAGATTATATCAACCCCTTTCTGCTCCAATTAAAAATCCTCCCATTTCCAATATAAAATTCAATATAAATTTTATATTTATAAAAATGTGTTATAAATGTAAATTTATATAAGTAACCATATTGATGCATTTCTTTATTTGATAAATACATTTATAAACCTTACATCTATAATATAAAATCCCTCCATGGTTTCCCTTTGCACCCAGAATAAAATCTGACCTATATACCAGCCCTCAAACTGTGACAAAATGGAACCCACGACTTTTTCTAAAAACTCTTTTCAAACTCCCCTTGCTCACCACCCAAGTTTATCTCCTTCCTTTACTCTGTGTGGCCCCGTGCAGCTCATGATGATGCCCAATCTGAGCAGCGCATGGGAAGCAGCTTCTCTCTGCCGGCCACTTCTTATCATACTGTTTTGTTATTTTCTTCACAGTACTTGACATTGTCAGAAATTCTTTAATTTAGTTTGTGTTGCGTCTCCCTCCTCCACTGAAGTACCACTGCACGAACCCAAGCGTTTTGTTGTCCATATATTTTAGTCTACTTCCATCGTCTTAAACAGAACTTGGTACAAAGAAGATGCTCCCAAAACATTTATTGAGAATGACTGGCTGACGAAATCCTTACTTTAGTTTAAGCCTTATCCTTACAGGTGGGGACTTGGCTGCTATTGGGAGGGTACATTTTCTTCTTTAAAATTTTACTGACCTCTAGGGGCGCCTGGGTGGCGCAGTCGGTTGAGCGTCCGACTTCAGCCAGCTCACGATCTCATGATCTCGCGGTCTGTGAGTTCGAGCCCCGCGTCGGGCTCTGGGCCGACGGCTCGGAGCCTGGAGCCCGTTTCCGATTCTGTGTCTCCCTCTCTCTCTGCCCCTCCCCCGTTCATGCTCTGTCTCTCTCTGTCCCAAAAAGAAATAAAAAACGTTGAAAAAAAAATTTTAAAAATAAATAAAAAAAATAAAATTTTACTGACCTCCCTACTTCCTTATGTAGTGAGAATTTATACAGGCTCGTCTGCAAATTGTTACAAGACTCCTGGCATGAGAAATAAATACTATTTGTCCAAGTTTCAAAGAGCCTGCTATATATTCTCAGGTGTTCCTGGCTATGATATCACAGATAATGGCTTACACAAGTCACATGACTTTTTTTTTTTTCTTAATAAAGCACAACTGCAAAATATGATGAAAATACCAGCTTTCCGGTTTCATTGCTATGGCTGGTGGTCTTATGCATCTTACTTGGCCTTCCCTCCATGCTACCTTTACTTGGACTAATTTTTATGGTTTGTTTTTGTATCTTGGCACCACCTGATAGCTTATTCCATGGGCTTGGGCTTTTTGGCAGAGGTATCTTATCTTTCAGCTCTTACCCACCGGCAATCTTTTGGTTTGCTCTATCACACCATGTGCTGTCGTCAGAAGATTTAATGGTTAAGACCTCTGGTTTTGACCATCATCTCTACCACTTTCAAGTTGAGTGACTTCGGGCAAATTACATATCGACTCTCAGCAAGAGTGTCATTATGTATGAGAACGGTGGTCGTTCTCATCTGATACCTGTGACGTTGATGTGAGTGTTGGTCCAAAAGCACAGGCAGTAAGACGGTAACCAGTATTATCGGTGTGAACTCCCCAGGCCACCTTGTCCCCAGGCCACCTTGTCCTCTCTCTTCTCAACAAAAGCAACATATAACCAGGATTAAAAGGTGTCAATGCTACCAAGAGCCATGATGGAAAGCCTAACATGATTCTTGGTACATACAGTGTTTGAAATACTTGTTGGCTAAATGAATAGAAGCACAGATGTCTGTCTCTGGGTAGACTCCCCGTAATGGACCCGAGTTCTGTTTCTTAGGAATGCAAGCTCTTAAAATAAAATATTGCCACTGCGTTTGAGGTCCTCGAGGGTATTTTCTCAAAGTGAATTTCATTTTTGAATGAATAGAGTATTTGCTTTTGCTTCATGCAACAACAAAACTGTGACTTTGAAAAAAAAAAGTTCTGTACGTGGACACTTTCTTAGTACGAAGCCTTTGAGCCACAAAAGTTGTGGGAACTGTAGAAGTAGATAGATCTGGAGTCGCACCCAGGATACATCACACTAGCTCTGTCGATTTGAGTCTTACGTGTCAATTTCTGCCCTTGTTTCTTCAGCATTAATGCAGGGAAAACAAACTGTGAACATGGAGAGTTGTTAGACTATGCACAAACCCAGCCCACTGGATGGCGCATTGGATAAATTACTGCCTGGTCTCTGGGCTTCACCTTCGTCATCTGTAAAGTAGGGTGATGGCAACGGGATCTGACAGATGGGTCAAGGAGTGCCGCAAACTTATTGTGGTCCATGATAGATGGTAAAACGTCACCATGAGTTTTCTTTCCTTCTTTTCTCATCCCTCTTCCTTTTACCTTCCACTTATTTTTTTTCTTCAACTTCTGCATTTGGGACATACATTGATAGAATTCTTATAACAATGACAGCAATAACTATCTTTGGAAGTATTTATATGCAGGCGTAGAAGATAGATTCCCACCAAAGAAAGTAAAAATAATAACTACCATAATTGGACGATGTACCATACACCTGGTACCTTATATTGTACACCCTAATTCTGGCAATTTATCAGATAAGAATTGCCACCTCCCTAATTCTTTTAAAGGACTTGCAACACCAAGGGAGTGATTCTAAGGCGATAGCTACATCAAATACTCAGTTCTCAATATATAGGTCTAATAAAAAAAAAAAAAAAAAAGAATTGCTGTCTCCATTTTTAGAATGAGGGTAAAGACACCGAGGATGAGAGAGATTAAATGATGTTTTCAAGGTTGTAAAACTTGTAAGTAGTAGAGCTAGCTTTGTAAGTCAAGCTTGCCACATTCAGGTGAAACGATGTGCTTCACACGCTCTCTTTGCGTGTTTTGTGACAAAGTGAATCTCAATTTATTCCCAAGAGACGTCCGTTCATCTGATAGAACATCCTTATCATTCCTTGTGTCTAGCAGCAAGTGGAAAAATAATACATTAGGTGAGGAGAGAGGAGGTCATGTTCTTCAGCAGAGGGAACAATGTTTTGGCACTCTGTCTAACTGTACCCTTGGAAAATTTAATACATTTATCAGTACGTGTTATTTTCCAAGCCCGTGACAAAATAAAAAAAAAATGTCACTCAAAAGTCCAGAGAGGCAGGAGTGCCTGGGTGGCTCAGTCGGTTAAGCATCTGACTCTTAGTTTTGGCTCACGTCATGATCTCACGGTCATGAGATCGAGTCCCCTGGGGGGCTCCTTGCTGAGCATGGAGCCTGCTTGGGATTCTTTCTCTCTCTCTCTCTGTCTCTAAAACAAACCAAACCAAACCAAACCAAACCAAAACAAAACAAAACAACATAACATAACACAACACAACTAGGGAAGCAGCCTAGATGTCAAACCCTTTCCCAGGCAGATAAAGCTGGACCTATCCCAAATTCTAGACTGATAGCTGCCGAAAGGCCAGGGATTGGGTCTAGGCCAGGTGTGTAGGGTCACTGGGATGACTAGAAGTATGATGAAATGTTGAATGATCTTACTTGTAGTAGAGTCCAAAGGTGGAAATTCATAGGTGGAAATTCATCAGACATAAGTGGAGGGGGGGCAGGCTGAGGAGAAGATGTGGAGGCGAAACAGGAGGTTAGATGGCCAAAGAGACTTCACAATTTTTATAAAGAAAAGCTAGGGTCCCTTACACCGAATGTCAGCTACAGTGAGGATGGACGTCTGGTGGAGGCATGGGCCAGGGTGAGGGTGGTTTTCTAGCTGTGCTCAAAAAAACATTAATGAGAACCATTACCTGTTTGGATTGTTCATTTAGGGAACTTCCTAAAACACCCATTGACCCTTTAATGGAAAGCAGCAACACTTCGGACCCTTAAATTCTTTGAATCCTTCACGTAAAAGTCCTCGCCTTGCCGTTCCCACCAATCCCAGACTGTTGTATCATGATTGCTTTCTGACCCTTATCAAGTACACACATTCAAAGACTTTCCTTAAGGCAGACTTCCGAATCTCAATAAATTCTGATCTTACCATTCCCGTGCTGGGACACTGCCAAAGCTTTGCAAAGATTGTGTTTCCTTTACCCCAGTAAGCCATAAACTCACCTTTGTCTTATTGTCAGGTTATGTTGGTGATATTTGGATAGCCAGTTTTTGAGTTTCCATGAAGGGTCCAAGTGGGTGTAACTCCGGACATCCAAATCCTATGTCAAACAGAGAAGGCTTGCTCTCATATGTCAAACTTCCAAGATATGTTTGATTGGAAGAAATATTTCCAGCTAATAATAATTTTTAAAACGTTCTGAAAATCATTGTTGCATTAAAGAAAAATGACCTCAGGGGCGCCTGGGTGGCTCAGTCGGTCGAGCGCCTGACTTGGGCACAGGTCATGATCTCGCGGTCTGTGAGTTTGAGCCCCGCGTCGGGCTCTGTGCTGACAGCTCAGAGCCTGGAGCCTGATTCAGATTCTGTATCTCCCCCTCTCTCTGCCCCTCCCCTGCTCATGCCCATCCCCTGCTCACGCTCTGCCTCTCTCTGTGTCAAAAATAAATAAACATTAAAAAAATTTTTTTTAGTAAAAAAGAAAAAAGAAAAGTGACCTCTGAATTGTTCCACCTGAGTCTGGTATGTTTCTCCTTCATTGTCTATATACTTTGGAGGAAATCTCAACCTCACAGATCCCCTGTCCCTTTCTTTATGTAATGGGGGTGTTTAACCAGAAATGCTTTAAGGTGCCTTCCATCTTTAATAATTCTCTGGCTCCAAAATGTCTTTGCATTGATGCCGTCTGTCAAGATGACCTCTTAAGACATAAACTTCTGTTCCTAAAATGCTAATTGTCCTCACAGCATCCAACAGAATGCTGGGCACATACCAGTCACTCAATAACCAGCTGTTGGTAGTTTGTACAATTGAAGCTGGATTCAATTCAATGTCTGGAGTTTTTTATTATAACTGTCTGATTCGGTAATGCACCAAGATAATTTTATATCAGAGACAAAGCTGATTCATGGAGGGTGAGGGAATTCACATTTATTGAATGCCCACCAATGGCAGCCCCAGTCTTGAAGGTTTTGTATGCAGAAGAAATCACCACACTTTATTCAAACAGTTTGAAAACAGAGGCTAAGGCAGTTTGAGGAAATTTCCTAGGTTACTAGTCTATGCAAGACAGGGATTAAAGCCAAATGTGTCTGGTGCCCCATCCCACGCTCACCTAGCTACGGTAAGCATTAGGATCAACTAAAGCTTTACCGAATGTACAAAACTTTGAGTCTTGAGGCCAGATGTTAGGACTTACAGATTATGGATGGGACCTAGGACCCTGCCATGAACGATTTCAATTCTGATCATCACTGAATGAAAGATCTCGCTGCCATCATCTTAGTACAGAAAAGGGAACTGAGATCCACAGCCACTTAGAGACCCTGCTGGTTCATGGAGGCGCCTTTATTTAAATTCAGACCCCTCTAGATTCTTAGATTCAAGACATTTTTTTCAAGTTTTCCTTTCTAAAAATTTTTAGCAGTTATTCACGCATTTAGTACAAAAAGCAAAGTCATTCCCTAAGTGCTGTTATGGAAGAGACTGTCCCTGACCACTTTCCAAATGTATTTCTTCTCAACCAAGGACAACCACTTCCAGTGCCATTTATCTCCGTGTTTATATAACAAATTAAATGCCTACTTGTTGCTTTTCCAGTTTGAAGCTTTGAGTGATGTGTTCTCAGCATGGACAGTGAGGATTTTTCTTTCTTTTACATCTCTTTCCTTTATATCGACCACTAACCCACGTTCTAAGTGTTCCTTCTGCCTGTTATAAATATATCATACTTTTGTTTCAATCTTTCTTTGGAATTTAAACTATCATGAGCATGTAAATCTATTGATGGCTGGGTCATTTGGTCAGATGTGGTGATTTTTATTTTCCCTGTGCAATATTTTATCTTTGTAATCACATAGGCACATAGCACTAACATGTTACCTACATTTTGGTCAGCTGTGAAATACGATTTCACACTCATGAGAATGGCTAAAATTTTAAAATGGCCAATACCAAATATTGGTGAGATTGTGAAGTCACTTGAATTTTCTTGCATCGTTCGTGGGAACATAAAATATAAGCACTTTTAGAAAAATGATTTGGCAATTTTTTCTAATGTCAAATACACGTGGACCCAATGATCCAGCAAATCCCCCCAAGAGTAATGGCTACATATGTGCCTAGGAAGTTCTGTATACAAAAGTTCACTGCAGCTGTATTCTCAACAGTCCCAAACCAGAAAAACTCAAATATCCATGATTAGGTGAATAAACTAATAAGAAGAAGAAGAAAAAAAAAAGATGGCATTTTCTTACATTGGAATACTACTTGACCATAAAAAGGAATAGTTGATCTGTACAATAACATAGGTTGATATACAAAAAAAAAAAAAAAAAAAAATTTACATTGAGAAAAATAAACCAGCCTCCAGAGTAAGAAATGATGTGTCTATGCACATGAAGTGATAGAAATCAGGAGAGTGTTTGCTGAGGGAATGGCTGGGAAGGAGCAGGAGGCACATATTGGGGGCCATTGAAATAATCTAGGGTGTGGTGAGAGGTAATGATGATTTGCATATATACATTTGACACACTTACTGAACTTTACAATTAAGATCTGTGTGCTTTATTGTATGTAAATTGTAATTCGATGAAAATGAGTAAAAACTAAATGTGGGAAGTGTATGAGCCTTCACTGAAGTCACTTCCGCCAGGAAACAGAACATGTGGCCCAGGCTTGGGGTTGGGGGTCAGAGCTGAGGTAGAATTCACGTCTATTTACATCACTTTCTTTTTTTATAAGATGGGACTACTGACCCCTTCTCATCAGGGTATGCTTAGGATTAAAGGACACAACAGAGGTGAGAGTTTTCTCCTGTGTTTCAATTGTATTTTCATTCTTTCATTTACTTCAGCTGGTATCTTCTTCACTTCTTTCCCGAACCTCAGGTTCACAATCCCAAGTGTATTAGTTTGGACAATTTGGAGATTGTCAAAGTGGAAAGCGTCAAAGACACTTCTCAAACGAAAGAAACCCTCAGCCCCAGCCGGCTCTAACTCCCCAGGAGCCTCGAAGGAGAAGAGCAAAGCGCAGGAGACAGAGCATTAGCCCAGCACTGGGTGCCCGTGGGGCGGCTGCCTCTGTGGCTTGGGGGGCTCCACTTGTCAGCACTGCTGCCCCACCCAGAGCAGAGCCAGCTGTCCTCAGCCAGGTTGCTCTGTCTCCTGGGAATGTCACCTGAGGGCCAAGAGACAGTGGAGCTGAGTCACATCAATGACACCAGGCCCGCTGGAAGGAAAGACCACTCAGCCCTGCCCAATCTTGGATCTAAAACTCGTCCCCTGATTCCTGCTGATACCCCACCCCCAACAGGTGAGTTCTGTAGCTTGAGACCTGAAAACCAGAGCCATTGCAACAACCAGTCTTGTCTCCATTTCTCAGAACTTTTGTTGCTTCTTAATCTTCCAGATTCAAAATCCCCCTTCCTCCAATCTGTGCCCACCGACTGCCTAACACCCAGAGAAAGGGGGCAGAGAACATCTTGGAGACCCTCCCCGCCCCAGGCAAAGTCTCTCAATCTTGTAACTCTCTGGAGGTTCTCCCCACCCCACACTACACACTCACCTTCCCCCATCTTCCCGAGGCTATTGGATTAGCATGAAAACATGGGAGACTCTGGGGCCAAAACCCTATAAATATTTGAAGAATAACTCTCTTTTTATGTTCTGTTTGAAGAATATTTTTCGTTTTATGTTCTTTCCTTCCTCCTAATTAGTTTATTTTTTTGTGGAGTGCTGGAAAGCAAAGTCATTCTGTTAACATATATTAAAATGTGTCCCTGACATTTGAAGAACTATTTTCAATAACGTCTGTAATTTTCTGTCATTCTGGGTAGTGTGGTGGAAAAATATAAATAAGGAAAATTCAAGTTAATGTCTTTTTGATTTTTTTATACTTTTGATATAAATAAATTGAGATTCAATAAATATTTATTAGGCACTTTTGTGTACAGACTATTTGTTATGCTAACACTTGCATAACAACAATAATAAATGCTATCATTTAAATGTACTAGGTGGTGGGGGCGCCTGGGTGGCGCAGTCGGTTAAGCGTCCGACTTCAGCCAGCTCACAATCTCGCGGTCCGTGAGTTCGAGCCCCGCATCAGGCTCTGGGCTGATGGCTCGGAGCCTGGAGCCTGTTTCCGATTCTGTGTCTCCCTCTCTCTCTGCTCCTCCCCCGTTCATGCTCTGTCTCTCTCTGTCCCAAAAATAAATAAAAAAGGTTGAAAAAAAAATTTTAAATATACTAGGTGGTATACTAATTCTATTATTTTATTTAATTCTTATTACAATACCAAAGGTGGGTATTATTCTAATATCCATTCTTTTAGAAGAGAATCAGGTTTAGAGAAAGGAATTAGGGTAATTTAAGATCACATAATATATGGTAGAAACAGAATTTTGAGGACAGTTTTTTTCCCCAGTTTTGTTGAGATAGAATAGACATATAACATTGAGTTTAAGGTATACGGGGTGTTGATTTGGATTTGATTCACATATACAACAAAATGATTACCACCAGAGAGTTTTCAAATACCTCTATCATGTCCCATAATTGTCATTTCTTTTTTGTTGTGAGAACACTTACGATCTACTCTTTTAGGGGCTTTCACCCATATAATACATCATTATTCATTATTCAATTCTGTGTATTAGATCCTTAGAATTTACTCATTTTCTACTTGGAAGCATGTACTCTATGACCAACGTCTCCTTATTTCACCCATTCCTAGTCCCTGGTAAGTACCATCTACTCTGTTTCTATGAATTTGGCTTTTTTAGATTTCACATGTAAATGATATCATGCAGTATTTGTCTTTCTCTGTTTGGCTTCTTTCACTTAGCATAATGCCCCCAAGCTCCATCCATGATATATCTATATCATATATCATATGATATAACCTCCTTGGCCATTTCATTTCTAAGAATCATGCGATTTTGTGTTTAATTTTGAAGCTTTCATTTCGTGCTTCAATTTGAAATGATTTCAGCTCTTCTTCCACGGTGGAGGTCCCTGTCTCCTTGATCAAGAGCTTTCTCCAGATTAACCCCATCCCAGGGAGCCTGTGGACACGTGGCTGTGTTGATTCTGCCAAGGCAGGGCCTTTGGGGCAAGGCCTCTGAGTAGGTAGGAGTCCATCAGTCAAGGACCGTTGTGTCCTGTTGTCACTTACATTGACTTCTCTGTTATCTCTTTGAGCATTTTGTTCTGCGATCATAGAACTACACGTTGTGTCTCGTGCAGCTGGGCAGTGGGCCAGGGAGAGACTCTGACCCCTCACTGTCTGTGGGAGGCTCTGCACTCTGCCAGCACTCAATAAAGGCAAAACATCTACAATGCGCCTGCCATTATCAATCTATAAGAGCTATTGGCAAGCTGAATAATGCCCTTCCAAGATGTCCGTGTCTTAATCCCTAGAATTTGTGAGTGTATTGCCTTATAAAGTGAAAGAGGCTCTGCAGATATAATTAAATTAAGGATCTTGAGTTGGGGAGATTGTCCCAGATTATCGAGGTTGCCTCGATGTCATTAGAAGGGTCCTCAGAAGGGGGATTCAGGAGGGTCGAAGTCAGGAGAAAAGAGCTGTGATAATAGCAGCAAAGTGATAGGCTTTGAAAATGGAAGGAGGAGCTACAAGTGAAAGAGTGAAAGTGCCTTCCAGAAGCTGGATTAGTCAGAGAAATCGATTTTCCTTTACAGCCTCCAGGGAGAGGGCAGTCCTCCCGACCCATTTGGACTTGAAGACAAGCGTGTACATTGGCGTAACCCACCTAGTGTGTGGCCATCAGCTAGGGCAGCAGTAGGAAACGATAATATCTAATACCACTAAATCATCTGCCTGCAGTGGTAAGTCAATTCTATGTTAGTACTGGGGCCAGAAGCAGAGCGCTAAGTGCCATGCATCAGGACTTTCAGGGGGCATGTCCTGAATTTGAATCCTGGCAAAACGATTCAGTAGCTCCACAGTCTTGGGCGTAGTAACCACATTCGATGCATCCTAAATTACTCATTTGTATCTCGGGAGTCATCCCAGCTTCCACCTAGTGTAACTGATTGTATAATAGACAACACGGAAGGTTCTTGAAGGCACCGCATTTGCATTATGGATTTGCTTAATTCTTATTTCATCTTTTTTTTTTTTTTTCTTTTTTCTCCCTCTGTCATTCAGTAAGAGGTCTATTTTTCTGGATTACCCTCTCTGGGCACCAGAATTTTTGCTAACATTCTCAACAGCATGGCCCCTTTCTTAGTGATGCCAGGGAAAGTTCTTAGTGCAGGATTTCATTTTGTAAAGGTGAAAAGAAAATGTCGTTGAGAACAATCATACCTTAGATGATGGATTAAACCAGTTTGTCATTTCTGCGACAATTGTGGTATGACAGATATATACAACCACCAACCTCTCTTTTCTCAGGCCCCAGCCCTCTGCTTCTGTAGGATCCCAACCACACAATCATCTCGGGAGTGCTGGCTATTTTATCCCTCGTGTCTTCAAGGGCCCGATGATCGTAGGATTCTCTACGAGCTGCAGGTCCCCAAAATTCAGGTCTCCTGACCTTCATGTGGTGGCATTTCTACGTGGCGTATGAAAAGCCACACATGTGGAACTGGCAGAAGGGTCCCCATTTCTCCCACACTCTCTTCTTCTGTGATTGCTCGCATGGTCTCTGTGTCCTGTGAGAGGAAGTTATTTGCATCCTCAGCTACGGGAGAAGAAAATGACACCTTTGGGGATAAGTCCTGTCTTCAAAACCCTGTTCAGTTCTCAAATGCACTTTCCCTTCTCCCGTTTCCTGTCTCTGCTGCAGAGGTGCTCTGCAAATCCTACCCTGGAGCTGAATTACACTGGTTTTCTGCCTGGCGCTCCCCTGATAAACCTATTCAGGTTCCAAAGATGTGGATCTCAAAAACAGGTTGCTTTGTCTAAACTTCAGGAAGATTCAACCGCTAATGTTTAGCTTTAATATAGCTTACAAATATGCCTGGATACTTCCCAAACGTAGAGCAGTCTTGAGCTACATAGAGGGCAGGTTTAGGGGCCGTAGCCATGGTTACCACCTTCCAGGAAGGCCCACGCCTCCTGTTTGCAGGGCCCAGGGCAGGAGAGTAAAGGCTCACATTCCACATGTCAAGTTTCAATATTTAAAAGTTATTAATCAAAAAATATGCTCTTTAAGTCTGTTATATTTCCTACCTATTTCTTGCATATCCCCGGTACCATGAACTAGAACTAAAGGGACACTTGTCATTGTGGCAAAACTTCTCCTTCTGCAATAACTTAATGCATTCGTGCCATCTGAAAGGAAAGATGCGGTAAGCTAATTAATATGTCTTTTCTTACTACTTCCTCCGCTCAATTCCTCCTTGGATTCTAAAGCAGCATCCATGTTCAAAGTCAGCCGATGGTGTAACCTGCAAACTTCAAGTCATTAGGATGCAGTCATATCTTCTTCAAGGACACAGAGCAAGAAATATGTGAAGCATTCCCTGGGTCCTGAATAGTATGAATCACAAGAGAATGTGCTTATGGTTAAGGGTTGTACTATGTTGGCCTGAAGCACCTGATTTCAAGTAACAATATCCTTTTTTCCTTTAATATGTGGTGTGTGTGTGTCAAATGTGTGTGTGTGTGTGTGTGTGTGTGTGTGTGTGTGATTTAAGACCCACTAAAGCATAGAGGTCTGGGAAACCCCCACCCCACCCCGTCACTAATGCTTGAGGACCATACCATTCCAGGTTTTTATAATCCAGTTGGACAAATAAGAATTAGGCACATAGAATCATTATGAAGCATCACAAAGCCTCACACAACTTAGTTAACAGGTAGTGACAATGACCATAGCTTTTTTTAAGAGTGTGGAGTTGCAGGCATGGGTCACTTAGGAAAGACCAAACTTTGTATGGGGAAATAAATTGGATTTAATTGGAGAAGCAGACGGGAAAATTACTGTGTATAAAATTCCATTGAAAATATAGTGTCACATTTTCATGTGTTTGTTATTGCATGGGATGAGCGTCTACATCAGGATTGCCACATCGCTCCCCATTACAGGGTTATTAAAGCACGATCCTGAGGCTCTCAGCCAGAGATGGGGAGGAGGAAACTGATATGAAAACAGCATGACGCAGGGGCCCAAGAAGGGGAAAGATAATGTTGGACCGAGTCCAAGGAAGCATGAGCAAATCTAACACAGTATCGGGTTAACACTGAGAGATTAAGAGAGAAAGAATTCAAAAAACAAGCCACAGGTGAGCATCCAACACTCAGTGCTGAGGTCATAGGAGCCTGAGACGGGGCAGACACCTCCAGAAACCCTCCACAAACAAGGTGAAAAATTGCGAGAAGGCTCAAAATGAAAAGTATGTATGAAGGTGGTCCTTGTATAAAAGAATTTCCCTCTTACCCCAAAAGCAGATAGAGATGAATTTCGAGATAAAAGGAACAGGGGCGCCTGGGTTACTCGGTCGGTTGGGCGTCAGACTTCGGCTGGGGTCATGATCTCACAGTTTGTGGGTTCAAGCCCTGCCTCGGTCTCTGTGCTGACAGCTCAGAGCCTGGAGCCTACTTCGGATTCTGGGTCTCCCCCTCTCTCAGTCTCTCCTCCGCTCCCACTCTGTCTCTGTCTCTGTCTCTCTCTCAAAATAAAAGTAACAAAGTTCATTGTAGCTACTGCATTTGTAGCTACCCTCCTGAGTTCCTGATGCTATTAAGGGGACAAAAGGAGAAAGACCCAGAGCTGGAAAGATGTATTTGAACGTGATCAGGCTGAAATGGAAGAAAGTGACATATAACTGTCAGCCACCATGCTCCCTGACATTGTTCTTTTTTATTAGGCGGACTGGTCCATCCAGGGACACATTGTGCCAGATGCTCCAGTAGTGCCTGTGGGGCACTGGCCACATGAGGACTGCGACATGGAGAAGCAGCCAGTTGGCCTCGATGGGCTCTTTGCCACCCAGCCAAAGGATCTAGGCTACACATATCAGCTCTCTTGTGGCTGCTGTAACAATCTGGCGGGGAGGGGGCGATCAAAACAACAGAAATCTATTCTCTCACAATTCTGGAAGCCAGAAGTCCAAAATTGAGGCTCTAGGGGACGCTCTTTCCTGCCACTTCCAGTTTGGGGTGGCTGCTGACACTCTTTGACTTGTGGCCACATCACTTTAATCTCTGCTCTGTCTTCACAAGGGGCTTCGCATCGCCTCTTCTCTGTGTCTCTGTTGGATATCTACTTTTCTCTTAAAGGACACCTGTCATTGGCTTTAGGGACCACCCTAAATCGGGGATGATCTCATCTCAAGAGTCTGAACTTTATCATCTCAGTAAAAGCCCTTTAGCTAAATGAGATCACATCTATAGGTCGCTGGGATTAGGAGTCAGACATATCTTTTTGAGGTGCCCCTATTAACCCACTACATGGCACATACAATTTCTTCTACCAAACTCCCACCGAAGAAGGTCCTTCCTCTTCCTCTGAAAAATAGCAAGGGGGGGGGGTAGAATGGGAAGAATGGGAAGAATGGGAAGAATGGGAAGAAAGCCATGGTTTAACCACAGATGTGTATCCACTGGAAAGCCCACATCAGGCGTGGAGGCAAGCTCCTTCTTGATAGTGCTCACATCGGCTTAATCACAAACTGTTTGCAGGTTTTAACTCGTGTAGTCCTCCCACCTGCCCTAAGAAGAAAGGACTTTCATTTTCCCCATTTCAGGGACCAGGAAACTGAAGTGCAGGAGGTTACACAACTTGCATGAGGTCCTGTACAAGCAAATGGTTCAGTGAGATTAAATGCAGGGGTGGCCGGTTGCAGAGGTCACTCTGAGTCCTTATGTCATCTGGTTCACCTGCTATCTGTACCCTAATGAGACTCAACATTATAATACCGACTTCTCTGGAAGAACTATGATCTTTGAAGCATTGAACTAAATGTACAACGTTATAGAAATGGTTGAGTAAAATATTGTCTTTTCATCTGATAAGATACTCTGCAGTGAATTTAAATGAATGTTTTTGAAGATATTTAATGATAGCTTAAAATATTCATGAAACAATGTTAAGAAAAAATAGCAGATTATATATAATTCAAAAACATCAGATTGTGTATCTACAAATAAATATATTCATAGAAAAATAAGTCAAGAACAAGAATGCCAAAATGTTCGCATCGGTTGTCTCTGGGTTGAAAATTTTGTTTCTTTGGCCATTTCGTTTGTATTTTTCAGATGATGTACAATAAACATATATTGCTTTCATGGTAAGGTAAAACCAAGGCTGTTATTAATCTGGGGCAAAAAAATGTAAGAATTTGAATTGGTCTCAGGAACCGGTAGATAAAAATCAAAGATGAAACAATGAAGAAGTCCCGATCCATGGGCCTGTGGAAGAGAAAGGGAGGAGGAACACTTGATTCTGAAGGACCTTGGTTAGAAGGAGCCAGAAAAAGGTGTTCAGGGGTGGTGGTTGCATGTGGGGAGTTGGGGAGGTGGGGTAAGGCACATGCCCCAAACCACACAGGACCCTCAGAAGCCTCCCAGTAAGGAGAGTGTCAGTGTTTCCCTGCTGAAAACTGGAGTGGGCTTCAGAGAGGCCAAGAAAATGGCTCAGTGTTTTGTGGGACAACTGTCTAAACTTAATTTTGTTCCCAAAGTTTTTATACGTCCCAAATGGGAACATTAGACGGACCAGGTAGTCACCGCTCCAGCAACATGGGGTCTCACTGGGGAGCATTTACACCAGGCCCCTCGGAGGGACATGGCTCCTTATCCCAACCGTCAGGAGATCTCAAGACCATGCAGCTGCTTCCCTACCAACCCTTAAGGGAGGATCCATGGTGGCCTCCACGCCACAGAACATTGCCAACCTTCTGACGAAGGACGTGAGGTCATTCCAGCTTAAGTGAGAAGGAGGTTGTGAAGATGCACGCTCGCCAGGAACCATTCGGGATCTGAAGGCCAAGGAGCCTTCTGGAGCCAAGGCTGTGCCAAGGACCTGCGTGGTCTCCTTCGCCTTCTCAGGCCGACCCCAAGTTTCACATCTGCTCCAACTTCCTCTTGCTGTCAGCTGGCTGTTTGCATCCTTGGTTCATTTCTCTGTTTCATAGACGACTCATTATTCTGGCTCGCTTGCACTCCTTCGTGTCCTATCTAACCTCTCAGTCTGCTATGGCTGTGAGCAGTTGCTTCTGCGGCGGAGACGGCTTTTGCTTAGAATTTCTGTTTGAATTGCAGAGAGTGGAAGGATTTGATTAGCTCCCCCTGAATTTTGCTTAAATGCAAGACGACAGGGCCATGTCTGGGCCACGGATCTGTGGCACTGGTCAGTCAGCCATGTCTCTTGGCATTGCCCACTTCTGCAGGTTCTGGGTGTAGGGGAAATCCTTTCAAAGGGGTCGTTGGCATGGAAGGCATTGTGATCGATTTGTCCTCTCTAATGTTTATGCAGTGAAGAAGACCACTTTTCTTACGCAATAGCATTTACATGGCAGATGCCTAGAGCTAAATGGATTCCTCGGCCAGCCATTCAACACGTGGACCTTTTGACCAAAAGGAAAGGAAAAGACAGCTTCTCCTCAACTGACAGTACATTTCAAAACACAAGAACAGGGTTGGACAAGTCAAGGAAAGAATCTAGTGGTCTTTCCTTTAGGTTTTAGCATTAAGGGGAAAGGCCAGGTTTTTAACATTGATACATCCCTTTTAACAACTGAACACTTACTTTCAGGATATGAAATACAGTTTTTACTCTGCTAAGCGATTCTAGAGTGTTGTTTTGGAGGAACCGCTAAAGAAAATCTACCTTGACCTTATGGTAACTTGGTGCATCTCTCCACCGATTGCCAAGTTGCGGCTCCAGAAATTTCAGACGGAGTTGGCCTAATTGGGGACACCGCACATGAAAATGAATTGCACAGCTGGGAACCTGAAAACTTCCTGGGCTAATTAACAGGAAGTAGCTTTGAACTTTTTGCTCTGTTGGGCTTCTTGGGAGTCACTAAATGATTGGTTCAAGTCCAGGAGCAGCTAGAAGGACCCAAGAGTATGAAGACATATTTCCCAGGTGTGTGGGCTCTGGAGAGTAGGAAGGCGGAGGCCCTGGCTATTCCAGGAAAAGAAGTCTTTGATTTTTTTTTCAATTATAGCTCATGTGTAAGCCACTCATGATGAGTGGGCCCACTCGGTTCAGTAAAGACAACGTGGATTATATATTTTTGGCTTTAGCTAAAGTCAGTTAAGGATTTGAGAAGAGATTATGCATGTTCCGAAGGTATGAAGTCTTTTCTTTTCATCCCCTCCTCTTTTCTGTCTCCTGACTCCCTTTTTATTCTGGAGCTGGATTCTGAGTATGCCGCTTACTGGCTGCGATTAGCTTCCGTGCCCTTCGTTTTTTGTCATCTATAAAATGTGTCCTTCATACCGACCTTTTCTATTTTTTTCTATGGCCGGTGTATGTTTCAAATGACTTTGTAAGTGTCTCAGTACGTTGTTTTCCTAGGTATTCCATTTATCTAAGGCTGTGTAACAAAATGTTCCAAAATTTAGTGGTTTAAAACAACAATGTATTATGATACTCCACGGTTCTTTAGACCACTGAACGGGTTTGCTTAGATTCTCTCATGGGGTTACAAACAGATGGCAAACGGGGCTGGAGGCTGACTTTTGGGCTGAGACACCCGGAGGCTGGTCAGTTTCTCTACTGTCACGTGCTGTCTCCACATGCCCACTTTAGGCTTCCTCCTAGCACGGGAGTCTCAGCATAGTCAGACTTCTAAAATGGCAGCCAGCTTCTAGAGTGAGTGTTCCGGGAGATGTGGGAAGATGTTGCGAAATTTAAGTCATAGCCTCCGAAATTCCCAAATGTCACCTCTGCCATGGTACCTTGAGTAAGTAGGTCATGACGCTCCACCCAGAATAGAGAGGATGGAAATCTCTACCTTTATGTCAGCTGCAGCTTGCGTACATAGAGAGGGAAAGATATGATGGCATCCTATTTGGAGACTGTCAACCGCACCTGTTCTATGTTTCATTTAATTTCTGCTCCATTCATCCATTCGTCCATCCATCTACCCACTCGTCCTTCTGTGCATTAAACAAGTATGTAAGCCTCTTATGAGCTCATCACTATCTTGGGTGCTGTGACATAAAGGCAGGGAATACTGTTCCTGCAACTCATAAGAATGATCTATTAGTGGTGGAGACAGAGACACTACAAAATAAATAAATGTGTTGTTTCAAAGCATGGTATGCATGATTTATCAAAACATATATGGGCCTGGCAGACCTTACTCAGATTGATGGTAGGTCACAAAAGTTCTGTCTGAAAGAGGGTCTCTTTCAGTACTCACTACGAATGAGTACAAGTTGGTCAGGAGAGGAGTGAGGGGAGAACCTTCCATGCAGGGAAAGCACACTGAAACAAGTCAACCTTTACTCAGATGTTAGTGCACAAATGAGGATTTTCCTGAACAACATCTTAAACTATAATTCATATTACCTCTTCTGGGGTTCCCTACTCTCTTTCTGGGCATGAATTTTCACCGTGGCACTTAAAATATCTAGCACACTATGTGCTGTATTTATTTATGGGCTTATACTATCTGTCTCACCTACTAAAAGGTAAGTTCCACAAAAGCAGAGGGATTTTTCTGTTTTGTTCCCTGTTGGATCTAGATCAGTGCCTAGCGCGTCAAAAGCCGTCAAAATATTTATTACATGAATGTGTTACTTGTCCCCAGCTTCTCTAATCACATTTTTATTGTATCTCATAGACTGCAAGCCCCTTTCATGCCAATATTCTGTTTGCTGTGCATCATGAGCGCTGGGCAGATGTTGAGGAAACCTAGATTCTATTCCCCATCCTGCTGCTAACTTCCTGTTTGAATTCGGGCAAATTGCTTAGAGGCTTTCTTGTTGATTTCCTCATTCCTAGAACAAAGGTGTTGACTTCTGCAGCCTCCTCCTATTCTGAGTGTCCGTAATCCTTTGATTTTTGCACAGCAAAATCATTACAGAGGGACCAAGGGCTTCCAACAATTGACCTAATTCATAAGATGGCTAGTGGGGGGAGGGGAAAGGAGAACAAAAAATATTCTTGGAGGAAGGAGGGCTTACAGGGTGTGTTTCGTGGTGCTAGGGGGGGGGCTGTGTTTTCCTTTTTATAAGGAGAGAGAAAGGAGAAAAAAACACCTTTTCTCTCGGGGACTTGAGTACAGAGGAGTAACACTGAAGATTCATCCAACACCTCTTAAGACTGAACAGCACGTGGTCTGATCTGGGACGATCTGGCTCAGTTAACTCTGAGCAGAGGGCTTCTAGTAGGGGGTTGCGCAAGGAAGGAATCGGGGCACTTAGCCGGGCAGGTAGGAGAAGCCATCCCAGCAGCTCACCTCTGCTTCCACCTTTAAGGCAGCTTAATCAGATGGCATGCCACCAGCAGCATGGTGGAAGGCCCACGTGCATGGGTAATACAGGAATGAAGCATTTTACCTCTGCAGGTGTGCCTGAAGACAGGCATGGAGGTAGGACTGAGGCTTAAGGAGTGTTTCTTGCAGATGTGCAAATTTTGGACCCAGATGGCGAGGAGCATGAGGAGCCATTTCACAATGAGCTGCAAATCAAGAGACGGTAGTGAGTCGCTTCTAGGGAATCAAGAGCTACTGTTACTTAGACCCAAAATGATGGCTGGGAACATACGAATTCTTATTCTAAGGTATAAACGTGCACATGTATTGCGATGTCCGGGAAAGAACATAGACATTTGCAAGATTCTCTTTGGGACCGAGGCGTTGAACGTTTTTCTTGACATGTGACCGTGTTACCTGGTTTGTCGTAGAAGCACACTCTGAAATGAGGATTCAAGTGCAAATTATTATTTGGGGGTGATCCCAAATCAAGTAAGGGAAGTAAAACAGAAATCATTCCAATGTGGCGGCAAAGAGTGTGTTATTAAACAAGTGGCCACTGGGGAAGCTGGGGCCCGATCCCTCTGGAAAACTCTGGGAGCCAGAACAGAATGCATGCCTCAGAGCTGTCCTAGAAGGTGCTTTGTTCATCTACCAATTCCCTTAAATCATTTTGTTGAGTCTTACTCCCAGCGGAAAGGTAATACATACACGTCTGGCACTTTATGACCATTATGTGCTTGGACAGAGTGGGTTCTGGAGGCCAGAGGGAAACTCAGGTAAAGGAACGGAGGTTCTGACAGTTGGAAATGCCACAACATTGACCGGAGTGGTAAGGATCAAGGGGATATGGACAGCACATTATAGTCTCTGTTCCATCTGGCGTGGGGATCGAATGTCCAAACAAGTATCAGTAGCTAACAGCTTATTTGGAATTAACAACAACACAACAACAAAAGATGTTTTTACCCATCAGGAATATGAGGGGATGGCAGGTAGAATGGGTAAATATTGCCAAGGGGAAGAAAGTACTGGGGGAATGTTACCATGTTCCCGGGGCAGAGCAAAGACTGAAATGCTCTGAAGGGAAGCCAGATGTGCCAACACTCTTTATGCTTCATGCCTCTAGTAACAAATGTCATAGATAAATGTTAACTCTTTGTGTTGCAGGGTTTAACACATTTTAAGACTGTTCAAAAAAAGGGGATTTTTATGGAAACCAAGAACAGAAGTGGTGGTAGGAAGGGCCTTTGAGCCTAGAACCATAACACCGGAGGCTCTACACCGGAGATTCTTTATAAAGACCCCAGCCATAGGGATATCTGGATGTTTGGTCAGGTGCTCAGCAACGAACACAACTAGATACACCATCCCCTTCTATACCTGATTATTTATATCTCTTCTTGCCCAATGTACAGCCTTAATCCAGAAGGGTAAGTGTTAGAAGTGGTACAAATTCTCTAGAATCTCAGTGAGTCCCAAAGAAATCAATACGAACAAAACAACACCAACAAGTAACATTGTCAAATGGCTGAAAGCCAAGACAAAGAGAAATTCCTGAAATCAGCCATAGGGGGAAAAAAGAGACATCAAAGACAGGGGAACGTCAACAATAATAATAATTTCCAAATTTTGGACAGAATACAGAGCAGTTGCTCTGTATTCTCTGACCCACTGCCAGGGGGAGTATAAAATGGCACACTTTGGAAAACTGTACAGCAATCCAATATATACCAACCTTGTAAACATTGATTTCTCCCATGAAATTCACCCCAAAGAAATGAAAACATATGTCTAGAAGAGATATATAACATCTCTTATAATATAAGAGAATATTGATTACAACTTTATTCATAATAACAAAACAAAAACAAAGGCAAAAGCAAACAAACTGGAAACATCCCAAATGTCCATCAACAGAAGAATGGATAAGCCTAACATACCAATGCATAGAAGGTGGATGAACAACAAGAAGGACAGACACAAAAGAGTTATAATATATGCCTCATGTTACATGAAGGTCAAGAATAGATAAACATAATCTGTGATGATAGAAATCAAGAAAGTAATTGCTCTAGAGGTAGGCTGGGGATGGGGTGCTGAGTGGCTGGTGGGTTTGAATGGAAAGAGTCATGACTTTCTAGGATAGTGGAAATGTTGGAATATGGAACTGTTGTGTACCTCGATTGTGGTTGTGGTTATAGGAGCGTATCCATTTATCAAAATGCATCAAATTCTATACTTTAAGATCCATGCATTTTACTGACAATATCAACTCGACACAATAAATAATAATATACTTATTATTTAGGTTTGCTTATCTAAAATCCATCAAGGGTCATTGCTCTTAAATAAAAGCTTGAAAGACAAAAAAAATTCATTTAGATCTTGTTAAAACCAATTATATATGTATTTAAACATATGTATATTTATACACACAAACACACACACACACACACACATATATATACACACACAAACATGTATACAGACATACACATATACATCTACATATATACGCATATCAACACATATACACATTTATACACACACACATACATATATACAGACATATAAATGATAAGCAAGCAAAGAAAGGCCAGGAGTCAGATTCAGTGATGCTGGTATGAGTTTGCGTTTAGAAAATTTCATTCCCTTTGCCCATCTGTAAAGAACCAGAGACGCTATGATTATGGCTAACTTTCCAGAATTATGTCTACAAGCTTCTTAACTAGGTAAGGCATAGGTGGGTTTTCAACCAGAACACTTGACCTATGCTGGCTTGTAACCAGAGCTGTGTAAAATGCCTTTTGGAATAGCTACTAGGAGAGGCACCTGGCGAGCTCAGTTGGTAGTGCTTGTGACTCTTGATCTTGGAGTTGTGAGTTTGAGCCCCAAGTTGGATGCAGATCTTGGTTAAAAATATTAAAAACAGGCTAGATGTAGTATGCATCACTTTTTCTCTTTTGAGAAAGCTTAGCAGAAATGCAGATACCCTCTAGCTCAGTGGGGGCTGGGTCAGGGAGGGGGTGGAATTACAAGGAAAGGGTCTGAAATCTTTACTTGTCATGAGCAGAAGTCTTTCGCTAGTTCTTAGACTTGTTGTTCAAATGGGGGCAGATACGGTTTCCTATTTCCTTAGCACTGCTGAACCTGGGCCCCCCGTGTTCTGGTTGGAGCCACTGACAGCTCTGAAATGCTGTCTTCTATGTACTTGGTGTCTGCTGGGAGGCTGCACCTTTCCTGGATTTCAGTTGTGCTGTGCTTCCGTTGCTCATTTCCCCAAATCAGCTCCCCTGATTTGTTTAGTGTTTATTGCCATTATTTCTTTGTTTTGTTTTTGAGAGGGGAAGGGGCAGAGAAAGAGGGGGACAGAGGATCTGAAGCAGGCTCTGTGCTGACAGCAGAAAGCCTAATGTGGGGCCCAAACTCATGAGCCATGAGATCGTGACCTGAGCCAAAGTCAGATGACTAACCAATGGAGCCACACAGGCGCCGCTCCCCTGCCCTCCTTTTGGCCTTATCAGGGGCTCTTTCCTTACCCCTGTGGTGACATAGATCTCAGGTGGTCTCCACCTGAGGCCGAGACTGGGGTTTGAGTTTTATCTCTGGTTCCCATTTTATTTTCCGACGTTTCCCTGACTGTGGAGCGATGGACTCTATCAAGGATCAATGAGCAGGAGAAAGAGCATGACTTTGGGAAGAAACGGATCCAAACTCTGGTTCCATTGTTAAGTTGGACAAGCTACTTTACCAACTGTTCAACTGTCTCCAGAACTGTCCGATGAATATTACCAACATCCGCTTCCACAATTGTCCAGGAGGCATCACAATGCTTACTTCATGAGGTTGTGGTACAATTTAATTATATTTAAACTTATATATGGATATAAAGAGCAAACTGGTTCAAATGATGGTACCTGGCATATTGTTGAGCTTCCATCCACCTTAGCGCCTACTGTGCCTCCTGTTTTTTTTCCCACAGAAGAATCGATCGGTGATACGCTATGTAGCTGAAAAAAAAATGTACTTGATTTCAGGAATGCCTCCTCACCCCTCCAAATCACAAGTTCTTGTACTCACGGGTACAACTCTGTCCTTAATTAATTCATGCTACACATTCCCAGGCAGGCTACTATACGGAAGCCAACAACAACAAAATCCTTCATTATGGAGATTGCTTAAGGACCATCATTCTCCTTATTGCAATCTACATTAGTGTATCATTTTAAAACTCGCAGGTTGCTTTCATAGGGTTATATATAAGTTGGGTGCTCATGTACTTCTGCGGAACAAGTCAGGATATTTCCGAGAGTAAAAGAGCATAATATTTGAGGTGAGACAACAATCTGGGACGGAGCTGGACACATTGGAGTTGAGATCGCCCTACACAGGGGCTGGGATCTATTCAGGACAAGTATAAATCCTTATCATATGATGAAACGGAGTGTCAGGACGGTGACACGTCCTGATGTCAAGATCATCTGATTAGTAAGTGCAGAGTCAGCATGCAAATGCAGGTGTTCTGAAGCTGAAACCTGTGATTTCTCTAGGAGAACAAAATTTGTTTTGCAAAGAGTGATGGGAATGTCTGCATTCGTTGGTTGAAGTTTTGCTGTATTAAATATTGCATTGGCTAGAATTCAAACCCTTTTTCATATAGAGCTTTTTTGGCTTAGGCTTTATTGTAATTAGACTGAAGAAGCACCATAACTATCTTTGCCCACAGGGGTACTATTAAGAGCTGTACAGCATTATGGAAATGCAAATTTCCATAGCTAGAAGTAATCTTTGCTACTGAGTTGAAGTAAAATCTCTTAGCCTGATACTTAAGGCCTGTATGATTAGACCAGAATTCTTTGACTCCTCTCTCCAGGTTTTCAAAGAGAAGGGAACTTCCAGAGGGATGTTGTGTGTGTGTGGTGGGGGGGGGGGGGAGGGCATGTCTGGCCTCTTTCTTTCCATTTTCTCTCTCACACCACCTCAAAGGAGTTAAAACACCTGGCGAGAGCCAGGATCTGCCTTCCGGAAGCAGATATGTGTTCTTGAGCAGACTGCTCATCCTGACAACCTTATGGGCCATACAGACACCATAGTGCAGCCACATCCAGCCTCAAAAATTCAGAGGCATCAGAGGGGGAGGAAATCTTTACCTTGGCCTCCATTGCAACATTCGTCAGAGACCACTAAACGGAAAGTTGCAGAGAACTGGCAAAAATGTATAAAATTGGTACTTATTCCTTTTTTGCTAACTTTCTATGTATATTGACTTTATAGATCAGAAACTTGGAGAAAAGGAAGGATAAAAGGATTGATACCCTGAAGCCCATACAGCCTCCCTAAAATGTTCATCACCGTATTTTGTCATCCAACCCATAAAATGACTTGTCATTCTTAAGCACAATGTGAATTTTATGTTCCTATAACTTTGCTGCTCCCTTTCCCAAAATGGCTACGGATGCCACTAAAGCTAGTTTATTAGTTTTCTAGGTAGGTCAAAACAAAGTACCCAAGCTAGGTGTCTTAAAAAAACAGAAACTTATTCTTTCACAGTCTGGAGACCACAAGTCTGAGATCAGAATGGCGGCAGGGCTGTGTTCTCTCTGAATGTTCCAAGTGAAGGAATTCTAGTTGGCTTCTGGTGGTTGCTGAAAGTCCATGGTGCTTCGTGGCTTATAGACGCATCATTCCAGTATCTGTCTTCATTGACACCTGGCATTGTCCCATGTGTATCTGTGTCTTCACATGGTCTTCTTAGAAGGACACAAGGTGCTGGATTTTTAGGGTCTACCCTAAAATCTTGTTGGACCACATCTTAACTTGATTACATCTGCATGGACCTTAGTTCCAAGTAAGGTTACTCACAAGTGCTGGGAGTTAGGACTTGAAAACGTCTTCTTGAGGGACACAATACAGCTGGGGTCTCTATTTGTATGTGAGATCAAATCCCCTCTCTCTTTAGGAATAAATGCCACTGCAACTATTCTCCCCTTCATCCTACATCATCTACGCTCTCCTCTATAAAGGGCCTTCTTCATCAGAATTCAATGTATGGTTATTTTTTTAATAGATTTTAATAAAAAAAAATACAACACAAAAATCTCTCTTGACCTCCACATTCATCAGGATTCTCCAAACAGAACCAATAGGCTGTATATATAGAGAGAACGGGGTGAGACTTATTATAATGAACTGGCTCACATGACTACTGAGGCTGGCAATCCCAAGATTTGCAGAATGAGCTGATAAGCTGGAGACCCAGGAGCACCAATGCTATAGATTCCACTCCAAAGACCCACAGGCTTGGGGCCCAGGAAGAGACAGTGTTTCAGTTCAAGTTCCAAGGAAGGAAAAAAAGCCAATGCCCCAGTTCAAAGGCTGGCAGATGGGAAGAATTTTCTTACTCAAGGTATGGTCAAGGACTGATAGACTCTACACACTGAGTCCGGTGGTGAAATCTTTGTCAACTAGGAGGTAAATTCCATTACAACAAGGATGCTTGCGTGTTTTGTTTGTTGTTATAGTTACATCTCAGGACGGTGGCTAGCATTCAGTAGGTCTTAAGTTAGTATTTGTTGAATTAGTAAGTAACTCTCGACTCATCGCTGGCATTTGACACATTTGATATTTCTCTTCTTTAATCTGCCTCCTCTTGGCTTTCAAGCCTATCCCAGTTTTCTTCCCAACTTGCTGGCTGCCCCTTCTCAATCTTCTTTCTCGTCTCCTACCCATCTACTGGCCTCTTAGTTTAGAGTGCCTGAGGTCTCAGTCCTTGGTCTTCTCACCTTCTACTTCTCATTCCCGAGGAGATCTCATGCACGGCAGTAGTTTTAAATCCCAGCCCTGTGCTGATGATTCCAAATTTTATGCCATCACTTCCTTCTTGAACTCAAAACCTCTTCACTTTAGTGTTTAATTGATCTCAAATTAGATATGTCTAAAGAGGAGCTCTCGATCTTCTCCCAAAAATTCTTCTATTAATGTCCCACTTTTAGCCCATTGGTAAATCCTATCCGCTCTGACTTCCGAATGTGTCGGGGATCTGAACACTTCTCACTGCTTCCGTTATGTACAGCCTGACTCAGCCACCTATTCCAGATTTTTAATCAACTACTACTTTCTCGGTGAGGCCTCTCTGTATTTACAATCTCAATTTTTGACTCCCTGAAAAACCAAGTGATGAAAATCCCTATCCCCTGCCTTACTCTATTTTTCCCTATTCCACTTTTCACTAATTAGTGTATTACACACGGATTGCGTATAACATATAAGTATGCGTGTGTGTGCACTATGGTGTGAACGTTTGTGTCCCCTCAAAATTCATATACTGAAATGCTAACCTCTAAGGTGATGGCATTAGGATGTGGGGCCTTCGTGAGGTGATTGGGTCATGACAGAAGAGCCCTCATGGTGGGGAGTGGTGTCCATATAATAAAGACTAAAGAGGACTAACTCATCCCTTCTCCTACAAGAGGTTGCAGCTACAAGGCATTTTCCTAGGAAGCAGGCTCTCACCAGACATCAAATCTGCGAATGCTTTGATCTTGGACTTCCCAGCGTCCAAACTGAGGAATAAATGCCTGTTCTTCATAAGAGACCTAGTCTAAAGTGTTTTGTTATAGCAGCCCAGATGAACTAAGACAGTGCATAAACTGATTTTGCTTGTTGTCCATTTCTACCATTAGAATGTAAGTTTCATTAGGGGTTACACTTTTTCATTAATGACTGTATTCTTGGCATCTAGAGTACTGGAACATTGTAACTGCTCAATAAATACACCTTGAATAAGTACATGTCATTCTATTCCCTTTAAGAAATCAAAGTCCTGCCCCATCCTTCAGGGTCTTGCTCATATAATCCCTTTTTTCCTGAAGAATTTCTAAGTGTCTTCAGCTAGAATAGGGGCGCCCGGGTGGCTCAGTCAGTTAAGTGTCGGACTTCAGCTCAGGTTGTGATCTCATGGTTCATGGGTTTGAGCCCCGCATCAGGCTCTGTGCTGACAGCTCAGAACCTGGAACCTGCTTTGGATTCTCACTCCCTCTCTCTCTGTCCCCCCCCACTGGTGCACTGTCTCTCACTCTTTCAAAAATGAATAAACGTTTAAAAAAAAAACAACTAGAATTAACCACTCCTTCCCCTGGCCTTCCAATAAACCTTGCATTTATATTTTATTGAGTGCCTTCCATGCCTTAGACTCACAGGTCCTCTCATTTAATAACTTATTCCAACCAGTAGTCCAGTGCCTGTGAACTTTCAATACATGTTTTGCAAAGAATAAATATATTCTCACTGAAGCCTTGTAAGGTGAAAATAATCATTCCTAATGTAATGAAGAAAATGAATTTCAATAGCATTAAGCATCTCGCAGAAGGTTTTATAGCTGGTAAATGAGACTCAGAAGGAAAATCAAGGTCTTTGACACTATTTCGAGTGCTTTCTTCACTTCTGTGAAGTGACCCTTCAACCATATGAGTCATAGTTCCCAACCTAGGTGTACATGAACGCATGGACTGTTGTACCAATGTACCTTATCCTTAGAGGAGAAATATTGAGCCGCTTTATGACTTGGGAACAGAAGGGTATGAATTTTGGATTTCTAAATCAGAATCTTATATTACCAGTTTGGCTTTATGATTTTCCCTAGTAATTAATTATTTATTACTAAAATTTTTTTCTATTAAAATTTTTTTGATGTTTATTTTTGAGAGAGAGAGAAAGAGAGAGAGAGAGAGGAACCAGAGGAGGTGCAGAGAGAGAGGGAGACGCAGAATCCAAAGCAGGCTCCAGGCTCTGAGCTGTCAACACAGAGCCTGACGCAGGGCTCAAACTCCCGAACCGTGAGATCATGACCTGAGCCGAAGTTGGACGCCCAGCCAACTGAGCCACCGAGGCACCCCTCCTTGATAATTTTTTATAGTTATGAGAAGAAATAAAATTAGAAGCAGTGCGTGTGGTAAAGAATGGAAAACTTACACTGCCAGATGTCAAAGCACCAAGAAATGGAAACAAAACAAAATAAACATCAACAATAGTAAAAATAAAAATAGTGAGAGGTGAAAAAAAAAAAAAGATCTACATTAAGAAAATGATAATGGAAACAATGTTCAAGAGAGGAAGCTAAGTCTTACATATGTATTGAATGTCTAAGGGCAATTTTGCACCAGAATACCTCGTAATAACTGGCTTAAAGTATTCTGGCTAATGGGGCAGAAGTAGGTATAATACAATTTTTCAAAACAATTCCATCCTATTATCCTTTGACAGGTAACATGCTTTTCTATTGCTGACTCTCGATTTGATCTGAACAGAAATCAAGTCTCAAGTTCATAGCTAAAAATAATACAATTTAACAGCAGCTCAAAATCACACGGGAGGCACTTCTTCCTCTGATCAAGGTGGAGTAATAAAAACAGACCTACCCTCTTTTCCAGAACAACCAACAATTTTTCCAAATGGCACCACGATTTTCAAGACATTGAACATCAGGCAAAATAATCACTGAGAGACAGGAAAAGAAAGAGGTTAAGCGCTAGGACGCTGGCCTCGGCCTACTACAGGGAAGGATGCTTTCCACTTAGTAATTCATGTTCCCAGTGTGTTCAACACTGTGTCCTGTGTATCTACCCATTTTAAACACACGCTGAGCTTCTACTCTGAAAAAGACACTGATCTAGATGTTCAGGGAAAGACGCGTACCAGCCGGAAGCGTAGTGTGGCTGCATATGCTTTTGCATATTGTTCCTGGCATAAGAGCAACCAGGCAAAAGTTCAAATATGGGCAGAAGTTTCATTGGTCCTTATACTCCAAGATGTGCCCTTGGCTGTGAGGGCTGCTTCCTTTCAGGGTGATTCCTACTTCTACTGCCAAAGGGCTTAGAGCAGGATCTTACAGACTTGGGTTTCTAGGCTTATTTAGATTGCGTGCTCGGGGCAGAGACGTATCATAAACATATAAAGAGGACAATTATAGGTGGTCAGCTCTCTATGCAGATCGTTACGACAGCGTAGCAGGAAAGAAAGTCACTAAGGGCTCCTGATGTCTTCATCTCATCCCTCGTTAAAAAATGCTCATTTCTTTGTTTCGAGAGAGAGCAGAAAGAGAGCCCGTGTGCAGGGGAGGGGCAGAAGGAGAATCCTAAGAGGATCTCTGTGCTCAGCACGGAGACCAATGTGGGGCTCCGTCTCAGGACCGTGAGACCATGACCTGAGCCGAAATGGAGAGTGGGGTGGAACCGACTGAGCCACCCAAGTGCCTCATTCATCCTCGTTGCTTTTAATTCTTTGTTGTCGTCTCTCCCTTCCCTCATACACTATCTTAACTCACCACTTCTCTCCTCCAGCGATAATTAGGGTTACCGATTTCTTGTGCAGTCCTCTATAGGCATTCCATGCTTATAAAACTGCACATATGGATGTTTTAAAACTTTCTCTACATATGCAAAACACTCGGTTCTTATCCAGATTTGCCCACTTAATAACCTATAGTGAAGGTCCTTCCAAATCAGCATAGAGAGAGCTGCCTCCTTCTCCCCCTCCACCCCCCCTCCCCGCTCCTTTTTAAAGTTTTTATTTTAACTGCAGTTAGTTCACATACAATGTTGCATCAGTTTCAGGTGAGAGCCGCCTCCCTCCTTTCAATGGCTGCTTAATATCGTGTTGAAGAAAACGTTCTGGATTTATTTGATTTGCTTTTTGTTCATGGAGTTTGAGGTCATATCCAGTTTGTTGCTGTTAGAAAACAAAGCAGCATCAGATACTGTTGAACATACGTCATTTCGCACCCCGTGAACGTTTATCTGTAGATTACGTTCCGGAAGCTGGAATCACTGACTCGAAATTTATGTGGGGTCTCACTTCATAGGAATTGCCCTCTGTTCTTCCTTGAAGCGGTGCCAACATGAGCTTCTATCAACAGTGTATGAAAGTTTGTCTTTGTGTTCAGGTCTCATCAAACTTTTAGATCTTGGCTTCCAAATTAGGTTTAGAAATTATATTCTTTGTTTCAATTTAAGGAGCTTTTTGATCTCCCTTTCTCAAAAGGAAGCCTTTTGATCTTCCTTTCTCAAAACTGCCTGCACACACGCCTTGTTCATTTTTCTAGTTTTGGGAGATCATCTCATGCTTCGGATATCGCTTTACGTCTATGACACATACACTCTGCCAATGTTTCCACCAGTTTATCAATTTCCTCTTCATCTCTGTAGAATTTTTTTTCCTGGGCAGAATTTTAAATGTATTTTTTTGTGCAGTCAGATCTTCATCTTGAGTAAGTCATGAGCAGAGGAGAAGGTCTGTAGCAGAGAAGTAGTTTGTCAATGGGTTGCTGATCAGAGAAGCTGTGAGGATTAATGACTGGATGAAGGATCACAAGGTTGAATGAGCTGATAGATGGAGGTGAACAGAGAGCGGGATGATGTCCTACTCCAGCTGTCAGATGATAAGGTTAGGGCGTGACCATGGGAGTGGTAGCTGCCAGAATGTAGATGATTGGAGATGCCCAGGGGGAAGACTGGAGAGAATGAGGTGTTAGGAAAAGTTCCCCTATGGACATAGAGGTGACAGATGGATGGGTGGAAAGGTATAAGGGACTAGTGAGAGAGGCAGTGTTGAAAGCAACATAAAAGTACTTAGTAAATGCTCAATTGCAAGGAGAAATTAACAAGAGACAAGAGGACAGAACTTAATTTCATTTCCCTGTTTGAATCCCATCATGGCGCAGCAGCATAGCACTGTGGATCAAGGACTGGATGGAAAGTCAGAAAATAGTTCTCTGTGTAAGCCCCTTCCCTTCCCTGAGACTCCACATTCTCATTTGTAAAATTATCTGCCGGACTAAGTGAATTATGCAGTCTGGCTCTAATATCCTATGAGCGTCCAGTGCCCTGGGCAGCGTCACCATAGACTGATGTTTTTCCTAGCAGACACATTATGGGGACAGGCCTGGAACCCCAACACACTCTCCGAACTATCAGATTGGGTAGACAAGTTCTCCTGGTTGGCACTGGGCCATCTTCTTAAGTAAGGCTGTCTCCAAGGGAGCGTTTGAATTATTGACATCCAAGTTGGACCGAGGCCCAGAATTGAAAAGAGATCAAAAGCATAGCCTTAAATAAAACCAGCTGGAAACACAGCTACCAAAAAAGAAGAGAGAGAGAAAAAAAGCAGATTTTGTTTTTTTCTGGTAGGCTGGGGCTTTATTTTAACATGTAAAACACAAACACTGGAGGCCGAGAATCAGACCCTTTGCGGAGAGCATTTATGGAAGAGGTTGAGTGAGCATTTTGATTTGCGTAATGAGAACCGGCTGTTTAAACATGTTTAGTCTCATTAACCATGAGTGGGAAGAGATGTCTTCTCTCTCCCGCTTGACAGGACTGTGGCAAGTTTCTTTTTTTTTTTTTTTTTGCAAAAAGAACTTGGAGGTGAAAGTGATAAAGCTGCCTCCACATTCTCTTTCACTTTTCCTAGGAAATCTTCAAAGGTGAGGAAATAAAAGCTCAGAGAGGTTGAGTGTGTTTCTAAAGTGACCCAAGTTCAGAGCATTTGAATCACTTGGCAAAGTGGCTGGCCAAGCAGAAACACTGGACAGGACAAACTGGGCGGCTTGAATGAGAAGCACCGTTGGGAGTCACGTCGGAGTCCGCACGGTGTCTGGAAGAGGGCGAGCTCCCGGGGCCAGTCGACGGATCTGGAAGGTAGAGCGCGCAGCCTCGGCAATTGGGACTTTTGGGCTAGATCGTTCCTTGTCGCGGGGACTGTCCTCTGCACTGTAAGAGGTTTAACAGCATCTCCAGCATTGCTGTCACCCAGTGGTGTCAACCAAAAATGTGTCTAGACATTGCCAAACGTCCTTGGGGAGGCGCCACCTCATCTCCAGCTGGAACCACGGAGCTGGAGAGGGGAGGAGCTCTCACGCGTGGGGTCAGAACGTAAAAGGCACGGAAAACAGGACGTGGAGGGGACTGGAGGGCGCAAAGGGGGCAGGAGGTAGAAGGATCTGCTGCCTCAACTTGCTAATTTGGACACTGGCTCAGCATTGCTGCGGGCCTTCATGCTCCTGTGTCTGTCTGTCTGTCTGCCAGGGTCTCCCGGGGTGTGCAGCGCTGGTCAAGACAGGTGGCCCATCATTCTCCACCTCTTCGTATGTCAAGTGGGAACAGGAGCACCCAGCTTTCACTGTAGTGGAGAGGCTTACAAAATAGATGCATCTAAACAGGCGGGCATCTGATAGCCTCTCAGTGGACTTAGGACATTGTGTCTGTGTGTCTCTGTTTATTTAATTACAGGACAAGTTGCTTCCCTATAGGAATAATGGCGACCCATCTTCAGAACTCATTCTCCTCACCCGGTGCCTTATCCGTGTATTAAGTGTGAAAAACAATCTTAATGGTACATGTTTAAAAATGCTAAAAAATGTTAAAATAAATAAATGTTAAATGTTAAAAAACGAGATGTAAAAAAATCGTTAAATATTAAGATAAATGTTAGAAGGTTAGGATGTTGGGGGCACCTGGGTGGCTCGGGCGGTTAAGCGTCTGGCTCAGGTCATGACCTCACAGTTGGTGAGTTCGAGCCCCACCTTGAGCTCGGCGCTGGTCCTGTGGAGCCTGCTTGGGATTCTCTCTCTCTGTCTCTCTCTCCGTCTCTCTCTGCCCCTCTCCACTCTCTCTGTCCTTTTCTCTCTCTTAAAATGAATCACTAAACTTAAAAAAGCGTCCCAATGTTAAAAAATCGACTAATTAATGTGAAATAAATAATACATGTTAGAAAATGTTAAAAAAAAATAAACGTTAGAAGAAAGAAATAAGAATCTTTTCCCAACCAGCTGTAGAACGATTTGTTTTCCAAGTGATGCTTAACATACTTTTAAAACTCTTTCTTTTGAAATAGAAAGTGCCAGTATTACGTCAATTAAAAAAAAAAAAAACAGGCTTTCACGGTTTCTTATTTTTGAGGTTTCGCTTAACTATTCTCCTGTCTTCATGGCGGGCCTCACCTTATGAGGACATAAAAGCAGCCATAACCATGCACAAAATATCAGCTAGTGCGTGCAGTGGGGCTCCGCAGCAGACAGAAGCAGGTTCCTCGCTAAAGCCAGTGGGTGGGCGAGAACCAGAGGATGCTGGGGCCCCAGTGGGGGGCGGCTGAGGTTTGCAATCACCATGGGAGGGGTGAGGTAAGGGCTTGCCAGGAGAAGCATCTGAAGCTGGCAAAGCCCCCAAAGACGAAACGGTGCATGGAAATGAGGGTAAATCAAGCGGGGTTTACTGACAAGGAGGTTAATTTAAGGTAAGTATGTGCAATAGGGACCCACAAAGGATAGTGCAAAGCCGAGCATCAGTGACCCTGTTCCCTTCCCAGGCCCAGCAGGGCAGGGAGAGGGAGAGCTCGCTGGAATCTGCGAGGCCAAGAGAATTTGTGTTCAGAGCAGCTGTCTCCAGGGGACCCGACAGAGGACGCAGCCAGCCTGAAGGGATCTCACTGGGAGAGTCGGTGGCAGAAATGCCCTGATCTCTCTCTCTCTCTCTCTCTCGCTCGCTTCCCTTCAATCTCCTTCCAGGTCCCCCTCTTGGCTGAACTCAGTCAGAAGCCAGAGTGCACAGGATGTTGATATTACCCCACAAGTCGGCCTCCAAGATGGAGAGCAGGGGGGTCTGATGGGAAAATGGGAGATACTACAGAGTCGCCACGTCTGAGGATGTGCCTAGAAGAAGAGAGATTCTGGTGAGCGATAGAGTGAGGTTGGGGTGATCTGGGGCTAATCTTTGGAGTTTGTCCTACGTGCCGAACAAAAGTTCAGTGTTTGCTCTGCCAAACGTAAAATGTCGGGGGTGGACAGAAACCTGGTCTCTTTTATTCCAACTGAGGTCTGTCCTTTAATTTATAAAACTAAACGCACTCATGCAGTGGTGGAACTCCTACGTATTGGCTGAATGGGGCTGTATCCGTGGACAGATTCTGAGAATCCTCAAGCAACCCTGCGCCGTGTGTTTGCACGTGTGCCTTGACCATTTGCAGAGAGATTTTGCCAATTCACTTAAAGGTAACTGTAAGCAAATTCTCCATAGATGCGATTTGCCCAGTTACCGTTAATTGAGTCACCGTGAGGCCTTTGCGGTGTTCGCAGATACACCAGTGGGATATTTTGCCCTCTTCTGTGAGAAGCCTGTCCCTCTGCTGTGGGTGGGAATGTCGCTGAATCTGGTTCTACTCCTGAAGCCAAGACCGCCCTGTATGTTAGTTAACCAACTTGAAAATAAATTCGTAAAAAAGAAAACAATTAAAAAGAAACAAAAAATAAATAAATAAAACATGGTGGTGCTCATTTGCTCTGCTCTCTTCCACAGGGAGTATGTGTGCAGATGGTCCATATTCGAGGAGGTAAATGAAAAAAATGCGTTTATGTACTGGCAGACATTTAGTGAACACCTACTGTGTGCCCGGCTCTGTGCCTGGGTGTACAAATGGTGAGCGGTGGTAATTGTGACATATTCAGAGCCCAGCGAGACGTGCTCAAGCCAATCGTGTCCACGAGTCCAACGCTACTTTAATAAAGCTTTGCACAACAGAGAAGACTCGCTTCTATCTGGAAGCTACAATAGCCGGACATGCTAGGTTCACCTCCGAGGATACTGTTCTTGAATACTATTAGCATGATCTTACTCTATGAGAGCTTTATTCTTTGACTTCAGGAAATTGCGTATGACTTAGTCACCTACGAGGAGGCCAAAAGACATTCCGCTTGACCCCAAGAGACGGCTTTTCTCTTAATCTGAAATCATAAGCGCAGACAATCTGGAAAGGCTTAAAAAAGATTATTTCCTTTTATTTATTTACACGGTCATTATCATCATTATTATTGCCCACATTTAATATTTATTGAATGTCATGCAACCTTGGGTTAAGAATGGAATGGAATGAAGGCCAAAGCTAGTGGTTTGACATACAAAGCGATTCTCCAGGATGGAAACTTGGAGATTCCTCTGAGATGCCCATACTCCTACACAAGGGTGAGAAGTGGCTTTAGAACAAGAATAAACCATAGGACGGGCTTAGGTTCTACCGTGGACGATGTTGCCCCAGCTGGATTCCTTTCTGGGGACGGTTTTCATTTCTTCATAAAGTACTAGTGTCTTTTAAGCCAATCTCTAACAAAATGGTTATTCTACAGTTGCACTTTTTCTAGGAAGTCAGGCTGGTTTTATACAAGATAAAGCAAATATCTATTTCTCAGAGGGAAAGATAACGGTATTGTAATCAGACACAAAAGGTAGAGAATAAAACAGTGGCTTTCACTGTGATTTAGTTACTTACGTTTTAAGTTTCTAAAAAGTTTAAAAAAAAAACAAAGAAGGAAAGGAAAGAAAACAAGCAAAAAACAAAGGTAGCTCAGTTCTCACTCACCAAACTGGTAAATGATAGCCAGTATGTCCACACTGAAGATGTTTCATTCATTTCAGGGATTGACGCAAAACAGAATGGCATAGAGAAAATTGTGTGAGGAATTTTAGAAGAAGATTTTTTAAAAAATCAGGTTAATTTGCCTTCACAATGCGCAAAAGCGATGCACGTATCCTTCACCAAGCACTGAATGGGGCTGCACTGCATTCAGGAGACATCTGTTGGTTGCCCCAGCGACACCAATTTTCCCATTTTTTCCTATTTTGAAACCTCTCGATGTCCACTTGGGGATCCCTGTGACTTTGGAGAAGGTGACTCCCCGTCTGTCTCCAGGAGTCTGGCACTGTATTTGGCTGACAATTGATTTGGGGACGGAGCTATGACCTAAGCTAGAGTGATCAGGCTTAGTAGCGTTGGAGTTCTTGCTTAGGCTTCTGGGACCCAGGGGCCTGCTCTATCTCTGAAGGTTGTAGGTTGTGGATATGTGGCTTGAAATTGGCATAGCCAGTTTGGGGAGCAATCTAGGAGGAGGAAACCATAGCAAGAGTCAGAATTTCAGTATTGCTAAGAGAACTGAAGCTATCATCTTGATATCATCGTAAAACTCTGAATCAAACTGTGCCTGAAACTCTCCCCATCTTTAGAGCTCTAAGTATCCCACGTTAAAAGCTACTTTTATTTCTTAGTCAATTTAGGAATAACTAAAGTGGTCCTAACCGATACATGTTTACATATGGTGACTCTGTTTATGCAGACTTCCCAATGTGCCCTATCCTGTTCCAATTGCCAGAACTTTTAGGAAATAAATTCTGCTGATTCATTCCTCCTTGTTTCCTCCAAACACTTGAAATATTTCTACTTACCCTTTATGGCTCTGTTCAAATCCCCACTCCTGTACAAAGCTAGCCCAATCTTGCTCCTGAGCTTAATAAAATTACTAATCTCCTGTTTGTGTCCACATAATTATAATTATAATTCACATGAAACATTCACCCCATTGTCTTCTGGTTGGTTGTTTCCATGACCGTCTTCTTCAGAAGACTATACATCTCTGAATCTTAAGGGTGTGAAATAGAATCTTGTCTATGGAATATGTCCGGTAAATATATGCATATATTTTCTTTATCCCTCTATCCTTTCTAAACTGTCAGACATTGCACCAGAAACTTGAGATTCAACTTTTTAAAAATGTTTACTTATTTTTGAGAGAGAGAGAGAGAGAGAGAGAGAGAGAGAGAGAGAGACAGACAGAGTGTGAGTGGAGGGGGCAGAGAGAGAGAGGGGGACACAATCCAAAGCAGGTTCCAGGCTCTGAGGTGTCAGCACAGAGCTCGACGCGGGGCTCGAACTCACGAGCTGTGAGATCATGGCCCGAACTGAAGTCAGACACTTAACCGACTGAGCCACCCAGGCGCCCCCAGAAACCTGGGATTCAAAGATGAATGCCCTCATCTTGACTTTTAAAGAACCTCCTATCTAAGGACACAAAATGTTTTTTTTTTTTTTTTGATTGCACATTTCTGGTAGTTTATATATTATCTGTTTCTGCATACGATAGTAATTAAAACACAGCTGCAATATATAACTTTACTTATAAATTATATAGATGTGCTACTATGCTAATATATTATTTACATTACAGAATTTAAAGTAAACATTAGATGAGCTAGAACTAAGTGTAAATCAAAGACCTACTAATTTATTGTTGCATCCTGATGGATTGCCTTGTGGATGCCCTGGATCCTTACCCCCACTCTGAAGACCTCTGCCCACTGGCTCAGAGATCGGGGGAGATAGAGGGTGGGAGTTCCACATGGGGCTTGTCCAGCATGGAAGGGAAGAAATGGAAAAGGAACACCAGTGCTCTGAGCCCAAGGCTCCAAGGGTGTGGGTGTGGGAAGAGATGACAATGAGTCGTTCAGATGGCTTCACTTCTCAATCTTCATGCTCTGAGGCTGCAAAGAGGGACAAGGCTTGAGTCCCCTCCAGAAACATACCACGTTTCCCTCCCTTCTAGGACAACGCCACAAAGCAGGCTCCTTGTGGGGCAGAAGGAGGATAACCTTTGGTGAGAACTCATCTTGTTTCCATTGCTTTTTGCTTGCTTGGTTCCTGGTAATACAGATGCCAAAATGTGCCTGCAATTCTGTATTGCCGACACAAGGGTCTTTTCCAATGTAGCCATTAGCTCTGGGTCCATCACCCATGATAAACACAAAGGGTTTGACTTTAACCTTGAAGCCAAGAGATCCGTATTAGTTCCCTGACTCCCCCCCAGTGTCTCCAACCAGGCAGAGCTAAGGGGGGCCAGGATTTCATTTGCCATATGCTCACTGGGTGTCTGGAAAGCGAACTAGAATGCACTCTCTCATGTATTTTTCTCCCTAAACAATAGTCCCACGAGGTATGTATTATCCCATTTTACAAATAAGACAACGGAGTCCATGATAATTTAACAACTTCTCCCATGGTCAATTAACATGCAGAAGAACCGGGATTCAAACCAGAGTTCTCTGGCTTTGGTTGCTTTAATTTTTTCCCACCTGGGTGCACTTCTCTGTCTCATTACTGACGATAGAATTAATTGCCAGAAAAGTACGCGATTCTCTTTTACTTATAAGTGGGTAGCAGGTACATGGAAATCATACAGCTTCAGAATTTGAAGGGACTGTACCAATAGCACATTCTTCTTGCAGTTGTGTTATTCTTTTTGCTTGTTAGATGAACATTTAATTATTTTTTTAAAGAGGAGTCTCCTTTTTTCAAGATTTTTACGTTTATTTATTTATTTTGAGTGAGAGAAAGAGAGAGAGCATGAGTGGGCTAGGAGCAGAGAGAGAGAGAGCATTCCAAGCAGGCTGTGTGCTATCAGGATAGAGCTCTACGTGAGGCTCAAACCTATGAACCATGAGATCGTGACCTGAGCCAAGATCGAGAGTCAGGCACTTAACTGACTGAGCCACCCAGGCGCCCTTAGGTGAGTGGTTTATTTCACCTGCAAGGTGAACTCACTAACTAGGGGTAGAGTTGGGATTCCAATCAGAGTCCTGCCTTCGTGCCCCAATTTCCTTTCTACCACCCCTGTGTGCCCAATCTGACGTTCCCGTTGACGACTGGGCAGGGCTCTCTGGTTGTAACATATGTTAACATTTTATAGCATCTCTGAATTTAACTAGTACTTTCTGGTTCATTATTTCTTTTAGATCTCCTCATCACTCTGTGAGGTAATTAGTATTCTTATGCTCAGTGTGCGGGTAAGACAAAAAATTTGGGGACCACAGATATGCGTGTTCAGGATTTGGCTGGGGAGCCCTGAACTCTAAAACCACAGGATTCTGCCATCCCCAACTAAATTCACTCAACAGTAGTGTTTGCCTTTAGAGTTTACACAGAAGTTTACAATTCCATGCGTTATTTCAGTTTCTTAAGGGGTTAGTATCAGCTTAGGAGAAAGCTGCATGAGGAAGACAGGGACACGGAATCAACCTGACTTGCCCCAGATCATATTGGGAGTTACTACTGAGGTTGTCTTTTTATATAATTGGGGGAGTAAAGGGACCCACCCACGTTATCTGTTTGTGAGACATTTCATTTTAATTTTTGCATTGAAATAACTATTCATCTTTAACGGAGAAGAGATAAAAGCACGATAAAAATTATGAGAGTAGTATAGACGTGTAACAAGAGGCAGGCGGGATAAATCAGAAGAGCCTTGGTCTAATTCATAGGCATGAACCGAGGTATCTTTGTTATGATACTGATGGTAACAACAACAATAGACAAACTGGGGGAGGGAGCTAAATGTGTTTCATATATTATATCATGGCCTGGTCATAAAATCCTATGAAGTAGGTTGATACGAGGGTTACCAGTGTCCTACTTCCACGGAGATAACAGTCAAGCTGAGCCGGGATTCCAGAGGGTCTGTTTGACCTCAGAGTCAGGGCTGACTCTACAGGGTTCAGTGCTATAGAACCTCCTGCATAGTTTCTGCCTTTGGTAGCAGCTTAGCCCACCTTAGGAGGAGAGCATATTACAGAGCTGTTCATACCCTCGTCTTCTTTAAATGATTTCTTTGGTAGTTGAAGAGGCAAAGGGCAATAGATTTAAATGCCCTTGGGGGTCATGTCTTTGTCAAAGGACTGGCAAGATAATGACGATGCTTTTCTGTTATTTTTTTTTCCCCCAATCAAAATGGAAACGAAATTGCTTTTATTGGGTACCAAAACCAGAAACAGCCCTCCACGTTTAACCCAAAGCACTTAACTTCCTCCCTAACTGTGCTGTAAGCTGGGAGCCAGAGAGCTAATAGTGCGGCATGAGAAAAATAAGGGAGAAACAGAGAGAGGTCCAGAGTTTAAACAAGATCTGTGTGGACCCCAGAACCGTGCATGTCCTTCTGCACAGTGCCGTCAAGCCCTGCTTTCATGTACGGTCAGTGTCATTTCCATTTTTTTCAGCAAACATGAAGCACCCGTCATACGTGAGAACAGTGCCGTGGGTGAGATGAGAAAGGACCAAGCTGAGCCAGCCATCAGAGAAATTGTGTTCAATGGGAGGACTACATGTTTTCCAGGTCAAGTATGGCTGTTACTGTGAGAACCATCTCCGCCAAGCCTTCCGGGTAAGAGTCAAGACGTAGCACTAATTTGGGCGAAGGGCACAGGATGGACCGAGTTAAGAAAGGCTCTGCAGAGAAGGCAGCCATCGAACCGAATCAAAAACAGGCAGCGCGACAAAGGCACAAACACCCAAAGTGAATGCAAAGGTAGGGGAACCCAAGAGGGTATGTTTAGGATCCTGTACATATGAACACAACTAACGAGTTGTCGCAGAGGCAAATGCAGCTATTTCCTCAACAGCTCTGGATGGGGCTGGTTACAATCAGAGAAGCTTCAGCTCCTCAAGCTCCCTCTGTTGATGTGTCCTAGAGACCCAAAACATTGTGCCTCTCTTCCCTGTCTGAGCTTGCACCAGCTTGAGAAATGAGACAGAGGTAAACACATGGAGACCAAAACATGACCCCTGTGTTGCAGAAGGACTGATCGTGGGGCTCAGCTTAAAGAGAGAGCCAAATGCACTAGAGATGTGGGCTCCCTGTTTAAACAGACATCCCCTGTTGTCACAGCTGGGCTGGGCTGGGGTGGGGCTCTGCCCAAGAAAGACTCATTGCCTGGAAGGGCCGAGACCTGTCCTCTTGCAGAGCTGGCTCCCAAGAGGAAAATGGGAGGCAGTAAGTTGAGAGCCCAGTTTGTCCTCGCAAACGCACCATTGAGAAAGCTCTCTGTACCTTCCCTGTGAAAGGGGCCGAGGATGCCAGCAGTTTGAAATTCATGGACTCCTTCTCACAAGAAGGGGAGTGTTGCCCCTCACACGGACCTGATGCCCAGACCCTGGACCAAGTCTCAGCCATCCCCAATCTTTCTGAGCTCCGGTTAGGTCAAAATGGAGACTTTTTGAAATAATTTAAATGTCCAGAAGCATGCAATCATCAATGCTGAAGACTTACTCAAATTTGTAACTCCTCCATTGCACTGAATCAGGACAACCCCAGGACTGGGAGCCTGGGATAGTGTATGGGGAGTGAGAGTCTTCTCTGTTTTCCTCTCCTGCTCCTCCACCTCCCCTTGCTCCCCTGGAGTCTGGATTTCCGACCCCTCCACAGTCAGGAACATGCATAAAAGGGCATTAGGGAAGAAGGCGGTAATGTAATGTGGCCACCATGGTGGGCGGACACGTGACCGGGAGTTGGTTCCTGCTACACATGCATGGGCACTCCTTGTTTCTCTCTCAAAGGACCCCTTTTGAGGACATATTTCAGAGGTATCCACAGCTCCCTTAACACAGGTGATGCCGCACCTCTATTGGTCACTTCCAACTTGTCCCGCCCTGTAGGTTTCCTAGACTCCCGGCTGGCTTCCAACTTTGAGGTCACATCTGGCCCCCTGGAAAACACTGCTTGCCCATGGTAAGACTCCCTATTCTTCCTGTGTCCGGTTATCTGAGATGGGTAGTCCTGGCAACAGCTCACCCAGACGAAGCATACATGTTTCCCAAATCCCATAACCTACAAGCAAACCTGGTGGTCCTCCCAAGCCACTCTCACTTGATCTAGGTAGGAAGGAGTAGCACTCTCTTCCTTGTGTGTTTTTGGAAGAGGCTCATGGCCTCTGGACACTTCCATAAAAGGAAACCTTTTTCACCTGCTTTTCTGCTCATGTCCTTTACTACTTTGAGGCTGGTAATGAACATTCTCAATTGTACACTTTTGTAAAGCCTAGCCTTTATTTTTTATCTGGCTGATTGGCACCTGTTACTGTGGTCTCGGAGAATTCTGCTGATGAAGATACAGAGTGGGGTCCCGCTTATCAGATTCTTATGCTAACATTTATTCAATTCTTACTGTATGCCAAACGCTGTGCGGATCACTGCTTATTTCATTTAATCCCCAGAATAGCCTATCTGGTTGGCGTTATTTTACTGATGAGGAAATCTTGACACAATAATCCACGTTAATGTGGTTGCAAGCATTGGAACTGGACATCAATCTAAGTAGTCGGATGACACACAAATGGTTCATCGTTGCATGAAACGTCTTCCCCCATAATAGCAGCAGGGTTGGGAATCAAGCCAGGGTCAACTTTCTGGAAGGAAATCATGCTCACATCCCACCAGTGCTGAGCACAGTGGTTGATTTAGACAGAGCATAAGACAGTTGTGGGAAAGAAGGTGAGAGGACAGGAGTGGGAAGACATCCTTAGAAACCAACGAATGGGGCAAAGTGGAGAAGATGCGTACAGAGTTGATGTCCAACAGGCTTGGACTTGGCCCTGAGCTCTTGGTTTCAATTTGATGAAGAAAGGATAATAAGGATAATAATAGTTATCACAAGACTAACGAGAGAAATAAACGAGATGTTGTAAGTGCTCATAAAATAGTGTGAAATGTTAGGTAATCTAGGGTGATGATGATGACGATGGTCATGACGGTGATAAGGAGGAGGATAGCTAATAACAATAGCTAACATTTATTACATTTATTCATGGTCTAGGCACTTGACGTGTGCATGTTTAATCTTCACAATGTACGATGAGACAATACAATTGTTATCTCCTTTTGCAGAAGAATAAACTCAGGCATGGACGAGCAATTTGCCCAATGTTAACACAGCTAGTGAGTGGCAAGCTGGAACATGGGCACAGACAGCTTACAATGGAGCCCGCATTAACCATCACTGCCATAGCAATATCTAGCACACCTTAGGGAGGTCGATGATTCTCTTCAGCCACAATATATGGTCATTTAATCACTATAATTATTTTTACACGATTCTTTAGGCAAGAGGAAGCCAATCAAGGTACAGGAAGTTTGACGTATAACAATATTATTGGAGTATATTTGGGGAATAAATATTTAGTAAGTGAATTCATAATTAAGAGAAAGCCAGAACAATTTGTCGTCTGTTATCTGATTCCATACATAAACTATTTGAAAATTATGTGGTGGACACAAAGAATTTATCTAAACTTTTGGTACAAAAGAGGAAAAAACCCGACAAATATTCTGTGATTTTGCAGAGATTCGGTTTATTCTTGACCATGGCATTTGGAGTCTGTTTATCTGGAGAATGCCTTGGTTTAAGATACACAGAGCATAAATGCTTTGGGAAGCAGAAATAGATTTCACTTTATTACCCCTTTCACCAACAAAACCTAATCTGCTTGCAATGATTTAATCAGCAACAGCGAATTGTTTGCAGAAAACCTCCTACATAAATCAAAAACTTCTGATATGCATTTGCTTGTGACTTCGCTGGTGCCCTCTGGCCAGATGGGTTAGCCATCTGCAACTCCGTCTGTGTGTGTGTGTGTGTGTGTGTGTGTGTGCGTGCGTGTGCGTGTGTGAATAAACTCCGAATAATCATAACATAGGGACAGATTTTTTTTTTTTAAGTCCTTTGATCACTGGCATTGTAGTTGATTCATGTATACTCTGGTGTTTGGAAAATGCATTTTCTTTTAAATGCGGTGGTCTGAATCTTTTTTTAGATGAGACCTAAGAGCGCGATATCTTTTCTTCTTTTTTTTCTTCCCTCCGTTTTGACCTTCCTTCCCTCCTTCTCCTTTCACTTAGGTTTCTTTCGTCTCAGGCAACATACAGCAACTCAGATTAATTTAAGTATAAAAAAAGAAAGAACGGGTATGTTGGGTGCCTTTGGAGTAGCTCTCTGCATCAAAAGACAAAGCAAAGATAAACCACAGCTTTTTCCACCTTCCACCAACAGACCGCTTGTCATTTTTCTAATCTCTGCCTGGCACCCAATCCCGAAACCATTTTAAAAAAATATTTATTTGTTTTTTGGGAGAGCAAAAGTGGGGGAGGGGCAGAGAGAGGGGACAGGGGATCCAAAGTGCGATCTCTGCTGACAGGCTGACAGCAGCGAGCTTGACATAGGGCCCTACCTCACAAACCGCGAGATCATGACCTGGGCTGAAGTTGGACGCTCGACCAACTAAGCCACCCCGGTTCCCCATCCCAAAGCCGTTTTTAAGTACCAATATCAGGCCATTATGCTTTACAGTTTAAATGTATACAATGTTATATGTCAATTATATCTCAATGAAAATGGGAGTAAAAGTTATCCATTGTTATATAAGCAGCCACCCCAAATCTTAAAGCAGTAGACATTTGTTAGCTCCCATTTACAGTTTGGCTGGGGAGGTCATCTGGTCTGGGCCAAGTTCAGCTGTTGTGTGGTGACCAGAGGTATTGTCTCCGCACCTGAGATCAGTTGCTGGTCGGCTAGGGGATGGTTTTCTGGATCTTGGCTGAGTCCTCACATATTCCTGGCACTCGGCAGGGGAGAAACAGGCCGATTCTGCCCCACTGGGTCTCTCATCCGTAGGGGGATTACCGCGGTGTGATCGGGGCGGGTGGTGGGGGTCCGAGGAAATGAGTGGAAAGCCTCGTATGGTCCAATTCCACTCATTTCCATCTTTCTGTCGTTCCACTGAAGACTCAACACTCACCATCCCTGGATTCGCTGCAGCATCACGATTCATGTAAATTAGGAAAGGAGCGTTCTAAAGAAAAACCTGAGGGGCGCCTGGGTGGCGCAGTCGGTTAAGCGTCCGACTTCAGCCAGGTCACGATCTCGCGGTCCGTGAGTTCGAGCCCCGCGTCAGGCTCTGGGCTGATGGCTCGGAGCCTGGAGCCTGTTTCCGACTCTGTGTCTCCCTCTCTCTCTGCCCCTCCCCCGTTCATGCTCTGTCTCTCTCTGTCCCAAAAAAAAAAAAAAAAAAAAAAAAAAAAAAAACCTGAGGTTTCATCGCAACAGGAATGAAAAAAAGGGTACGGAGCAGGAAAAAAATATTCAGAAAATGGCTCCCAAGAATCCATGTCTTTGGGGAGATAGAGGTGTTCAGCAGGGAGTGATGAGACGTTATCAGGCTGTGCTTGTTCAGATCTTGTTACACAAGTTCAATGGGACCTCTACTCGGAGAACTCCTTGTTGATGACGCCGGGGTGAAAATTCGATAGATAACAATGGTTTACTATGAAGATAAGAAAGTATTAGGAGTGGCCTTTGTGGGGAACATTTCTCTTCACTTCTAACATTTCCATCCTGAGAAAGTAGCTCAACTAGCATAGCCTTGGACCTTTCTTTTGCTTCTTCGGCTTATGAGTTACTGAAATGAACTACCTGTCTGGGATGTTCGGAAGGAATAAGTGGGGACACCCAGCTCAGCGAAGCCTTCTATGCTGCAGGAGTTGTGGGCAGGGGAGGCCTGCCCCAGTCCAGCACTGCCTGAATTTGACTGAGTAGGTCCTGTAGATCCCGAGTTTGAGAACCCTAATAGAGAGAAGCAATGTAAGGAAAAGAGATCAGCAGTCTAAAACTATTTGGAGCATTTTGAAACTCTATCACATATTTGGGCTAGATAGAGGTGTCTGGTGGCATCTAAACATAGAAAGACATGTGAGGATCAGACAACGAAACACTCACACACCATACGGACCAGCGTGTGCTTTATATTGATGGCATTATGTGAGAGTCTTTGTCTGTTGTTGATGTTGTTGAATGCAGAGGACGGAAATGAAAATACCAGTGCTTTGAAAAATTCACTCCGGCACAATGGTTGAGAATGTTCTGGCAGGGCTTCACACACAAGGCAATGGAGCTAAGTCATATGCACCACCTTATAGATTAAAATATACTTGTCCCATGGGGCGCCTGGGTGGCGCAGTCGGTTAAGCGTCCGACTTCAGCCAGGTCACAATCTCGCGGTCCGTGAGTTTGAGCCCCGCGTCAGGCTCTGGGCTGATGGCTCGGAGCCTGGAGCCTGTTTCCGATTCTGTGTCTCCCTCTCTCTGCACCTCCCCTGTTCATGCTCTGTCTCTCTCTGTCCCAAAAATAAAAAAAAAAATTAAAAAAAAAAAATAAATAAAATATACTTGTCCCACAGAATACACCCCCCCGCCCCCCCCACACCCCAAATGAACGGAAACAACCCAGAAAAAGAGAATAGCCACAAGGAGACAGAGATAGAGAGTTTTCAAACAGTAGAGATGATCTCGCTGTCCGTTCTCACCAATTAATATATTGGGCTTAGTCTGGCTGCTAAGTTGCAGAGACCAAAATATCAGTGTGCTCACAACACCAAATTCCATAAGAAATAGCTGATCTCTAGATCTAAAAGGGCTCAGAGATGATCCAGTCCATGCCTCACACAGGTTCGGCGATGTGTCCAAAGCCCCACGGTTCACTTTCCAGTGTCTTTTTCAGTGCTCTGCCCCCCTTTGCTTCCAGATTCAATATTCCACATCTCTGTCCCATAAGCCAGACTTCTGGGTGTTATCCTCAACTGATCTCCGCCTTCCCTCCTCCGATAGATTAGTTACTTATTTATTCTGCCCTAGGAGAGTCGCCCTTGCACTTCCCTTGCAGTAAAATACATTATCAATCATGTCACCTTTCTGCTCAAAAGTTGTCATTCGACAAGGAAGTGAGGGCATTGAGATAGGAGAGGTCCAGAATATCTTTTGCTCCAGGATTGCTTCCTTCCTTTCAATGATCATGTCCTGTGTGTCCAAGGTTGGACTTGGTACTTAGAGGATCCCTGGGGGGGGGGGGGGGTTAGGCTCAAGTAAATACCGTATTGACTCCAAACTGTTCCCAACTCTTGCCTCTGTTTATGGTATTCTTTCTGCTGCTGTTGCCATCTGTCTCCCCAGTTTCCCTACAGTTTCACTAAACCAGCAATCATTTCTTGTAGCTACCCTTCTCACAACTGTCTATTTAGAACAAGGGTTGGAAAACTATGACCCAGACTGGCCTCTGGTGTTTATAGACTTATTATAGCACGACCCACACCCATTCATTTACACATGCTGTAAGGCTGCTTTGAGTCTGCAACAGCAGAAATGAGTTGTCACGAAGCAGACCGTGTAGCCCGCAGATCTTGAAAATATTTACTATCTAGCCACTTAGAGGAAAAGTTGGTTGACCCCTAATTTAGAAGGTTAGCCACATAGCACTTTGTTTTACCTCTCTTGATAATAAATGATGGCTATTAGCAATCGTCACCGCCGAGTGAGTGAGTGATTGAGAGCCTAGGCAACAGGTTTAGTTCCAGGTTTTACACTTTCTCATTCAATGTTTATGACTAAGTGTAATTCTTCACATAATAAAGGGAAGAAAACAAAGGCCTAGAAGAGTTTAGGAATCTGACCGATTCCAATAAGCAGGAGAAGCGGTATTTGAGCTCAGATTTTCCCTGATGTTGAAATCTGTGCCCTGTCCTACTCTACAACTGATTGTGTGTCTCTTTTCTCTTGGGCTGAAATTTAATTTCCTATTTGTACAGTAATTAACAGAGTGTCTTGCATGTAGTATGTGGTTAACCTATTCAGTTACTAGATAAATGCATGGCTGCATTCACACATGCAGAAGAAAAGGTCACAAGGGAGCATGTAACCAACTCTTGGTACTTTGCGTACGACCAGGGGTAGAGATTGTTCTTGGCATTGTCTTATTGGAATCCAAGCCCCTTGAAGGTACAGGTACATACTTTCGTTGAACCAGCCAAGACACAGGTCATTTTGGACTCGGGGAATACTTGCAAACTAAGTTTACGAAGTTCATTAGTCCTGTTTCAGCTGCAAATGAAGTACTCCTTCAATCAAGTCACACATCTTTCCATGCCTATTTCCTAATTCATAGATGAAGATAATTTGATTTGTTTATCTTCAAGGTTTTACTACAAAGCCTATTCAAATCTAAGAATTTGTGAGTATGACTATAACACTTCTGTAGGTGTATTTATCATAGAACCGTGAGGGCTAAGACAGAGTGGATGAAAGGAAGAGAGTAACTTTTATAAAATTCCTACTACATGCAGGCTCAGGTCTGAGTGTAATTCATGCATTGTCTCATTGAATCCTCAGAACATTCCTGGAAGAGGGTGCAATAATTAGTATAATAATTTGAAAGAAATTTCACAGGGATTAGCAAAGTTTCCTAAGAGCAAGCACAAAATAAAAGTCCCAGTAGGAACTTGAACATAGGTCAGATTCATGACAAATAATACACTGTTCCCACCAGGTCAAGGCTTGTTATACCACACTATTCCACACCAGACACCAACATGCAATTCCACACTGGATGCTAACTGAATGTTGCCATTCATTCTTTTGCTTTCAGTTCAAGATGATTGATCTGAAAACATAGGCAAAGTAAAAAGTAGAGCAAAACCAGAAAGCACTATTGGAGAGACTTTAAATTTCAGATCTTCTGAATCACAAGCTACCTACTACTGAAGTCTGTTGTATTAAGTGATATATCTTCCCAGTTCTTTTAAACATATTTGTTTTTATCATCACCACTAGTGTCTGCATGTGGGCCTTTGTAGTTCTAATCTGACAGTTGTGACAGGCTGATAGAGACTCTGCTCATTCCTTTAAAAAAAAAAAACTTCAAACTTTTGCAACACAGTCTTCATATTTATTAAAGCTAATCATCTCACCCTAAATTAGACAAAAGCTAAATACTTAATTTAGCATTTATTTCATGTTCCTGAGAATAATACAGTGTTTTCACACCATCAAGTTTTCTGCTGTTATATAGAGGGTAACATGTTCCTTTCAATTTTGGTATAAAAACACAGACTCCAACAAAAAGTAATAATAATAGCCAGTTTGCAAATGTTTCATAATCTTCATTCTTATATATCATTATAAGTAATCCTCCCTCAGTAGTCTGTGAAGTAGGTACACTGATTCATATTTTAAAGACAAGGAATGGGAGCTCAGAAAAGTTAAAATGCTTACCAACCCTAACTAACCTTTGCTGACATTATTATGGTCAGGAACATCTCCAGAGCACTGTTGGTGGGTATGCAAACTGGTGCAGCCACTCTGGAGAACAGTGTAGAGGTTCCTCAAAAAAAATTGAAAATAGAAACACCCTACGACCCAGCAATAGCACTACTAGGAATTTATCCAAAGGATACAGGAGTGCTGATTCCTAGGGGCATGTGTACATGAATCAATTCATTGTATCTCTGTGAGGGATAGAGCCAGACTAGAACCCATGCTCCCCAAACAAAATTCCATAATTTCCCTTCTGTTTTCCCCATTTTTGCTTATTTTGTGGATTATTTTGTCTTATAATCAAAAACAAAATAGAGAGGGGCTCCTGGGTGGCTCAGTCGGTTAAGCGGCCGACTTCGGCCAGGTCATGATCTCGCGGTCCGTGAGTTCAAGCCCCACGTCAGGCTCTGTGCTGACAGCTCAGAGCCTGGAGCCTGTTTCAGATTCTGTGTCTCCCTCTCTCTGACCCTCCCCCGTTCATGCTCTGTCTCTCTCTGTCTCAAAAATAAATAAATGTTAAAAAAAAAATTAAAAAAAAACAAACAAAAAAAACAAAATAGAGAATACAGCATGACCAATAATTGCATGGTGCTTTATATTTTCTAAATCAGTTTTGGTAGACACGTTTCATGTTTTCTTTTTCCTTGCAATGACTCCGGCAGAGTTATACAATTATAATTACCGTTATACTCAAGACTAACAGATTCAAACAAACAAAACCGAAGGCTCTGAAAAGTGTCAGCACAAAGGTTTATATACCCCCGATACTGGTCTCTATCTTTGCCTCGCTTCTTGTCGCTGTATCGCTGTGCCCCACCCTGTAAATCACCAGTAACACATCTTACCTCCATATTGTCACCAATGCTCAGAAGCTGATTAAGCAAAACAGAAGGTACCAGCCAGACCAAGTAGAGTGAACTTTGAACCTGCTACTTCCTTCTTACTGCCACCTTGGTTGTTATACGATCAGGAAACACAAGTTTCCAAGGCCGAAATTAGAGAGATTTAGATTTTATGATGATGAAAATTTCTCTCTGGAGGATTGCATTTCACCTCATGTGCCCTGGAAGGCTGTTTTGACAGTTCCAAATATAAGGAACGTTCCACATCTAACGGCTTGGCCATGACTCACCTCCAATAGTCTCCATCTGCAACATCTGCCCAATTTGTTTTTCTTTTTGAAATCGTGATTTTAATTTTGTACTGAGCACGCTTTAAAGCAAAACCCGCATGCTGCTGTCCTACCAGGGAACTATTTAAAACAAGCATGGAAGATGAAACGAGGAGAATATGCCCTCCTCCAAAGTTTTTCGAAACAGATTCTGGTCTTGTGCATCATTAACAGTAGAGGAATAGAGCTAGGAGTTGAATTTTATGCTCTCAGCAGTTGTGAACATTTGGTAGACAGTGTGCAAGCATTCATAAACCATGGACCTCGCAGGATAATTCACCTCTTCCTTCAATATTCAGATATGTTCTCTTAAGTTCCCAGAGAGGCTTTGGTGCGTGGTCCCCCATTGTACGTGAGAGCTAGTTTTCCAGTATAATATTCTTCAGCGTTATGTTCACCGTGATTTATGCATCGATTCTACCATGGAGTATATTCTCTGAGATTTTCTTAATAATGTTTCCTGAAGCTGGTATGGCTCATCTTCTTAAAAATTTAAACAATACTACCATCTTATGTGGATCCTTAAGAACTTTGGCCCTAGGTAAAACTCATTGCAAATCGACTTTTACTTCTGAACTCACTAATTTGCAAACCAACATTTATTGTGACAGTGCAATTACTTCCACACTAAGCCTTATGTTTGAGGCCATGTACCTGCAGGTGAGCTAGGTAACCATAGGGATGATGTCTTATGCACCTCAGAATCCCTGGCACCTAAACTCAACCTTACCCCACGTAGTAATGGACAGACTAATTAGTTAATTGCTTAGGATCGACTTCTGGACCAGCCTCTAATTAGCTCTGTGACCTTAAATAAGTGTCTTAATCTCTCAGAGTCTTAGTTTCCTCATCTGTGAAAAAGGGCTAATAATGGTACTTAATATATACATTTTGGTGGCAGATTGATTAAAACTCAGTGGGTTCATTTATGTTGTATTTATGTTTATAAATGAGCAGAGCATAATACCTGACATATAGCAATTGCATAAAAATGAAAGTTATATTATTAGGGAGAGGATTTATTTAAAATATGCTAAATTAATCTTGAATAAAGTTGGGAAATATGAAATCCTACAAGTCTAGAATTTTCTGCTGCTATAAAATTTCAAAGCAGTCTCTGAGATGTAGTGGAAAGAATAAATGTATTTATGATCAGACATCCTGCCTTTGAGTCCCTGTTCAGTGACTTATTAGTGAGCAAGTTTTCTCATCACTCTGAGGTTTGCAAACCTTTGTTAGTAACAATGGATAATATTAATAACTACTCCATGAGTCTGTCATGAGGACTGTATCTATGGAAACATTCCCCAGGGGAGGGGTTTTAAATTTTTTAACCCCAACAGCTTTTTCCAAAGGACTTTTCTTCACAAAGAACCCAAAGAATAAGCAAAGAAAATAAATAACAACAGAGCGGAGTTCATGGACTTGAACCAGGAATGAGTGAGAGTTTTATGTACTGATTCTACCCATCTCCAAACCCCCACCTTGTTCCACTTCTTCCTAGCCATCGTACAACTAGAAAATTATTTATCTAGGGTGAATAAATTTTGAGCCAATGAAAGGATTATCATACCACAAGGAATGAGTGTGCTGGTAAATGTTTTCCTCTGTCTCTCCTTTTGTGGTTACAAATATTTCTGGGATGCATCATACTCTTCCTGGATTTGGGAAGAAGCTCCCAGTGACCCTAACCAAGGGGGGCTTTTTGGAAGGTCAAGACTTTCATAGGGCTCCAGGGTGACTAAACATTACACCGGTGATAACTGTTTGGGCTTAGATGCTAATGAAGGAGATGTGGAAAATTGGTCTCTGGGCTCATCCCTGAACTGAGAATATCTCATAAAGTTATAGGGGTAGAGACCTGGTATCAGGGAATTAGTTCCTTTCTGTTTGTCAGTCTCTATCTGATTGACGTTTCCCTGATTATCAGTTCATTGATTATTGATACATTTGATAGAGAAGGAGGAAATGATAGACTCAGAGAATTTGATGTTGGAAGGGGTTTCCAAGACTCTCATTTTCCAGATAGAGATTTCAAGACCCAGAGAATTCAGAGGTTTTTCCCAAGACCGCCATATGTAATCAAGCTACTGAGAACTGGAGGCTGTGGGCCCACAGAACTCTCAGCAGATGAGCCTTACAGACTTCGTTAAAGGCAGATATGGGTGGAGCCTCTCAGTGTACCCACGCTATTGGGGGCACCTGGGTGGCTCAGTAAGTTGAGCATCTGACTCTTGATTTTGGCTCAGGTCATGATCCCAGGGTCATGGGATCAAACCCCATGTTGGGATCTGTGCTGAATGTGGAGCCTTCTTGGGATTCTCTCTCTCTCTCTCTCTCTCTCTCTCTCTCTCTCTCTCCCTCTCTCTCTCCCCCCTCAAATAAAGAAGAAGAAATGTATTGGGAAAGACTTCCATAAAGGATAAAGGGAAGAACACACAAGAGTAGGTGGGAAAAGTCTGCCCATCTCAGTGTACGTCTGGCTCCTGTGAGGCCTCAGATGTCAATGCAGCTGAAAGAGTCTCAGTCGAAGAGAGTCAGGGAGCCCCAGGGCGAGGGTCCTGCATCAGGCAGAATGACTGTTTTCTATTACCCCTGGTGGTCACAGCCACTGACTCAGAGCTGCCCCAAGAGCGGTGGCCTCAGAGTGAACAGTGCAGCCCATCACAAATGTTCAGGAGATGGAGATTACAACTAACCTCCCTTCAAGCAGCAGGTTCCCTCTTGAAGGGAGGTCCAGGCGGCACATCTCTATGGCTGCTAGAAGGACAAGAGAAGAATGCCTAAGAAAACGCCTGACCTTAATCTATAAAGGTGTGGGCAGTGTGCTTTGGGTAAACTACCTGGCCCACAATCTACTATCCTTTTCTCTGTTGGAGAATTGCCCCCTCTGATGCTAGGGATGGATGTGCTGGAGGATCACATGATATTTTTCCAAGACGATATTTCCCCTTAACATAGCACTAGGAATGGAAACTCTGGACCAATTGTGTTAAACTCTTTCTCTATTTGAAAATTTGAAAATGTAAATCCAAGAAAATGGTTCAATAATATTTTGTGTTAGAGAGAGAGAGAGAGAGAGAGAGAGAAAACATGTGTGAGCAGGGGAAGGGCACACAGAGAGAGAAAAAGAGAGAATACCAAACATAGACAGCACGGACTCTGAGGCAGGGCTTGATCTCATGAACCATGAGATCATGATCCGAGCTCAAATCAAAAGTTGTACCCTTAGCTGACTGAGCCACTCAGACACCCCTTCATTAGTCCCTTTTCATCCTGGATAGGCAATGGTTTATTTTTGCAGTGTGGACACTTATTCTTGTACGGGTTTGCCTTTCTAGCCCACAGAACCTCAGCCGTTGGCGCTCGCAGGTGACTCTAGAGTTTCAGATATAGCATCGTGGCCTCCTAAATAATATAGCATCTGACCAAGTTTCCCACTTCATAGCAAAGGAGCTGTGGGAATGGGCCCATGTCCAGGGACTCCATGATACTGTCTGGAATCTGCAGTCCAAGTGCACGTGGGAATGGCCTGCTGCAGGCTCAAGTGAGGCCAGCTCAGAAGCAGCACTCTGAGGATGACAGCATCCTCAGGATGTAGAACATATGCTGGCTCAGAACTCTTCAGAGCCCTGTATCCCAGTAGGAAAAATACCCAGGTCGAGGAATCAAAGGGTGGAAGTAAGAGCGGCCTCACTGTCTTTTGTTCTCGGCGACCCAGAGGGAAAATGTGTATTCTCCATCCTGGAACTCTGGGCTTGGTAGGTTGAGAGGTTCTGATCCCAGAAGGGGTGGACTCCTTCCAGGCGACACAACAAGGGTCCCGCTGAACTACATACTATGGCTGCTGCCCAGACACTTTGGACTCCTCGTGTCCAGGATCCAGCATGAGAGAAGAGGAGTCTCCATCTAGGCAAGAATAATTGATCCCGACCAATTTTGCTTGGTATGGCTACCTTTGCAGAATGGAGTGGGAGGATGTGTGGAGACCTCAGGTGACCCATGTGGGGTCTCTCAGTAGTCTCTAGCCAGCTAGTCCAGCAAACCTGGTCAGAGAAGGGAATGGTTTCCAGGGCTCAGACCACTTAGGAATTGGATTCTAGGTTATTTGCCCAAATACACCACTGTGATGGCGAATTTTGTGTGACAGCTCAGCTAAAATTTTATACTCAGTTACTTACACACTGATCTACGTGCTGCATTGAAGGTATGCTAGAGACGTGGTTCACATCTGCAACCAGCTGACTTTAAGTCAACAAGGATACTGTTGATAATGAGGGGTGGGCCTCATTCAATCAGACGGAGGACTTCACAGCAAATACTGAGGTTCCTCTCAGGAAGAAGAAATTCTACCTCAAGACTGTGACATCAACTCCTGCCTAAGTTTCCAATTTGCCAGCGTGTCTGTAAAGATTCCAGACTTACCCAGCCAGCCCTGCAAACGTGTAAGTCAATTACAACCGTGTCAACCAATTCCTCTAAAGAGATCTCTTTTGATAGATGATGGTGATAATAGATAGATGATAGATGGATAGATATAGATAGATAGATATCACACACAGAGAGAATGAGAGACAACAAGAGAGAGAGAGAGAGAGAGAGAGAGAGAGAGAGACTTCTCTAGTTCTATGTCCTATTGATTTGGAGTCTCTGCAGAACCCTGCTTGGTACAGTCACTGAGACCAGTTGATGTGGTATCTAAAAGGCTGTGGGGAGGTTATAATGGGCAAGGGGTGGGGGGGGGGGGTTGGGTGGAATGGGAGTGATGAGGATCAGCTGCTGTCCAAAGACCAATCACAATAAGGGGGCTGCAGTCCCCTCATGCCACACTCTTCTGGCCATCCCTTAGCCAATGGCTGAGTGTCATGGACATATTAGAGCCTGGCCATTTCTGTCCAACCCAGGACTCCTCTGAGGGGCGATCCTGACTCCAGATTCCCCACACTGAGTTGGACAGATCTGAGACTTTCAGATCTGTATCACACAGAGACTCTCTCTGCTCGGTATTGGCTCCTCCCCCCTTCACTGTCACATGGCTGGTCTTCCTCAGTCTGAGAGCTTTCCCTGCTCAATCCTTCTCCCACTCCTTTTCCCTTTCACAGACCTTATCCCCTAATAAGTCGCTGCACTAAAATCCTTCCTGGCATCTGCCTTCTGGAGCACCCAGCAGACACATGTCCTTCCCTCCTTATCATACACCTCCTATTTCTGTGTAAGTCAGCTCAGGTTACGGTCTACTATTTGCAAGGCAAAGAGGTTCGACTTGGGTGTATAGTATATTTCTCTGCCTTCGGTACATTTCTGGGATCCTCTAGCATTCATTTGCTCTCCACTCATCTTAAATCTGACATGCCCTAAACCTGATCTTGCAATCGGTGACTGATTGTCTTATATGTGCTGTTAATCATTTATGCTTCCTTCTCTTACTTTTCTAACAAGGTTCTAAGTGCTGAAATAAATCTGGATACAGCTGCTACTTTTTCTATACTTCTCTTAAGGCCTGGAAAAATGTGTGTGTGTGTGTGTGTGTGTGTGTGTGTGTGTGTCTAAATTGGAGGGATGAGACAAAATAGTGAAGGTAAGATTGTATTTGCATCCTTGCTATACCAGAAAACAGTCTGTATACCGTTTTGCAGATGGGCCATTCTGGATTCATTTAGAAAAAAAAAAAAAAATTGGGAGAATGTCTTCCTTTAGGAGAGGATTCCAAAGATTTGTTGTATCCATAAACCTTTTAGACTAAACATTAACACCAGCTACCTAAGAAGAATGTATTTTTAGGTGCAAGAGTTCATGCAAACATACCATATTATCAGAACAGTATGTTTTGGTTTTAGCTTTTAGAGGGAGGACTGCCCATATTTTAGGTCATGCAGACCCAAGCTGAGTTTAGGAACTGGTTATATGCATCCCATTCCAGGCATTATCTCTGTAAATAGAGTTCAGAGCATCAGGGACATTTTAGAAAAATACCAATGGACCACGTGGACCCTCCACTCAGGTATTACTTTATCAACAAATACTTTGGTCCCCCTATGCCCTACGTGTTTTCTGGGTATTAGATTGGAAGATGTTATCAAATAGATACTATCCCTTACCTTCAGCGGATGGACAGCTTTTTAAGCCAGTATTAAAATTAGGTTTAAAATTAAATTAGGTCTCAAAATTAAACTTAGTTAATAAAGATGTTCAGGTTTACAGTGAATAATAGATTCTGTTACTTGCCTGTTGCTGCACACCTAGAGAGTAAATTAATTTGTTTGAACTTCTTTATTCATCCTTAAAATACAGGTAGAAATATCTATTTTCCAAGATTGTGGTGAACACAAGATGAGGCAACACTACGTAAGGCACGTGAGAAAATATCTGGAATATACAGAACATAGTCTTTCCTAAATTCTTATTTTAGCTTCCACACCTTGCCATCCAATTTGCCAAATAGCTTCAGATATGTTATATGTTGTATAATTCTATAATTCTATAATATATTATACATGTAAAATAGTTGTATAAATATATATAAAAATGTAGATGAGTCAATTATATGCGGTTGCAAGTATATCGTTTGATGTATGTGTGTGTTCACATATACATAGATATCTAGATAAATGAAAGCTAGACGGATAGATATCTGTGTGTGTATATATTTATATAACTGACTTTGGGGGGAGGATGCTATATGTGTATATAGATAATATAATTACAGATGGATTTATACATGTATAAAGCTAGCATTCTCCCTAGAATTCAGTTTAGTGGAATTGTCACAAAAAAAGAATTTTCTAGTTGAGAAAGTGCTTCTTAACACCAAAAAGGGAACATTTAAGCTGTAATTATGGACTCACTAAGAGCACATTCTCTCCTTCTAATTCTGGCAATCTGCTATGGTTGCAAAGGTCTGGGAGAAAGGAAGCAAGATTTGCCAACATCCAAACCGAATAATGCTGAGTGATAATCTGAAGAAATATGGTGTTTGCCAATGTCCCAAACAAATGAGCATTCTGTGGTCATCTATCTTTTTTTTAAAGTAAGCTCTACACCCAACGTGGGGTCTGAACTCACAACCCTGAGATCAAGAGTCACATGCTGTACTCGAGCCAGCCAGCTACCCCGTCTGCCTTTAATTTGGACAGAAATCTGAGTAACTGGAAATATGTCTCTTATAAGCATAATGGTTCGGGTTTCTAAAGAACTGGTGTCGCCACTTGAATCTTTTGACAACGTGAAAAAGTGGACTGGCCTCTGTGAATTGCGTGTTTTTTGGTAAGACATGGGTCATATGCCCTCCTTACAGGGCTGTTATGAAGATCCAATGAGCCCTGGAATGGGGTAACGTGAGGGCAAAGACAGACTCCATCCAGAGCCTATCATTCAGAAGATGTTATTTCCCTTTCCTCTTTTCTCTTCCCTCTTTCTGTTCCTTCATGTTTGTTTTTTTTTTTTCTCTTTCTTCATCTGTTGTACAACCCAATCATCAAAGCCCCATCAGCATGGGAAAACACAGTAGAGTTACATTTCCATTAATTCTCCAAATTAGAGTGGCTAACAGTTCTATTTACCCGAGCAGCAGAAATTCTGCCTTTAATTTCTTCAAGTTCCTAGGATTCCTCTTACAATTGTTTGGCGTTGGTTAGGGTCCTGTGTTCTTACTGATAGCTGCTGTTAGAAGAGGAATTGAGTCCTGCCCTCTGATGTCCGCTAACCCCATGGACAATCCCTCTTTCCTCCAGTAGGGGCCAGGGCCGCCATCTTGCAGCTGGATTCAACAACCTGCCAGAAGTTCGAAAATCCATGGTGATGGGTGTCTGATTGAGCGGCTGACTCTGGTACCCCAGATGCCTTCCTTTCCATTCCTGCCTCCCCACTTCCGGCCGTGGTAGGTCCTTGCGTTGTGGGCGAAATACTTCTGTCAGGGTCCTGCTTAGCTGTTCTGTTTAGGTCCCCAGTTATACCTTCCAGAAGATAATATTTTAGATTTACACAATCTAACCATTTCCTCCCAAGACACATAGTTGCAGTGCCAGAGTTCTGATCTGAACATCTTTTAGTACCAGAGGCACACTGGGGAGAGAGCGAGCCCTCACAGCTGGCCCAGCCCCACAGTCTGTCCTTTGCCTCTTCTCATTAGTGGTGGTGGGGAGGGGCTCCTTTTAGAGCCCCCTTGTTCTTCCTGTGCCCTAGGTCGGGGACAATCTAATCTATCATGCTTTTTATTACTTTGAACTTCAAAAGGAAGTGGACAGAGTTTTGATTATTTTCCTCCTACCAGGCCCCTCTATCTCTATGTATATCTGCTGAATGCACAAGATATGTGCTTTGGATTCTTGCCCTATATTCTTCAGAGGGAAGCTCTAAGCCCCAAATACCAGCGAATACATTGGCTGTTGGGTGAGGACAGCTCTCCTCTACCTGCCCTGGAGTAGCCCAATTTCCCTGATCTAAATGCATCTTAACTTGTCAAGACTGTTGTATTTGAGGAAACGGAAGGGTAAGTAAAACTCTAAGCAGACACACATCGGAATGCTTTATGGACAGATGGAAGGGACCGCGATGAAAACTCACAGTGTACTTGGAGAGCAGCAAATATTTCACTGCATGCAGAAAGGTGAGCCGAGGGACATGAGCAGCTAAGGCTGGAAAAGCACTGAGTTCTAGAGAACTCGGAAAGACTGAATGCTGTGTGAGGGAATTGCGAGTTTATCCTGTGCCCAGCGGGGCCACTGCTGGAGATTACTTTTAGTAATCTCAGCACACAGCGATGGTGTCAGCCGAGAGCATCATCGCAGGCATTTTTAGCACATAAGAAGTCAGAGCCAAAGGCTATTCTGCTGATCCCCAGTTCTGCTCGCTCACTTCCTGTTCTGCTGACCACTGTGACCCCTGTCTAGCTCTAGATACCCTTCTGCACAGTCACACACAGAGGTGGATCTACAAAGCACTAAGGACCTTGTACACACATCTGTGCCAGCCTCCTTCACAGCCCAATGCGGCAGCTGGATGTCCCAGCTGCGAGATCAGCCAGCAAGCTCTGACTCACTCACTCGCGCCAAGGCTGGTTAGTGTAGATCGTTTCTCTAAGGCCGAATTCTGATCAAACTAGGGTTCCGTAACCCTCACAGAGGTTCTGCTTCCCTGACTGAACCTCGATATGCATGCGTATCATCTTGTATTTATGGTATGTCTTGTGTATTTATACGGAATTTTGTTATTCGTAAAGACGGTCATTCCCACAGGCTCATGGATTGAATATGCTTCGCTACATTTCAAAGACAGGAAGCCGAAGTGAGCACGTGTCTTGGGGTACTTGGTCTTCGAACTTTTGACTACTGATTTCCTTCCACACGCCACCCACTGCGGGGAAGGAATCATCACGGTAGCTATATGAGCTACAGCTATAGCTTCTTGCCCCTTTCCTGCCGGGCCTCTCTTCTTCTCATAGGTCCTGGGGTTTTGATTTAGGTAATTTCACAAGGAAAGAGTAGTTCCTGACAGTTGACCCTCTGACTCAGATCAGGAAAACCACAGCTGAGCACTTCTTGTAAGCTCTAAGGCATGTGTTCATTGTGGTCAACCACAATTATGCTCTCAGAGCCTTGGTCACTGAGGAAAGGTCAGGGAAATGGGGGTGGATGGACGTTGACTGTGGGGGTGGGTGGGCGGTATCTGTATCAGATAATGAAGGGCTGGTCCTTGAGTCAGAATTAGGCTGTGCAAGCAGCCAATGCAGTGCGCGCGCGCGCACACACACACACACACACACACACACCGGTCAGAGTTCAATTAGGGAGGCAGAATCTCAAAGAGTATTAAGGAATCAGGGTTTTATAAGATTAAGCTTTAGACAAATGATCTACATTGGCCAGACCTGGCATGGGCGAGTCAGTGGAAGCTTACAAGGATGTCCCAGAGCTAGCGTATCTGGTCACTGGATTGAGACCGCAGAAGCAGGTACAGAAGTCTGTGAAGGGTGGTAGCTAAGCTTGGGTCCTTCTCTGTGAATTGGCAAAAAGCAACACACGCTTATACCTCAGGACTGGCCTGAATGCTTTTCTTTCTCAGCAGAGGGTGAACCAAACTGATAGAGTGACTTAGCAAAACCGGAAACGTGGAGGTAGATTCTGCCCAAGGTCTGTCACGTGAGTAGCTGCTCTCTTGTACCCCTCGGTTTCCCCTTAAAGATGAAGCCACACGCAACCTACAACAACTGTATGCGAACATATGCATGCACGTATAGTGTGAGCATATCAGAGATACGTTATTTGAACTATAGAGAAATGCGACTAGCGTTTATCCTGGATAAGGTAGCATTTGAAACATGATTTCAATAAATCAACATCGAGATTTGTAAGCGGGGTGCCCATCCATATTAGCTTCTGGGAGTTTTCGAATCCCTTAAATCATGTGTAAAATATTGGTGATATGCGTACCCAAGAGAGGCTTCTGCATAAAAGCTAGTTTCTGTTGAGGTGCTAGCCATCCTTCTCCAACACATTCTGGGCACTACCCCACATGGCCTTTAAGGGGGGGAGAGCGTGAGTTCGAGCAGAAACAAGCAGCCCGCCTGCCACGGGCTCCAAACACAGCCTCCACCCCTCCAGGAAGGACTTCCGGCTAAAAAAGAGGAATCCCTCGAAAGACCTGTGAAGGGAATGTTATCTAAACTCTATGTAGATCCTTGCAGTGAAATTGGCTATCGTGTCATGTGCTTGCCCTGCCTGCATTTCTAGGTTTCTTTTTCATATGATACATCACTTAGTCTTTGCGCCAACTTGGTTCAGAGGGCAGGTTTTTTGGTCCGTTTACAGATGAGCAAACGGAGACTCGGAGAAGGCAGTGGATCTCCCTGGACCCAGAGGAGAGATGAGAAAGGTGTCCTGCTGGCTTACAACCCTTCACAGTGATGGGATTGGATTAGGATTTTTTGTTCTCATAATCTTTCATAAGGAAACAATCTTAACTGAGGGGCAGGCATTCTCATCAAAGATCATAATGGCTTTAGGGAAAAGTAGGAAATGACCCAAACATTGTCTATGATATAAATTTACCCGAAAGTCTGCATATACATTTACAAAGAGTCTGGCATAACACAGAAAAATTCTTTGTTCATAATTAAGCAAAAACAGCAGGGGCAGAATTTTCCATATTAAACTCACCTGTGTCAAAAAAAACATACTACACTCTTCTAAGCTGGAAAAAGTAACAACATAGATAAAGTGTTCGCATGTTAGCTTCTGTTATCTTCCAAAACTTTGAAAATATAGTGGAAAAAAAATGGAAAGAATGGGAATCCAATGGCCCCAATACCGGATATCTAGTATGTGCCATAGTCACAGGTTCAATGTGTGTCCTCAGATTCATATGTCGAGGCCCTAACGTGCTATGTGGAAGTGAGGCCTTCGGGGGATAATTGGGTCGAAATGAGGTCATGAGAGTAAAGTTCCCACAATGGGATGAATGCCTTCATTAGAAGAGGAAGACAGAGAGACATCTGTGTTCATTGGCTTGCACGCACAGGGCAGGCAGGGGAACACGCAATGGCAAGGCCGCCGTCTGCAAGACAGGAAGCGAGTCCTCACCAGAAACGGAATTTTATGGCACTTTGGTCCCGGACTTGTCATCTCCCAGAGCTGTGAGAAATGAAAGTCTGTTGCTTAAGCTTCCCAGCCTATCATGTTTTGTTAGAACACCCTGACCAGAGCAAGACAGCCAGGTACGGATATAAATTCTTCATATGCATTGAGTGACAAGGTTTATCTCCTTGTCCATCTTTAGTCAGGCCCCTCTGGCCCTTCTTCTTGACTAGGTCCCAACTCTGACCCCTGTCCTCCTGAGGCCTGCACAGCTCAGTCTTAGCAGGAATCCTGCTAGGCCAGTTTGGTGAGAATCCCTTCCAGTGATTACTATAGGATCACCCTCGAAGGCTGATCAACATCCCTTATACTTGGTATCTGCTCATGTTGGCTTGCAGCAGATGCTCTGTTAAGGTGGTGTAGCAAGAATCCCCCCACCCTCGATATCTCCTTTTAGTGATTTTCCATCCACTGCCCCCCTCACTCCCCTCAGTGGCTGTAAACCCCCATCGTCTTTGCTGTATTCAGAGTTGAGTCGAGTCCAATCTCTCTCTTCTACTGCAACAGTCTTGACTTCCATCGCAATAGTCCTAAATAAAGTCTTCTTTCTCATTTCAACAGAGTCAGAATATTTTTTTCTTTAACGCGATTTACTTAAAGCTCTAACAACATTATGGGGGTAGACATTATTATCCCATTTTACAGAAGAGGAAACTAAAGAATAGAAGCATCAGACAACTCCACCCGGCAAGCAAGTGGTAGGGCCAGGATTTGAATCCAGTTGGTCCTGCCAGCACAAGAACTTCTGCCAAGTGACTTGCTTTAACGTTGTTTTAGTCTCTGACCATACTCTGTATTTCCTAGGAATTCTTTCTTGCAGTTCATTTCTACTCTACTGATATTCATAAGCTTGTTCTTTGGGTCCACCCGTGTCTCTCTCTCTACTCTGAGCTGGCTCTGTCCCACTACCTGTCTATACGTCCAGTATTAAGCATGATTCTTGACATGTTGGAAATCCTCAACAAGCGTTTGTTCGGTTCAATAAAGATGCTCCTGGCACCTAAAAATGCATATTATCACAGCACTTGGGACATATTAGATGACCGAAACACAGATCGGTTGAGTTGTTAAATTTGACTTTCTTTTTAGTGGTTTTAGGGTTGTAGCAAAACTGACCGAAGAACATAGACAGCTCCCACGTGACCACCTGCCCATTTCCAATTTCCCTTAGTCTTATACTCTTTTTTTTTTTTTTTTTTTTTTTTGCACCAAAGCAAATGGGATGGGGCAGGAGACGCGTCATGAATACATTTGAATTTGCTCCTGACTCACTAATGTGTAGTAGGGGATGTCCTAGAGCTTTTCTGAGGTCAAGACTGCTACAGAGGAGTCTTGTTCATCCCTTTGGCTCACGGAAGCAGATGTTTAAGAGACGTCTGTTGGGTGAATGAGCTAAGTGTGTGGAACAACAGGAAGAAGAAGGACACGGAGCCAGCTCCCTGGGAGGGAAGAGCTCACTTTATGGCTTCCCTCCCACGTCCTCCTGCTTTTTTCGTGAGGCTGTGTGGGTGTTAGTACAGGGACAACGTTGGGGTCATGTCATTACCAGAGGACTTACCGCGTCAGTCAGCAAGGGGCAGCCTGGGACTTAGAGCCAACCTGAATGAGCACGTGAAAAGAAGCGTTCAACTCTCTATGGTCCTTTGTGGTTTTGCAAGTGCCCTGCTCGCTGGGGATCTGAATAAATAAATAAAAGAGCTGACAGGAAAAATAACTCAGGAAATAAAAGTGAAATATCTCAGGCGCCAAGTGAAGTGTGGAGAACCTGAGGGATCACAGGATCTCAGAGCAGGGAGGTGTCCAGCAGGACTGACGGGGAGGAGGAAGTGAGGGGCAATCCAGGTCTTGGCATAGAGCATCGCTTGGTCAGAGTTACGGATTGCCTGGAACAGTGGCTGCCTACGTCTCAAATGCCTCCAGCCAGATGTTTCTTCAGCTTCATGGACACAAGTGGTTCTCTGTTGTGGTTGCTCATTAGGACCCTCAGTGGGACCTTAGAAGACCAAAGGATTCTAACAGGAGACCAGGAGGGAATAGCTGACATGGGAGGAAGGTAGTGGGGGTAGGGCATGACGGTTGGGGGTTGGGGGGCTGGTGTGAGCAGGTGTGGAGAGGTGAAGGACACCAGTGTGGACGGAAGAAAGAACATTCGTAAGGCAGGAGGCTGGAAAGGTAACTCAGGGCCAAGTTTTCCACAGCCCTTAATGCACGTCAGAAAAAGGACTCCGTTTTTTGTTAAGCACCAGCTAAATCACAGGCACAGAGCGTTCACTCGATTTTGTTTATTCTCACAAAATATTCATTTATCCGTGCAATCAATATATATTTAGTGCCTATTATGTTCCAGGCACCTCTACGGAGAACCAAACAGAGATGCCCGCGCCTTCATTCGAGAGGGGAGGATAAACTAAAATCAAATAAGCAAAAATTAATTAACTCATTAATTTAAACATCAAATAAGCAAATAAACAATTCCCCCCCCCCCACTACTTGTAAGTGCTATGAATGAGTAAGGGGTGTGGTGAGGGAGAGGTTTTCCATGCTTAAAGCAGTCTTTATGCTGTCTCCTAATATTTTCTTCCGAAGGCCAAAATCCAAGTTCCTGTGGAAGTTTCCAGGATACGCTCCCATGACATGCACAACGCGGGACGCCGCAGTCATCCGTAGAGACTGCTCCGAGGATGCAAGCGTGTACTTTTGCCTCTGGTTCGGCCTGACTTGCACTCATCAGCTGAGGGACTTTGAAACCCTCTCTGTTCCCTTATGGTAAAGATGGAGCGAGCTGTCTTATTTCCTAAGTCCAGTTGTCTGGACGGAAAGGTGGGATGTGTGTGCGGTTCCCACCACGGTTCCTGGCACACGGGTGCTTAAAAATAGCCTCCTTTCCTCCCGCCCTTCCGTATCCACATCCACAACCAAGTCGTGTGCAATGGTGGGACCCCGAGGGAAGGTCTCTTATTTCTGTTCAAAGAAAGCTGCAAGTATAGGGAACACACAAAAAAAGCCCACTGATTTCCGTTTGGCGGCTCCAAAAAGTCATCGCAAGTAAGATCATTTACTGAGCAGTACGTACTTCAGCGGCAGGCCCAGGCTATCCTTTCCGTGACCGGAGAAGGTGTAAATGTGTGTCACCTGCTGTCCCGGGTCTGGAGAGGCCCGTAGGCCCCATCAGGAGAGTGGCAGGGAAGAGAATGATTCACAGCTTGACTCACCTCCAGGGTGATTCCCCAGAGATGCGTTTATCCTGGGGTGTGACAAATAGCATCCTCTACAGTTACAAGGAGCTGTCTCGGAGTGCAAGGCTTCTGGCGGTGATTTGCAAGGGGACAAATAGGGTCTCAAGGAAACCAGAGCAGCCCTGCCCACACTCCTGCTGGCCTGTGTGTTCCTGCCAAGTGAGGCCTGATCCCTCTGGAAAATGCGGGACGTGACCACCATTTCACGTAGGCATTAGGGCACCCCTATCGAAGGCATCTTTGAGATAGTGTTTTCCTTCCCCCAAAGGAAATAAAGCTAGATAGAGCATGAGTGAATTCAACAAGGAAGAAAATAGCATTTCTTAGTTAACCGTTATTGTCTTACGAGTTTTGAAATACTGGCAATTTTCAAAAGTCAGCTCGGTGACCGTATCCATTGTCGATATCTTGAGGTGAAACTGTACTGTGATTCTTTTCTTTTCTTTTTTTTGAAACTGTACTGTAATTCTGCAGGATGCTACCACTGGGGGGTAAGTGGTTGGAAGGTACACAGGATTGCTCTGTAATAATCTGATAACTGCGTGTGGTGCATGATTATCTCAACATAAAACATTTAATTAAAAAAAAAAGTAACTTAGAAGAACATCTCAACCAGATACAATGTGAGAACTCTGTTTGGATCTTGATTCAAACACAGACTATAAAAGGGCATTTTTGAATCAATCAGGAAGATGGGGAACAGATATCCGAATCAGGAATATTGTTTATTTTGTGAGAGATAATAATGGCATGGAGGTAATGTTTTTTTTTTTTTTAATGCCTTTATCTGTTAGATATGCATACCAAATAACTTATAGATTAAAAAGACATTATATCTGGAATTTTATTTAAAGAACTCAAGGAAAAAGTGTGGGGGCAGAGAGATGAAGTAAGATTGATAAACTGTTGAGGGGTGCCTGGTAGCTCAGTCAGCTGAGCATCTGACTTCCGCTCAGGTCGTGATCTCACAGTTCCCGAGTTCAAGCCCCACATCAGGCAGGATCTCTGCGGTCAGCGCAGAGCCCATTTCAGATCATCTGCCCCCCTCTCTCTCGACCCCTCCTCCGCTGGCGTTCTCTCTCTCAAAAATAAATAAAAACACTTTTAAAAAGATTGATAAAATAAAGATAATTGAAAAAGCTGGGTGATGGGTGGGCACGTAGTGATTCATTAGACTTTTCTCTTTGCTTTTTGTAAAATTCTATGACTTAAAAAGATAAGAAAAACAAACAAAAAGACAGTCAACTCAGGGCCAAGCACAGCGTGTGGCTAAATTCAGCTTCAAAGTATGATTGGCTGGCTGGGCGTTCAGGGTGAAGCCCAGAGGTGATTGGCCAGCCACAGTCAACACAGAAACTCTTCCCAGAATGGACACAAAGGAGTCAAGTTGAGTGAATGCACACGGCGGCCGTTCTGATGTTGCAACTAAAGGTCTGGGGTAGGACAGGGCGTCACTGCATTTTAACATCTACCAGGGGAGGCTCCTCATCTGTTCCGGCTATTTCCCATCACAGGGACTAGCCCCAGGCCTGGTCCAAAGTTGCTTCTCAAAAGCCCTCTACCGAATGAGTGCGTGGGAACGGATAGGGTCTTAAGTGCACAGAGGGGACTACGAAAAGCTGACGGTGACTTTGGGTGGTGGAGTCCATTCCCAGCAATGAACTCCAGTTGAGCAGGAGGAAACATGTGTGTCAGGAAGTGAGAACATGGGGACAACTGACCAGCAATAGAGAGGATGCTGTTTCTTGTCGTTCCCTCCTTTCTTGTCTGTAAGGCGGGAGCTACAGCAGCGGGCCCACAGTTTTCTTGTGAGCACTGAATGTGTGATCAGAGTTTCCCCAGGAGCCCTATTCCCTGTCTTTAATCCCGTCTCTGTTATTTTGGACCCTGGGCAAGCTCCTCGCTTACTCTGTCTCCACTTCACTGTCCTCACATGGAAAAACTGACAAACAGGTGCTGTCAGGTTAAATATTTCATGCCAAGCGCTTGGCATTGCACTTGACCCTTGGTAAGTTCTCTGTGAGCGAAATCATCGTCATCAGTGTGGCCACCGTCATCATCATTAGCGTGGTGGCAAACCCTAGCCTCCTCTAGGGACAGAGGTCAACTCCCTTTTCCTTCGCGCTCGGGACTATGTAGGGAGGTTTCTGTTCCCCAGAACGGAGACAATGGGTTTCAGAAGAACTGAGGAAATCCTCACGACATGCTTAGCCCTTTACTCGGCACACGGTATTTATGAAAGCAACCAAATAAACCAACAAACCCAGCCTCACTAGTCGTGATCTAATCCCAGTTGCAATGTTCTTCCCTTCATGGTGTGTCGTGGGGTTTCTGAAATGATTCCAATTTCAAATACGTCACGCTGTTGACAGAACATCAGTCAGAGGTGGTCGGGTGCTGTTTCCTAAAATCTGGTTACGGGAGTCATAACTTCCAGTATCCAAGTGGCTAAGTCACTTCAGCTCTGAACTCCAGTGGTCTTTGGAGGAAAGGAAGGAAATGAATTCGCTTTTTTTTTTTTTAATGGGTTTTGTTCCTGTCTAACCCATCAAAGGGAAAGTACACACACATGTGCACGTGCACGCGAATGACACACATGTATTCGTGCGCTCGCGTGTGCACACACATGGGTACACACACACACACGGTGGAAGGGCGGTAGTGGAGGGGCTGGCCCGGCTGTCAGTTTGGCAAAAGGACTCAGAGAATGAGACGAAAGACAGAAATTGGAGAGCACGTGAGCTTGAAGGGGTCTCTCCTGAACCATTTCACTTCTTGGCTAATCATAAGAATGTTGGCTTACAGGCAATTTTTGTCCCCTTGGGATGGCAACGCCCTCTCCCTGTAGTTATTCTGAGAGACGCTGGTTATATCGGCTGAAGGAGTCTTGTTACACTTTCTAAAGGCATTGGCTCGAATGTCTGGAAACTCGCGGCCACTAAGAAAGGGGCTCAGACAAGTAGGTGCCAAGAGTTCACATAGAGCAAACTGGATGCGGTGCCTGTGTTTGAAGGAGGGCAGGGCTGGTGGAATTGGTGTCAGAAGACTCGGGGTCTGCCTCTAACTAACTGTGGGTTTGGGCAAACTATTCCCAGCCCCCATCTGAAAAGACATTTTTGAACACCTCCTATTTATTAATTCTTGAAAAGAGCTTAGCGCATTTCACGGCACATCGCAAAAATTCGATAATCCCTGTCTCGTGATTGTGTATACACAACTGCGCTAAGTTATGGAGGAGCTCATGGTCTTTAAGGAAAGAGAGTCATTGAATGTATATACAAGAACAAATATAACCAGAGATATACATACGAGACACAAAGAAAGCAATGTAGGGAAAGATTTGATCTTTCTTTGGGGGAAGTGGGAGAGACATAAAGGAGGGTTTCCCAGGGGTGGTTCTATCTACACTAAGCTACAAAAAAAATCAATAAGGGTTCAGCAGTGTAGGCTTGGGCACTCCAGACAGAAGAAAGGGCCTGTTCAAAGCCCGGAGGTTTGAAATGATCTAGTCCCTTTGGGGACCTCCAGAGATGTGGTATCTTGACAAAGGGATATAAGGCAGGAGAGAATGCCAGCAAGGATCAGAGCCTAGCCATGATCTCCAACCTTCCAGCCCTCACCATTCACATGGCTCTGAAACTCCCCCCTTGTGTTTCCTATTCACTACACCATTAACTGGTCAGCCCCCGCCCCCTTCCCCCAGCCCCCTGCCCACCTGAACACCTTCATTCGGAGGGACCCTCCCACCGTTCTCTGTCTGTCGATAGCTGGCGTTCCTCGAATAGCTCACATGCTTGCTTTCTTTTAACGCTTGCTGTCTTTTTCTCTGATTCAGCACCCCCACACTGAATCTCTTCCCCCAAATTGGCTAGTTTCTATTCAAACTTCTGTTTAAAATTTTTAAAAAAATTTGGGATGCCTGGGTGGCTCAGTTGATTAAGTGGCTAACTCTTGATTTTGGCTCAGGTCCTGATCTCACGGTTTGTGAGTTCAAGCCCTCCATCGGGCTCTACGTTGACAACACAGAGCCTGCTTGGGATTCTCTCCCTCTCCCTTCCTCTCTGCCTCTCTCTCTCTCCCTCTCTCTCTCTCACCTTCAAAATAAATAAATAAACTTTAAAAAATATAAAATAATTTTTTTATGTTTTAAAACATTGTCAACATAGAAAATATACGAAAAGTGAATACGATAAGTATGAATAATAGTACAAAATAACAAAGTGAACTTCTCCATTCTCATAATGCAGCTTAAGATATGGTATCTAAGATATGTGTCTTAGAAGTCACTGGGTAAAAGCCATGAATGCATGATCACCAATTATATTTAAATATTCTGTTAGTGGTACTAACCCACATGGAAGGAGAGATGGCAAAAAAAAGTATAAAGATTGGAAAGGAAGAAATGAAACTCTTTTTTTTTTTTTTTTTTTTTTAATTTAAAAAAAAAAATTTTTTTTTTCCAACGTTTTTTTTTAATTTATTTTTGGGACAGAGAGAGACAGAGCATGAACGGGGGAGGGGCAGAGAGAGAGGGAGACACAGAATCGGAAACAGGCTCCAGGCTCCGAGCCATCAGCCCAGAGCCTGACGCGGGGCTCGAACTCACGGACCGCGAGATCGTGACCTGGCTGAAGTCGGACGCTTAACCGACTGCGCCACCCAGGCGCCCCGAAATGAAACTCTTATTATTGACACAGGTGATATGATTCTTTATGTAGAATCCTTAAAAAAATAAAAAGATAGGGGTGCCTGGGTGGCTCAGTTGGTTAAACAGCAGACTTCGGCTCAGGTCATGATCTCACGGTTTGTGAGTTCAAGTCCCCACGTCGGGCTCTGTGCTGACAGCTCAGAGCCTGGGGCCTGCTTTGGATTCTGTGTCTCCCTCTCTCTCTTTCTAACACTCCCCAGCTTGTGCTATTTCTCTCTCTCTCTCTCTTAAAAATAGATAAACATTTAAAAATCAAAAGATAAATTATTACGATTAGCAAGAGAGTTAGCAACTTTTTGAATACAAAAACAATATGCCAACATGAATTGAATTCCATACCCAGAATTTGAAGATGTAACTTTAAAACTTAACATTTGTAATAGTCAAACACACACACGCACACACACACACACACATTACACACAGCATAACCTAAAACACCTAGGAAAAAGTCCAGTGAACTTTACTCAAGTCCATTATGATGACAATTACAAAAATCTTTTGGAAAATATTAAAGACCCAACCCAGTGGAAGAAGGACTCAATATTGTAAGGATGTCGAACATCTCCCCAAATTGAGCTACCGATGTAATATGATTCCAAGGAAAATGTCAATAGGGTATTTCATAGAACGTGACAGGCCAAAGCCTGAAATATAATTGGAAATGCTAAGGTCAATAATAGTCAAGAAGAATAAAAAGGTGTTGATTGCCCTTTCCTTTGCAGAAATCATTAATTACTGTAAAGTCAGAGTAATTAAATCACAGGGATATTAGGCACAGGCAAATCGACAATGATCAGAATAGAGTGCCCACAAACAGCGTGGCCAAATATGGCACATGGGAAAGCTAGAGTTGCAAATCAGTGGAGAAAGGAGAGCCTTTTCAAACAATGGTGCTAGGAATCTGGGTTATCAATGCAGGGTGGTGGTGGGAAGAAATAAATTGAATTCCTAAATCACTCTACATACCAAAATCAATTCCAGGTGGATTAAAGACTTAACTGTGAAAGGCAAAACTGTGAAACTTTTACACGATACCATAGGAGCAAGTCTTCGAGACTCAGTGCAAGGAAGGACTTCCTAAACAGGACACCAAATGTGCAAATATAAAGGCAATGACACAGTGACTGAGGGTGACCTAGGGATTGCATGGGCTCCATCACTCTCCGGGCTAGCGTGTGGCTCCCAGGACACAGGCTGGGGATGAGGGTCTCCGGAAGGGACATAAATGGCATCCCGTACAGGGTGATTGTGAAAGGTATTAAGTTTGTGTTATAAAGCAATTAATAGACACATGCAAATAAGTACCTACAGAAATTATTTGAAGGTTTGCACAGACGTGAAAAGAGTGTGCTTTAGTTACGTAAGCTTGGAAAGAACATTATGTTCTGAGCCTACAAATGTTTACAAAAGTTTAATGAGTAACACAGAAGATTAATCGGGATTAGATTATACCACAACTCTGATTTTTTACACACTGGATGCTCTAGCACTCACACCACTGATCCACACATCTAGTTAGTGTGTATATAAACTTGCCAATTACTCCATCAACACTGATCTTCACATATTTATGTTCAGTACTCACCTCAGCCAGATTTGGTGATCTGTGCTCAGAGTTGACATTACCTTTTCTATTTTGGGGCAAAAATCCATAAGGAAGAAACTCTAGAAATTGCAATACCGTCTGTGTCTATTGGGATTGATTCTAACGACTTTCAAATGTTTCCGCAGTCAAAATTTTCCTCTGAAAAAAATGTCACCCAATTTATTATAAATTTTCGTACACTTAGTAAAGACTTTCAAAGATGCTCTTCTGCAAATATCACAGAAATGACTGAATGTTACAAGACACTGAGATCATTTCATCCCCTGCTGAGTAAGAGTGCCAGGTCTTGGTGAAATGATGCCGGCAGTCAAACGTTGTTTAAATTTCTTTTGGGAGTATAGGAGCAGCATCCTGTCATCTCTCCTGGCATTCTTCTTTGAAATTTGACTCTTTTTCTTGTAAGTGACCACACTCTGCAATTACTTTCTCCTCTGATGAACTACGTCTAAAACCTCACACCGAAAAGACAAGATGACTCAGAAAAGAAAGATCTTTATGCAGCTGTGATTGACTATTTCAAATCTACTGTTTAAATACAAGAATATGTATTAAGCCACTGGAATTAGAGGAACAAACCACACCCAATGGAAGCTTAAGACATTTCAAAACATTAATAACTTATTCTCTAAACAAATGCATGAGTTGAGTTTGTACTTTGGAAGGGCCACTGCACAAATGGGGGTTCTCCATTCTAACCCCCATGTACCTTTATTTTAAATTTATTAAAGTATATCCAATAAAAAAAATCCTACCATGAAACCTATATACATTGTTTAAAAAAACAGCTGTAAACACAGCATTTGTTTGGAACTGAGGCCAACAGAAGATTTTTTCAAGGAGGAGTATTTCATCACCAAACTTGGAGCATTGCTGGCATTTGGTGATACAAAGAAGCATATGGGCTTACAGTTGGTTTTATTATTATTACTATTTTAAGTTCTTCATGCACAATGCATTTCTTTATTTCTTGCCCCGTGATGGACCAGTCCCACTGTCCACCCTTGATTCACCAGTCTACATAACATTAAACAAAATAAACTTGAGACATATGGCTATTTCTACTCTGAATTTTTAGCTGATATTTATATGCTGAATTCAATGTAGGTCATGAGTCCTTCAATGAAAGTCCTGTTTTGGAATTCTCACTTCTAGGGAGGTTGAACTAAAAGCAGAATGTCAACTTTGCCTTCTCAAAATTCCACAAGGAGGTAAAAGCCTGAAATCAAGTATAACACCCATGATAAACCATTTTCAACCCAGACATAGAAAGAATATAAAAAGTAGGAAGGGAAGAAGAAAGTGGGGATTTTTGGTTTTGTTTTGTGTTGTTTTATTTTGGTGTTGTTTTAAAGATGTAACTACAATGACCTGGCTCCTCTACAGGCTTCGGCAGAGGAGGTTTTCATGTCCTCAGTGCAGCCCCGGGGGCTCCACGGATTCCCACAGGGAAAGGCTGCTTTTGTCCTCCTCACCCTCAGATTTTTCACTCTTAGTCCGTGTTTCTGACCTCCGCAAATGCCTTACTTTCTAGTCACCTGAGAGAGTGATGAAAACTACCTTCAAAATATTTTCTGTTTTAGTTGGCTTTTAAGCTGTTTGCATTTGAAGAGCTGTTTCAGAGTGTTTAGTCAGCGAGCCCCCTGGACGTTAATACTTTCCAAAGAATGTTGTTGTTGTTGTTGTTGTTGTTGTTGTTTTCCTTCCCTTTCTCCAACATGACTCTCTGAAGCCCCTGACTGGGTCTTACCACCTTGGCTTATGCTGTCACAGCTTTGAGCACTCCGCCTTCCATAACTGGTCTTCATAACACTTGTCTCTGTTTTCGACTAAGTGTTGGCTTCCTGAAGATTCTCTGTGTCGTTTCCTGTAATATTCCCAAAGTTTCACCCAGGCACACTATATGTAACCCTTCCTCTCTTTTCCTACTCCTCTTCCCCATCTCAGTCTTTCTTTTCTTTATCCATTTCCTCAACACGTATTTACTGAAGACCCATCATGTACCTGATCTCTTTGAGTAAGCAGTTAAAATACAGTTTCCTAAGTGTTATGATATGAGGATTAGAGCATGATATGGATGGGGGGGTCATAGTTAAGCCAGACTTGAAAAATTTAGGGAACCCCACCCCCAATTTAAAAGTTGCTCACAGCAGTTATTCACACATTCACACTCCTTTTTCCACCTGTCTCCCTTCTCTGTCTCACTGTCTCACTCACACTTCCTGGAAACATCTCCCAAAGAAACCACCTGCACCAAACCCTTGCCTCAGGCTTTGCTTTCAAAGGAAGGCACACAGGGATATAGATGGACCATCACACTAGTGTTTCCCTATCTCTCTCTGTACTGCAACTTTTAGTTTCAGATCCTACTGCTAACTACCTCATTTTCATCAAGGTTTTCAAGTTAAATTTCTCAGAAAGAATCTTGTTTCCCTTGATTCTTTTTTATAGATCAGACCTCTTTCCATCACCTGAAGCCAATAGATTGGCTTCTTGGGGTGAGGTGCATGTGCCTACACCAGTTCAGTACACTGTGGTTGGCTGCGTAGGGCACAGAGAACCACACTCTTGGTGGGCTCTACAGGCAGAATGATTTTAGAGTTGGAAGACACTCTGGAAATGTAGTATGAATTGAATTAAGTCAATAGTACTGCATAGGAGGTGCTATTATTCCCATTACTGGATGGGAAAACTGAGACTTATAAAGGTGAAGTGACCAGGTCAAGAGCCTGGTCACCACCCCTGGGTGGCTCAGTTGGTTGAGCATCCGACTTTGGCTTGGGTCATGATCTCACAGTCTGTGGGGTTCCAGCTCCATGTCAGGCTTTGTGCTGACAGCATGCAGAGCCTACTTTGGATTCTCTGTCTCCCTCTCTCTCTGCACCTCCCCTGCTCACATGCGCTCTCTCTCAAAAATAAACATAAAATTAAAAAAAAAAACAGATTTCACACACATTAATGGTGATGTCTGGGCTTCTATTCAGAACTTTCTAACCCTGGCATTCTTTCATTGCACCACAATGCATCTTCAACACGAACAGTTGGGACTCAGTAGATTAGACGTAGAACCAAGATGCCCTTTTAATTTAATTATAATATGTAAAAAAGTAAACGACTTCTTGAAATGGGCTTGTGCATATCTTTTACCTTTCTTATTGTGAAGATATATCCATAAGAGAAAAATCAAAGAGGTAAGCAATAAACTACATCTTTGCAGTGGAACCAGCAAGATTGGGGGTCAAGGGGGTGATTTGTCTTAAGGTCAAAGTGGCATAATTGGGATCTTAACAGGAGACATTATAGGTAAAAGAGCCTGTAAATCCAAGGTCTCCTGACTCAGAGGGGACATCTCACCACATCAGTATGAAAGCTTATAAGCAAAACCATGTCTGTGAGGTTCCCTGTTGACCAAATACCCTTTTTTTCTTTTTGCCATGTGAGGCAACGAAACTTTAACACTACACCCAGTACCTGTAAGGACATTTACTGTTTTAAGGGGAAAAGGAATGTGTGACCTCAGTATGATAGAAGACCCCAAAGGGGTAGATGAAACTTCAGGTTTGTCTGGAGTCAGAATCAAATAACATCATCAAACTACGTTTTCTATCCCTTAGCTCTGCCTTTGAGGATTTTAGACTCTGCCAGAGTGAAGCAGCCATTTCAGACCCTACCCACCCACTTTTCACATCCACAGGATCAGAACAAAAGTCTATTTCCTGGGATCCTTGGCACAAATCTCAGGGAATCCCACTGACTCTGATGTGATGGCTTGCCCATCTCTGAAGCAATCACTATGGCCAAAGAAATCAGGTTGCCTGATTGGCTGAGCCTGAGTCCCGGCTTATGTACTGTGTTAGCTTTACCTGAAGCACTCCAGTGGAGTGGACGGGGATGGGAACCCCTAACAAAATCAAGGTCCTTTCTTCACAAGAAGAGAGAGTAAAACTCTGGGTGAAATAAATACACACACACACACACACACACACAGAGCAAACACGCCTACACACACTACATTATCTTCACAAAGAAAACTGAGTCTAATGCTCCAAGATACAAACATGTTCAGAACTTTGCTGGACTTTAGCTATCCTCAGATATTAGAAGTAATTAATGGGTTGACAAATATCATAGGTGGAATTTAAAAAGCTGAGTTCAACCAAACTAAGCAAATCTGGAGGCAACTTACTTGCTGCCTCCTCTGTGAAGTGTCCCCTTACTCTCCAGTCAAGATATTTTCCTTTCATATTAGTAGTGGTCACTTACTGAACAAATAGGTCATTAAGTAACAATACACATTAATAGTGGTCACTTACTGAATAAAGTCATTTCATAACAGTACAAGTGTCCACAAGAAGATAAAACAATTGTAAACATATATGCACCCAACATTAGAGCACCTAAATATAGAAAGCAAATATTGACAGATTTGAAGAAAGTAAATGATAATGATAGAACAATAATAGGAGAATTCAATACACCACTTTCAATAATGGATGGAACACCTGAACAGAAAATTAATAAAGAAAGAGTGACCTTGAACAACACTGTAGATCAGATGGACCTAATGCACATATACAGAACTTTCTATTCAACAGTAGAACACACACTCTTGCCAAGTGCACATGGAAAATTCTCTGGGATAGATCACGTGGTAGGCCGCAAAACAAGTGTAAACAAATTTAAGATCAAAATCACGTCAAGTATCTTTTTCAATCACAATGGAATGAAACTAAAAATCAATAGCAGTAAGAAAATGGGAAAATTCACAAGGAGGTGGAAACTGAACATCATATTCTTGAAGAGCCATTTGATCATAGAAGGACGTATTTAAGAAGGAATTTTAAAATTGTCTCCAAGCAAATGAAAATGAAAACACAACATACCCCAAACTTACAGGATTCAGGAAAGGTAATATTTAAAGGGCATTTTATGGTGATAAACATGTACATTTAAAAATAAGAAGTCTCCCATTCACAACCTAACTTTACACCTCAGGGAATCAGAAAGAAAGGAACATGATTAGCAGAAGAAAGTAAATAACAAACACTAGAGCAGAAATAAATGAAACAAAGAATAGAAGAACAGTAGAGAAAAATCAACAAAACTAAGATTTGATTTGCTGAAAAGATACACGAAAGCAACAAACTTTTAGCCAGTGTTCCACAGGTAGTCCCTGTGTTTCATTCACTGACCTCTGGGTCATCGCACCTGCCCAGGTCTGGGCCCAAATGAAATCTGCAAGCTCATATTTACTGGCTGAATCTGATGAAACACAGTGCCCACCAGAGCACTGACATGTCTAAGTATTCAAATGTACTGAGCACAGATTTCCCTGGACCAAAAAGTCCCCACTGTTTCCCAGTGCCAATCTAATTATATATTTGTTATTTGACATGCATTAGTTCAATCGATGTGTCAGCAGCCAAACCTCAGACATCTTGTTTACCTCGTACTGTCTCTGTCTCCTCAGGCAAAGAGAACAGTTCTGGGAGATTCTTCTTACAGAAGTGCATGGGCTGCAGCAAATACTTTATTATGATTTATTTTGGCTTCAAAGACCCATTTGTGACTTATTTCTCACTTCACTGAGGTTGCTGATGAGTGTGCCCAGGATGACACTGAGCCCAGGATTTCCAATCTGAGGTCACACATAAGAGCAAACTGCTGAGAAACACAGCCACGGTCACCCCACTGATCCAGGGGTGAGTCCTGACATTTCTACTCATGAGTAAATGCACGCAGCATTGGTGCCCATGGGATGGTTACTTGTCATCCCTAAGCTCCAGTTTATTTAAAGGTAAAGAAAGGAAAATCGTACCTAAGTCCTGATGAAAATTAGGAAACAGCATTCTTAAAACCCCTGCCCTGTGTTTCACGAAAGTCACCTTTATTTCAATTCTTTTAGCACTTATTGGTGCTTTGTCATGTGTCAAACACCCTGCCAAGTGTTGTAATGAAACAAGGGTGAGCAAGATACTTGCATTCTTCTCTCAAAGAACTTACAGCCTTGTAGAGAATAAAATATATGTGAAGGCAGGGAGGGAGGGAGGGAGGGAAGAGGGGAGGGAAGGTAGAAGGAAGGGAGGGAGGAAGGAAAGAAGGAAGAAAGGAAAGACATACAACACAAACAAAATAAAATAACCTCGTGGAAGATTACCAAGTGAATTTTTCTTAAGCTAAACTGAGAACTGGATTTATATTCCTTTCGCGAGCTTTTTATTTCCCCTCCTCCTGTTTGAAATACAAATCAAGTCTGATCCTGTCCCCCTGGGTCTGCCCAGTCTCTGCCTACCCCATCTCCCGCCATATCCTAATTCGCCCTTTCCTCGGTTGACCCAGCTACTTCCGGACTTTGTCGATGCCATCCGGTTCCCTGGAACTCCTTCCCACTCCTCTTTACCAGATGAGAAGCTCCTCCCTGTCTCCCAGGACTCAGCTCAGGCACCGCCTCCTCCACCCAGTCCGGCATGAATCCAGGTCCCGGCTCTGCTCCCACGGACCCTGGATAGAATTCAGACCCAGGGCTGAACTTTGTTGATACTTATTTGTGTGTTTATTTCCGCGACTGGGCTATTTAAGATATTCCAGCGAAGTTCATGGTCATGTCCCTGGAGGCTAGCGCATGGCCTGGCGTGTGGCCGGTACCAAAGTAACCTCAGTGGCACTGAACTTTTCTATTGGTGAGTTTGTCTGGCTGCCTGTTGGCAAAGCACCAGGTTTCACCCAGACTTTGGTGATGGTGTAGGGCTTGGTGCTCATTTTTGGGGCCAGACGTTGGGTTCTCTTACCTTCATAAGAGAGACCAAGCTCTGGGAATTGAGTCACTCGCAAGCAGCAGAGGAGGAAACCAACATATTAAAGTATGCATTTGTTTGGAGAAAGCGTGCGGCCGGTATTTTCAGCAGCCAGGTTGGAGAGTCTCCTTGGGACATTGAACCAAGAGCTGTGGCAGCTTGCTTGGAAGAGAATAAAGGAAAATGCCATTAATTAATGACATCCTTTTTCCACCAGCGGAAGTGTGGCATTTGGAGTTAGACAGATGGGAATTTAATTTTTATCTCAATCTCCACCTGTGTGACCTTGAGAAAGTTACTTAAATTCTCTAAACCTCAGTGTCATCGCCATCTATAAATTCAGATCATGCTATTTTCCCATAAGGGCTGACGTGAGGAATGGTAAATAGAAAATAGTATGGAGTACGTAGTGTCTATCGTATGCAGTATTTAACGTTTTTTAAAATGTTTATTTATTTTTGAGACAGAGGGAGATAGAGCATGAGCTGAGGAGGGTAGAGAGAGAGAGGGAGACTCAGAATCGGAAGCAGGCTCCAGGCTTTGAGCTGTCAGCATCGAGCCCGACGCGGGGCTTGAACTCATGAGCTGTGAGATCATGACCTGAGCCGACGTCGGACGCTCAACCAACTGAGCCATCCAGGTGCCCCAACTGTCTGCAGTATTTAGAATGTGGTCTCTGAAGGAGCCTGGCATATGGGTCTTTTGCTCAAAGGTAGAGATTGTTATTGACACAGACTTTGCTCAGGACACTGAATGACTTGAGTTAGTCAGGGCATCTGTGCTGGAATCACAGATTGTGTGAAACTCAACGCCCTTCTTTTCAAAACGCCATCATTTTCCAGACAAAACCGCAGTGCCCCATTGATGCCTCTCAAAATGACCATGTGGTTTACACCGGGGCTCCTTGAGGTTGGCAAGACACGACAGAGTCCGAGCCATAACTTCAAGCAGATTATTTCTGGGAAGTTCTTAGCTGATGGCTAACCCTATACAGCAGTGCGAGATCTAGAAATTTCTACTTTGATGACACCTCTTGATTTTCTATCTTTGATGTTAATATTAACTCTTACTATGATGTCTTCCAGACTCCCTTACATGGTTTATAAAGCCCTCCACAGTCCTATCCTCACAGGCCTTTGAATAACTGTCCCCTCTGCTTGGGGCTCTGGAACTCAGTGTAACAGTGTGTGTGTGTGTGTGTGTGTGTGTGTGTGTGTGTGTTTTAGTTAAGGTTATTTATTTATTTATTTATTTTTACTTTGAGAGAGAAATAGAGAGCAAACATGGGAGAGGCAGAGAGAGAGAGGGAGACAGAATCCCAAGCAGGTTTCATGTTGTCAGCGCAGAGCCTGACATGGGGCTCAAACTCACGAAGCTGTGAGACCATGACCCTGAGCTGCAGTCATGAGTCGGTGCTTCACCGGCTGAGCCACCCAGGAGCCCCGGTGTATGTAACTGTTCTGAGATCACCCGCAGAGGTCTCCCCAGTCCTGCATAGGTCGTGGGCCCAGGGTGTTTGATCTACCCATAGCTTCTGGGTTGTAAATCCCAAAATGTACAGTTACTGTTTCGTAATAATCCAAGTTTATATGGAAGAGGACTGTGCCTGTTTCCTGGCCCGTGATTTCTGGCAGGCAGATGCTGAATGTTCCATAAACAGCGATGGAAAGAATGAATGGACATGTCGGCAACAGCCCTTCAACCACACCCTCCGAGGGGGCACGTGGTAGGATGGAAAGAACTCTGGCTTTGGCGTCACCTGGGCCCAGAAGGAAATACCAACTCTGCTGTCTCTTACCTGGGTCACTGTGGGGAAAGAACTTCTCTAAACCATAGTCTCCTCACCTGTAAAATGGGATCCCAAATCCCTCCACCACAGGATTGCTGTCAGAATAAATTAAGTAAGAAGCAAACCAAAAATAACCCCAAACACCCCACACAGAGCAGATATTTTGCCCATGATAGTGAGCGAGTCATTTCAAGATTACAGACTAATCGGATCTTCCCAATGCTGTGCCACGCTGGTCGATATGAAAGCGCGGGTGTGTGTACACGTATGTGTCTGTCATAACAGGGAAGTTGGAATATGCGTGTAATCGAAGGTGGCATGCAGGAGTTAGGAAATTTCAGATAGTACAATCCGGATTGTTCCAACGTTGCTCCCCTCAGCTCAGTCTTGCTGCGAACGGGTCCTTTGGGGACCGAGTCTTTCTTTCCCCAAGTTTGATCTGTGCCACTCTCCTTGTGCTCTGGACACTATCACCCATAATGGTAAAAAAAATAATAATAATAAAATAAATAAATAAATAAATAAATAAATCCCAATTCATTGACGTGATCCCATCAATACCTACAGAAAACAGATATACTTGTTTTTTTCTCTGAATTTCTTTAGACCTCCATTACCTCTGATAAAAAATGGGATGGTAAGGTCTACCTGAGATAATTTCTTCTTCTTCTTCTTCTTCCCACGGATCCGATGAGAACAAAGTGTCTTAGACTATGATGTGCAGGATGTTAATGTCGACGTGAATGGTGCCTCCAACGGACCCGCCTTTTCTCACAAACCGAGTCTTAATAGTGGATTCTCTACGTGAAGTTCAGTTTACCAGGCAAGATGGGGAAGGGTGACACAGGTATTTTAATGATGACATCTGTGAACTGCGTGGCGGGAGAGATCGGGGCGGGGGGGGGGGGCGGGGGGAAATACTCCAAGATGTTGACTTGGTCTCAAAGCTCAGGTCCAAGAGTGCTGTGATGTGCGGGCCGGAAAGATGCCGACGCTGTTCTCCCTGTCTCTGCCTTTTGCCTCATTTTTGTGGCTATTTTATCCAGAACTTAGATCTTAAGACTTCAGGTGGGTAGAGGACACTTTTTTGTGTTGTTCTTTCCTCAAAGTCATGAATGCTCTTCAAAAATGATTGGTTTTACACCATTTTCTCGGCACCAAATCAGAATTTAAAGACAGATCTGGGTGGGGCGCCTGGGTGGCTCAGTCGGTTGAGCGTCCGACTGCGGCTCAGGTCATGATCTCAAGGCTGTTGAGTTCGAGCCCCGCATCGGTCTCTGTGCTGACAGCTCGGAGCCTGGAGCCTGGCTTCGGATTCTGTGTCTCCCTCTCTCTCTGCTCCTCCCCCACTCATGCTCTGTCTCTCTCTCAAAAATAAATAAACTTTCAAAAAAATTTAAAGACAAGTCTGGGGAAGGGCTTAACAGATTCCATGGCACAGATTTGGGCTACGTTTGCTCAGAGAATATAGCAAAGTGGCACGTTTCCCATAGGGGTGCAAACAGGCTCTTACATGTTGGCTCACTTACCTGCTATTAATTTCAACTGAAAGCGATACCAGGTATTAATTTCAATCTACTCAATGCCCGCCACGAGTGAATCCTTAACATGTGGACCTTGTCTCCCTCGGCACCTAGTATTACAGGGGAATGGTGACTATGGTGAACTGCATCCAATTCCCCTCACACACCGGCTCTGGGATTCCTAGACACCAGCCCACACCTCTGGTTCCTGATCCACATAAATGAGTCTGGATGCCTGCTGTCCCTTCCTGAAGCGCTCCTTCCTGTCCTCCTGCTCTTGGGCACCCTGGGAGGAGGCTGTAATGGACCCACCGGTGAACAGCTAGAGTATTTATCTCTTAACTCCTGACTCTCATTGGATGGGGTGCCCCGGGGCGGGGGGTGCTCTAGCCCCCCTGGGGTGCCCCTGCAGGCAGACAAGCAGGGAGATGTTGGTGCTCGAGGAAGGATGCTGTCAGCCTCCGAGAGACCCTGTCTGTCTGGCCTGCAGGTGGGCACAGCGTGGGCGAGGGAACAGGTGGGGCATTGACAGCTCTGGTCTGCGGCAGGGAGCACCCCAGGTTGGGAGGGATCCGGTGTGCAGAAGCAGAAGCAGAAACAATGAGCCCAGAGCCAAGGGTGTTAGCATGAAGGTAGGAGGTGACAGGGTAGCAGACAAAGGGAGAATGGGAGGTACGCAGGGCAGCACAGAGCATCTCCCTGTGAATTTGCCCCGACCAGCTGCCTGCTGTCCACGTACGTCCGCACTGTGAGGCCGCAGCATCTTCTGTCCCTGAGATCCTGTCTTTTCCTCCCGCTTATGTTCATCTTTAACTATCCAATCTCCTCCTCCCTAAGCCAGTTTGAGTGACTCCCTCTTCCTTGCCTCCAGGGGAGCCCCAGCTAAAACATTCATTAAGCCCATAACAAGCCAGCCTCGGGTAAACCAGAGTCCCAGGCTTCATCATAAATGCTGGCCAGAGTCCGTCTCCGAGCAGTAAGGCAGGGATGTTAAGAATGCAGATACGAGGTTCGACCACCTGGGTTTAATTCTCAGCTAGCCCACTTTTTGCTGTGTGACCTCAGCAAATTACTGAACCTCCCTGTGCCTCAGTTTTCTTATCTCTTAGATGGGGATAATGATAGCCGGTATGACTGTGAAAACATGATGAGTTAATATGAGCTGTGCTCAGAACACAAACCAGCAGAGTCGGCTCTTGGTAAGGGTTAGCTAGTTTTGTCCTTTGATTTAACTGCAACCTGAACACCCTTGTTGCCTATGTGTTCAGACACAGGTCAGTAGGCACAATGCAGCAAAGCAGGATCGAGTAGCCATGGCTGGGGCCAGGCACGCACTCACAAGGGAGGTCACAGGTGGGCAGTGGTGACAGAGCCCTGCACCAGCAGAGTCTGCTTTGCAGAAACGACCAACACTAATCCCTGCCGGATACCCAACATGAAGCGTACCGGGATTTTGTTCCAAATCCTGGCTGGAAAAAAAAAGGGCTCGGATTGTTACTCTAAGTTTCATCAGTATCTCAAAAGATAGGAGGAAGAAATTGAAGGCTGATGGGCTGGTCCTGAGATATAATCTGGAGACTAATCAAAGAGGTAACAGTCCCACCTTGGCGAGGGCAAGATTTTGGTACTCTTAGAAGTCTCCTAGCAGACTCGTGTTATTTCCAGGTCCTCGGGGCCTCTCAGCACATAAATCAGGGTCATCCAACCTGGAACGTACCCATTCTCTGCTTCGGGACATCTTGTTTATGCCCAGCTGGAAGAGTAGGTAAGCCTCTGCGTGGGAACATATATCCCAGGTAGCTCTAAGGGTCTGATTGGTGAGAACCCCCACAGCGCCTCCATAAAGTAGGGGTAGTGTTGGAGTTGACAACTCTAGCCAGTGGGAATGGCCTGGTATTTTGTCACCATGTCCTGGGACGGCAGCCGATAAAGCTACTAGGATTGAGTCTTTGTCCCTGCATTACCCCTTCAGATTGATAAGGACAGAAAGGATGTCCCTGAGATGGGGACCCTGGCCTGGTTGCTTGATCTCTACTAGACTATGATGCTCTTCAGGGCTGGGACAGATCCAGGTTCCTCTGTTTGCCCCACTGATCTATGACTTCTGAAGACTGGGGCAGAATTGCATTGGGAGAGTATCCGGTGACTCAAAAAGAATGTGTTGCATATATACACAAATGAATGGATATGAAAAAAAAAATCCTTACCCAGAGGAATTCATAAATGCTGTTCCTCGGCCCCATCGTGGAACACTTGTTTCAACACTATTTAAATGATTAACCCTTTAGATTCAAGCAGATATATATCATCTCAGAGGAGGTAGGCTGTCCAATTAGCCAAGTCCCCTTGTAACATTTTCATGTTGACCGTTTTGTGTACCTATATGGTACTCTGTACCACATTATGTACGTAATACGTGCCATATTATGATGGTTATTCATTAGTCAATTGTGTGATTATGTTTTTAATATGTGATTATATTTTATATAACTAGATCCCTCCCCCTCCCCATAAGCTTCATTATGGCTAGAACCACATCATTTTGGCTCATCATAGCATTTTGAGTTTCCAAAAGGGTATCTGGAACATGGAAGATCTCAAAAAATATTTGCTAACTGAGCGAGTAAATGAGCAAATATAAAGACTGTGCACAACAACTATGTTTACTGTAATCCTGTGTCATAAAAAGATTGAAAAGCCAACAGTTGGCTTTTATGGATTCCAAGGTTGGCCAAAAAAACAGCTGGAAGAGAAATGGTTCAGGAAATACATAAGAACTCTCCAATTACTTTTGTTATGGGTGTTCATTTAGCCAGACAATTATGTTCCTTTTTTCTTCTTTCAGTAAACAGGTTTCAAAAAGGAGGTGTATTTCCAAAGATATTTGCCGATTTTATAGATGGATTTTTTTTTCTAGAGCTAATGAGTGAATGCTTGCAGAAAAAAAAAAAAAGGGAATACAACTAGAGGGATTTTTATCCACTGAAGCACTTGTTTACTGTGGTATTTTTTCTTAAATTGCTCTGAGAAAAATAGAGGCCTTTATCTACTAATTGGAGCCATGTGTCCATTGGTATCCTATGGATATTGATGACGGTAAGTGTACCCGCAAGCTTTTTGAGCAGTGACTCAAGTCCCTCATTGTTCCCTTTATTACTATTATTTTTTTTTATATAACATGAACCAAGATGTCCACTCCCCATGCACACATGTTGTTCTCAAGCATCATCCATGCTGAGCACAAACTCCAGATATTAACTGCAATGTTCCTGCAACACACTGGTGGGGGAGGGTTCACGAATTAATCTGTCAAGTTCAAATACCACAAGCTCATCTTTCGGGTATAGAAATATAGGAAGGATTTCCATGCATACATTCGGTATCACATAGAAACGACCTGACCCAAGCATGTAACCATAATCCAAGAAAACCCAAGATTTTTCTTTTTGTTTCTTTCCGTCTCATTCATGTTCCTTGGAGAGACTTGCATTTGTAATTTTTTACTAACCTACACCAGTGTTTCCCAACTGGTGCTTTATCGGATGTGTTGTCTTCTCTCCTCTTTTGACAGGTTCAATGGTAAATCAGGACATTCAGTGAAAATCATTCACTCATTTCTTTGCTCATCTGTATTCACATATGTTTGCAAGCGGTCAACAAAACTCTGTTTCAAATCTCATCTGTCAGGAATGGTGTCCGGCTCACCAAGAACCCCGAATGGCCCAAGCTGCCGTTCACATCACTTGGATAACCTCGTTGGAGTCCTTTGTCACAAAGTTCACTACGCTGTGATCCCCGTAGGATCGGTCGCTGCACTGGTGGGTCTGTCGCTTTTCACCAAAGTCTGGCATCACATATGCAGAAAGAAATAAACTAGAGGGTCTGACTTCAGGTAGAAAAGACAGGCGTGTTGACCATGGGGCATTTGTTAAGACAGAGCAAAGTGTCAGTGTGTGAGTGACTGCAGATGAAGGGAGGGTCCCCCCAAGCTGACCACTGACAGGTAAGTCTGAGTGAGCCTGGGGAGGGTGTAGCGAAAAGGGGGAGCCTGCTGTATCTCCAGAGAGGGTCTTCAAGGGAGGGGATGCTTCGTACACCTGGATTTTTGCAAGTTCTTGGACAGAGCATTTCACGAGAAAAAGAGAGAGCGAGAGAGAGAGAGAGGGAGGGAGGGAGGGAGAGTAAATATTTCTAGAATTGGGAATAGACATATTTTTCGCTAGTCAGACAAGGCCTGGGTCTAGGGGGGACTCAGCAAGCCCCTCCCATTTCCCCCCATTTATCCTCCCCACATTCTTCGCTCGCCTTCCACGTGGCCTCCTCCCCCGAGCTTCTTGTCCAAGCTGGAACTCATTCTCTGGGGGGGTGCCTGGAGCACACAATCCATGACTGTGGCTTCTCGGCCGGCCAAACCCCAGGCTGGCTCCCCTGCCAGCCATCTGCTGAACTTGGCCAGCTGTGCGGATTCAGCACCTCTGGCGGAAGGTCGGTGGCGAGTCTTGGGCGCGCAGGAAGGGCCCGGCTCACCCTGCTGATTCTGCAAGACGGGAAAGGCAGACAGGCAGGCCCCGTGTTTCACACAGACAGCTGGGAATCACACGTCGGGTGAGGCCAAATGTTCACGAGATGGCGCATCTTGATGGGGAGGTTGAAATTGAATCAGCTTAATGAAGAGGGGAGGTGGGCGTGGGCACACTGCCCGTTGTTGAGCGCCATGCATAGGCAGATAACACTACAAAAGGTTGACTCAAAAGACATTAAGGAAAGAGATAAGGCCTCTAGGAAGCCTTCTGTGCTTACTATCTCCCTATAACATCACTCTATCTGCACCAACTCACTTGTAAGCCAAAATCGGAAATTCAGGAGCAGAAACTGCCTTTTCACGCAACTTAATACCATAGGACCCAATTAACTAGGGACAGATAGAAAAGGGGAGATAAAATAGTGTATAATGAGATCATCAGGGGTATGCAAATGAAATCCCACAGTCTTGTAATACTTGGAGAGAAAAGATATTTATACACATCATTATATTTATATGTGGAGCAAGGAGCCGCCCCCGGCCAGGGCCTGGGTGAACCACCCTCTGGGCCACAGAGAATTCCAGGTGCCCCGAAGAGGCCAGTCCAGAGTTGCTTCATCCAGGCAGACCGGGAGAAGGCGTTACACTTTCTGAGCCTGAAGGTGCACCCTATTCCTGGGAAAACAATTGAAGAAGATTCGCAGCAATGTGTTCCCCACGGCCTGGAACTTTTATTACTCATGGTGCTGCAACAAGAAATAACAGGGAAGAGAAAAGCAGTGATTGTCATGAACCCAGAACTTACTAGATAATGCTTTTCACCTTCACACCTTTAGTCTTCTTCACATTCTTGCAGGAAGGAGTACACTGTCCTTAGTTTACCAATTTGAACACAAGGCTGGGAGGAACGAAATGGCTTGGCTTGAGGCTGCATGGTGAGACAGTAGCGTCTGGGTCACCATCTCAAAAATGCCAGGAGCAAACTGCATGACTGTGAGCTATAGGGGAGGAACACAGGTGTGTTCCAAGAACTACTCAGAAGCAGGCAGGTTTCCTCTTTTCCAGATGTTCGCTGAGCCTCTGCAAGATTCTCTGTTGAGTCTGGATGTTTGATCTCTGGCAAACATATTTTTTTTCTTCTTTTTCTGCTCATGTCCCTCTGGGGCTTACACATATTGACCCCCTTTTCCTAGACCCCACCCTCCAGACACCTCCTCTTAGGTGCCTGTAAGACGGGAGGAGCCATGCTGAGGCCCTGTGTCTTCCAACAGGATTCAAGTATACGTTGGCATTTCCTCGTGATGTCGCCCCAACCTGCCAGTGTTTGAACCCCAGTTCCAATTTATTCTCTGTACTTTTAACAGTATGCCTCTGAAAAATGTTAGTTGACAATTCCAGCTGCAGTCTTTAAAATAATAGCAATAATAATAATAATGATGATGATTACTTTTAATATTACACATTTGAAAAGAATTGGTTGACAATTCCAACTGCTATTCTTTAAAATAATGGCAATAATATAATGATTATTTATTTATTCTAAAAACTGAAGCCGAACCTTTCTATTCTCCTGTATTTTCCTATTTTGGTAAGTCCAGCTTGATGTCCCAGCCCCAGGCCAGTTCTGTGGGTCTATCTACCTGATCTCCTATCCCTGCCTAGATACCTGGGTGCATCTTTTAAAGTCAATGTCCTAGGGAACCCCGGTCTTCTCATCTTTATGATCCCGCCCTTTCCAGCAAGCAAACCATAAAATAAATTTCCTTCTCTCTGGTGTGATCAAAAACCAGGATTAGCTCAGAACTAGGCAAGGACCAATGAATACTAGGAGACACAACTCTCTAACTTTAATCACTTACGTTCTGTGGTATGTTGGTCACTTGCTTGGAGTGTCAGATCCATACTAAGAAGCTCCTGTGTGTCGCCTTCCCCACAGTCATGAGTGGTTATAAATGTTGCCAAGCCCCAGCATGAGTGATGCTTCTTGTTCTGTTCCCATTTTGTGTATATCTGGCTCCAAATCCTTAGATTTGCACAAGTCACTCAACCCACCTGTCAGTGGTTATTGGACATCAGGGCTTCAGACCCATTCGTGGCAATGGTTAGGTCCCCTGGTTTGTATTTCTTGTCCTGTGTTCCCATATTTATGGATTATTTATTTTATTCACTCCTAATGTATTAGACGTTATGGTTTCCTGATTTTTATTTTAAATGAAGCTCAAGGAACATGTTTGGATTTATATGACTTCCTGCCTCTAGTCTGGATTCTCTTCATCAAATAAGACCCGAAGCCAGGTTGGCTTGCGTCAGCCTTCCTGGAGTAGTGTTGTAGTTCTAAGAATGCCTATCAGTGTCATGATGCTTTCTGAGACACGTTTGTTCACATATCCGTCTCCTGTAGTATGATGGACTGTATCCCTGTTGGGGATGGGACCTCATTTACCTTTATTCTTGAATTTTTTTTCTTTCATCTGTGTACCAAGTTCCCAAGCACTCAAGAAAAGTTTACCATATCAATGAACAAACACATGAAGGATGAATGAATAAATACACTCTTCCAGTCACTAGACCTAACAGTGGCCACACGACCTTCTCTGTCTCGTGTCAGGTTCGGCACATTTAACTCTATGAACTGAGGCCTGGATCCATGGTGAAGTGGGGCGAACGGCAATTGCCTTCACCCCGAGTCACTGCAGGACACCCAATGCATATGGCAGGGCAAGGATCTCAAAGAGTCTCGATGTTGGAAACGACCCGGAGGAAAACCAGCTCTTGTAAAGGCTCATATTTGAGGGGATGGCGACACATAGTGTCTCTCCACACACCTTTCCATATACAATCAATAATGCATCTCTTGAAAGCCAAGCCCCCAAAAGGGCCCATGGGTCAGAAACAGATCCAGGCGGTGTTTAAATGACTAACCAGGGCAATATATCAATCGAGAGATATCTGGAGTCATCAGTTTTCCACACTCTTTTGTATGTAGTTTTATCTTAATCTCATAATAATCTCAAGGTATGGGCAGACAGGAAGTTATTAACTTCTATTATTAAGAGGAAGAAATAGGCTCAAAGAGGCAAAATGAGTGACTTATCCAAGGACACAGTGTCAATGAATAGTGAAGCCAGAACTCAAACCTGGGTATTCTTTCCACACCACAATGCCATGGTTTAAATGAAAAAAAAAAAAAAATAGAAGAAAGAAAAATTCATCTATTTACTTATATCCTTCTATGCATATGAATTAAACCAAGTTTTTCTGTAAATTACCAAAAACTAGAAATGGTATATTATAATAGAAAAAAAAGCACATGGAAGTCAAAACAAGCCTATGTTTATCCATAACGTGTAACCTCAGAGAAATTGATTAACCTCTCAAGGTCAGTTTTTCAACAGAAAATTAGACAAATAACACATTGCAAACAATTCTGAAGATTCATCAAGTGATACTGTGCATAATGCCTGGCACACAGTAGGTCTGCCAACCACAGACTGATTCTTGTTATTCTAATTCCCCCATAGGAACCTGACCCTAGATACAACAACAAAAAAAATGCCTATTTTATTCATTTTTGATGTTTTGGTATTGTGGGGGGGCTTTGTAAAGGTGGAAAACCATGCCTCGCTTGGTTATAAGTTTAGTAAACTGCCTTTATTTGAAGAAAAGAAAAAAGACATGTGATAATGCATTTAGTTCTTAATGGGATGGCAACTGAATGGTAGAATTGAGTGCTGAGATGGTCATTCTGATTCCAGACCGCATGGTTTGATTTGGCGTAGATGAGTTCTCTGCTGTTGTGTGCCCGTGTCTCCCATGTTGTGTTTCCTTCTCAGTGAAAAGTCGGCTTGCATACATGCATGTATCCACGCATGGGACATGGGCTGTGCACACTCAACCAGCCTTCACTGGGCCTCCTGATATACTCAACACCCCTAAGACTTCAGGAGCTCCCATTCCCCATGCAGGAGCTCTCCAATCAACCAGACTCCATGCTCTTTGAAGCCAACCGGAGTCAGGTTAAGGGCCTCACACAAGTAAGAGGTTAGAAAATATTTGGTTGTTGAATCCACTTCCATATGATGGCCCTCCAAAAAGCAAATACATAAGTCGATCTATCCTTTTTTTTTTTAATGCAATGATGTGACTTGTTTCATCCCTTGAGTCCTCTCTTGGCAAAATTCAATGCTCCCAATCATTTCTCTGATGTTCAGGTCCCCTTTGCCATTCTGAGCCCTCAAATTTGGCTGAATTCCAGCTTGAGGTGGGATCTCACATTTCTCACAAAAGATACTCCAGGCTGGCTCTTCACCAGGCTTCTTGAGTCATGTCTCTGGTGTAAGGAATGGAGAAATGAGCCTGTGGACCCACTTGGAGTCGGAGAACTCTAAAACTCCTGCCTCTTGTAAGATCTCTGATGCGTGTTCGGAGTTAAGCCTCAATACATCTACCTGAGTAGCAACTTCCAGATTCAAAGAGGGACTCTTTAACAGAACTCTTTGATTTCGCTGCGTCCAAGGTAGGAGCACAACAACTGATAAAAGCAGAAATTGGCAACTTCTACATCAGTTGAAAACGATAAACATCAAAGCTGCATTTTTTTTTTTTTTGACTTGTGCTTGTTTCCATCTAAGCAGGTTGGAAAAACAAGTTAAGCTGAGAATATAGCTCTTGCATTGAGTGTTAATAATTTCCGCTGTGAAATACCCAGATCCTTTGATCCTTTATCTGGGCTGTAAGTGAAGGGTTTTGCAGGGGGTGCAGGTACCAGTGATAAGAATCTCTGCAGTGACCTGAAAACATCTTCCCCAACTTTTTGACAGTCTTCTGATCGGCAGGTGGGATCTATGACCCCTCCTCCGGAATCTGGGCTGGCTTTTGTGCTCGTTCTTAGCTCTTGACCAATAGGAAGCCGCAGAGGTGCCTTCTGGGGCTAGATCGTAGAAGGCAAGGAAGCAGGTACTGTGTTAGCTGGGAAATTTGCCCTTGGAATCTGGAGCTTCCAAGCGAACAGACTCGGTGCTTTGAAGCTGCCATCTAAGTGCCATTATCCTCACGGGGAAATGGCACAGAGAGGCCTGAAGATTGCACGGTGAGGGCAAGATGACAATCCAGCTGCTTGGAGCCCCCATCCTAGTTCCACCAGCTGCCTAACTACAAACACACGAGAGAACCCCTGAGCCAAAATTGCCCAGCCAAGTCTGATTTCCAACCCCGGGAAGCAGTGCCAGATAATGATATGATGGTCGTCGTTTTAGTTCACCGACCGGGTGCTAATTATGGTAAAAAAAAAAAAAAAAAAAAAAAAAAACAAAAAAAACCCACAAATAGCAACTAAGCATTGTCTTTAAAAAGTTTACTTGCAACTTAATTCAAAAACGCTCCCTAAAACAGCCACTCTCTGGGCTGCAGCATCAAAGTTGACTACGACAAGGTTCCTGGCCTTAGGGAGTTCCCCTTCTAGAGGTAGAACCAACTATCCAGATAACCAGGAACTGAATTTTTACAGAGCTCGCTGCCACCCTACTGCTATTGCTAAGATGAGAATTTGCCAAGCGGAGAGCATACAGATGAGTGTGGCACAAGAAGACGGACCGTGTGCCGGCTCAGAGAGTCACGAGTGCAATGTGCCATCGAGGACAGGGATGCTTTCCTCTGTGGTTGAAGCCCAGGGCAACCTGTCAGGATGAATTAATCTAGAAAACATTAAGACTTCAATGGGATATTGAAGCAGTTTTGTAAGCGACTTGAATGTCACACTAAAGTGTTCAAAATGTATTCTGTAAGTGACGGTGAGTCAAGCAATGGAGGAGTATTGATCAGGTGTGCATTTAATAACCTGACACACAAGTGCGCATAAACATACACGCTCTCTGTGTATATTCATATATGCACACATTTATATGCATGTGTGTGTAAATAAATGAAGAGAGGTTTTTAAAATTAATTTTTTTAACGTTTATTCATCTTTGAGAGACAGAGAGAGACAGAGCATGAGCGGGGGAAGGGGCAGAGAGAGAGGGAGACACAGAATCCAAAGCAGGCGCCAGGCTCCGAGCTGTCAGCACAGAGCCCCATGCGGGGCTCGAACCCACGAGCTGGGAGATCATGACCTGAGCTCAAGTCAGATGCTCAGCCGACTGAGCCACCCAGGCGCCCCGAGACATTTTTAAACTTAGAAACATAATTGTTATACTATCAATGCAGAAATGCATAAGAAGTATATGAAGAAGAAATTTAAAAATTGGCCGAATCCCAATAACCCGAGATAAGCACTGCTAACGTTTCAGAGAATATCTACAGATCGTCTCTTCGCGTGTATTCTTTCATTTAAAAAATATTTATTGATCATTTAACAGTGTCAGGCAGTGATGAATGAGAAATTTTATGGTCCTTGGTTTCATTGTGTTTCCAGGACAGTGACAGAGGTGGGTAATAAACAGGAAAATAACTCAACACATAAACAACTGAAATTTGGTAGCAAGGGCCTTGTGGGGAGCAAACAGTGTGCACTGATACAGACCGGGGAGGTTTCCATAGAACAGGAAAGGGGGGCTTTGATATGGACGATTTCGACAGAGGCATGACAGATGTGTGAGCTAGGGAAGTACAGCTCAGCCAGAGGAAGGGGCAGGCAGAGGCACCGAGAAAGAGATTGGGGTATCCAGAGACAACAGTCTGTCTGAGCAAAGTGAGGAAGGGACGATGTCGTGACTTAAGATTGCAGAGGAAAAGGAAAGGCAGAGTCGACCAGGGCAGCCAGGAGGTGGATTGTGGGACCCTGTAAAGAGTTTGAATAGCATCCCAATGAAAAGACATGAAACTGATTTTAAATAGGGGTGACAGTTTTGGAAACCTACGTAACTATAGGCTATGGTGTGAATATTTTTCTCCTCTGCCCTAATGATATGTTGAAAGCTAACTCCCAAAGGTGATGATATTAAGAGACGATTAGTGCCCTTTTCAAAGGCAGCCTGAAAAAGCTCCCTTGCCTCTCCACCACGGGAGGTTACAGCAAAAGATGGTCATCTAGGTATAGGGTTCTCACCAGACCCCAAATCTGCCAGAACCATAATCTTGGACTTTCCAGCTCCCAGAACTGTGAGAAATAATGTTTGTTGCTTGTAAGCCACTCAGTTTATGGTCATCTCTTCTATCAGCCCAAATGGATGAAGACAGTATGTAAATACAACAATAATTTTAAAAGACATAGGATTATAATACACATGCTACTTTATTGCTGTGTAAAATGTTCTGAATGTTTTTATATGTGGATAAATATAGCTCTACGCTATGCTATTATTTAAGTGGCTATAGACTAGTCTGTTACATGCATGTACTCTCATTCATTTAACCAATCCTTTATGGATGGACATTTACTATTTGCTGTTATAAAAAATGCTGTGTTGAACGTCCATTGAGCATGTGTCATAATATACTTTCCTAGGTAAGTTGCAGGGGCAAATTAACTGAAAAGGCTGTCTGAGTTAAGGGGCTATACAGTATAAATTTTTGTCTTATTGTTAAATTCTCCAAATATGTTGTGCCAGCACTATATGAGAACTCCCCTTTCTTTAACCCCCATGGCCACTGATACTGATATTTCTAATCTTTATAAATATTACAGGCTCCAAAATATCTCATTTTATTCCCATATTTTTCCTTTACCTATGGGGTTGAACGTCTTCTCACAGATTTTTAAATTTGTGAGTCATGTTTTGGGAATTCATTATTTATCTCCTTTGCTCAATTCTCCATTGACAAAGTTGTCTTTAAAAAAAACCACACAAACACTTGTTATAGCTCTTAGTATAAAGCTAATGAAATTATTTTTTAAATTTCAGATTTTAATTTTTGTTTTTGGGGTGCCTGGGTACTCAGTCGGCTAAGCCTCCGACTTTGGCTCAGGTCATGACTCACAGTTCATGAGTTCGAGCCCCCCGTTGGGCTCTGTGCTGACAGCTCACAGCCCAGAGCCTGCTTTGGGTTCTCTCTCTCTCTCTTTCTCTCTCCTCTCTCTCAAAAATAAATAAATAAACATTAAAACATTTTTAAAAACCTTAAAAATTTTTTGTTTTGATGTGGTCACCCTCTCTGCTCTTTTATATTTTCTATTTTTTGAGGTCAAACTTGGACAGAGGTGGTAAACAATAATGTCACGAGGATGATATGATGGAGTTTCTGGAAAACCTAACAAGACCTGAGTCAACAGCACATAGAGTAAGTTCAGTAATCTTAACAGATATAAAATAAATATACACAACGAAATAGTTTTCCCTTAATAAAAACAAAATGAAAATAGAAACAAAAAATTCCGTTCACAATTGCCATAGCATCAATAAGATATAAGCAAACTTGATAAAAATACATAGGATTCTTTTCTGATGAGATCTAAAAGAACCTACTTAGTAGAACATGAGAAAATGAGAAAGTGAAGAAGCTTACCTGGCTGGAGATGAGAAGTGTTCAGTATTATAAGGGTGACAGTTAGCCCATCCTCAATCCATACAATCAATGCACTTCCAATCAAAGTCCCGATGATTCTCTAAATTGACACAATTATTCTGAAGTTTATCTTAAAAATAAATATACAATAGGAAAGACAACTCTGAAGTGGGGAGTATTAAAAGATGGCTTTAATGTCGTAAATAGATATCGTAAATCTCCAATTAAAATGGGAAACTGTATAGAAAGTGATAAAGCGATGCATGAAAGGAGGATGCAAATTAGAGCTGAAAACGCATAGAAAGTTCATCTATGGCCAAGGCAGCACTGAAATCCGTGTAGAAGTATGGGTTATTCAATAAATTGTATTGGGGCAACTGTTAAGACATTAGAGGGGGAAAAATAATCGAGATCACTTCTTTACTTCTTACTTAAATTCCAAATAGGCAAACATTTAAACATAAAAGAAGGCAACATAAATGTGTGGCCATAAGATACTTGAATAAAATAAGGTTATTGTCACAGTTTAAGTAACAAATGAGGATGTGCAACGTAGCCATGCGGTAAGGATTTGAAAGGAAGAGGTGGCCATGGGGATAGTAAAGAGGTGGCATTGACAGGCTTGGTGATTGATTCCATGCAGAGCAGGAGGACCAAGGATAGAAGGAGGAAATGTGATCAGTTTCTCTCTGGGAAGATATTGATGGCAAACGATTGTCATTATTACCCATGGACACCTCCCTGCCTTGTCCAAAGCCTGACCTGGACCCTGGCTCCTTGACAGGAAATTGTAGAGGGAACCTCAGTTTGCATTGACTTTTCTCAATCATTAGTCCACATTTCCTTATTTTGACTAAGTGTGACTTGAGTCAACTGACTCACCTACTTAGATCTAGACCTTTGACACATTGCCAGTCAAAACTTGCTTGAATGTTTGGATTTGTGACAGCGGGCTCATACCTAATATCTGCCATCAGTTAGCTTCTCTGTCTCCCAACCCATTTCTGGTCATAATATACTCTTCATCTTGACTGGTTGAGCTAGAGGCTGTACCGCTCCTACTTACCTGGCTGTCAGTCCCTTCGGAGTAGTGCTTGTGACCTTGCATGAGTTTGCTTTCAGTAAGCTGATCATCGAGTCAGGGGTGCTGCTACGGGTTGGATTGTATGTCCCCCAAATTCATGTGTTGAGGTCTAATCTCCAGTATTTCAGAATATGACCTCATTTGGAGACAGGGTCTTTACAAGGTAATCAGGTTAAAATGAGGTCATTAGAGTAGGCTGTAATCCAATAGGGTTTGTGTCTTCACTGAAAGGGCAAATTTGGATACAGACACACACACAGGGAGAAGGCCATGTGAGAACGAAGGCAGAGGTTAGGCTGATGCTTCTACAAGCAAAGGAATACTGAGGATTGCCAGCAAAGCATCAGGAATGACAAGGAGGTTGGAAAAAATTCTCTCTCACCGTCCTAAAAAAGGAATCAATCTCCCCAAGACCTTGCTCTGGGATATCTGGAATCCGGAACTCTGAGATAACAAATTCCTATGTTCAAGCCACTCAATTTGTGCTACTTTATTACGGCAGCCTTCACAAATGACTGTAGGTACCAACGCATTTTCCTTTTTCCTATGCTTTTCCTTGAAGGATAAGTGGAATGAAAGGAAGGAGTTAACACTCAAAACTGTTAGCACTTTGCTACAAATTAAACTTTGGGAGATGAATTATATAGCAGAAATAGAATTAATCATGAGAGAGTTTCCTGATAATTCCAGTTTTATTGGTCAGAATTCTTACTTGCGAGCACGAGAATCCCTTCATTATTTGTACAGAGAAGAAATGTCTTAATGGATGCTGGGTAATACCAAGTGCCCTCAGGATGGTCAGACAGTGGGCGTCGCTGTAGAGCCAGGCACCGTGTGTGATCACACCGTGATGGGTCCCCTAGCAAACCTGACTCTCACTCAGGCACCTGTGAGGAGTGGTCGTTAGAAGTTCCAATGTCACCCTGTCTAAAGGAGCAGCTGGCTCTGTCTCCAGATGTCATCTCCTCATGTTGCTTATTTCCAAGCCCAAGTCCAACCCCTGTGCCGTCACTATAAAATAGGTAACTGGATAGAATGACATGGAAAGCGCCTCTCAGATTTATATTCCCAGGAAAGCTACAGTTTTGGTTTCTGCTGTTGTTGTTGTTTTGAGAATCCTTTGGAGTTTCTGAGAAACTATATAAGAGGTAGATTAGAATTTTTCTTTTTTGTTTATATAACAACTAAACTAATTGGAACAATATGGTGTCCTAGATGGGATTCTGGAATCGAGAAGGGACATTTGGTAAAGACTAAGAAAGTATGAATTTGTATCAATAATGTAATGATGTGGGTTAATTGCTTTTGACAAACGTACTAACGTTAGGTGTTGATAATAATAGGGGAAATCAGGTGTGGAGCATAAGGGAACTATGTGGTTTTCACAGCTTTTTTTTCTGTAAATCTAAAACAAAATTCAAAGAAAAGTTGATTATAAATTCCTAAGTCACATTTCCTCTCGGAGAGAGGAAACAAGTTTGCGGTGGTTTATGTAAGAGGGCAAATAAATGTCTTCCAGTTACAGAACCTGGAGAGGGAGGGGAAAGACAACCTGTCCTGTCTGCCAGCCCTGCTGTGTCTCTAAAGGTGACGTGGAGCCTGCAGCAGCGTGGGCGAACCTTGCGGGCATCATCTTATGTGAAAACAGCTGGTCGCAGAAAGATAAATAACATACGATTACACCTACATCAAGTATCTAACATAGTCAAATTCATAGAATCGAAGAGTGGGATGGTGTCACTGGGGGGCGAGGGGGGGCGGTGGGAGGTTGGGGATTACTAATCAACAGGTGTGATGTTTCGGTGAGGCAAGACCTAGAGGTCTGCTGTGCAGGCGTGTACCTATGTATTACCTCGTCCAGTTGGAAACTTGTTGAGAGGACAGGTCTTGTGTTGAGTTTTCTTACCGTGATAAACCAAAATGGAAACACACAAGAAGTTGAGACGCAGAACTGAGCACGTTTGGCTCTAACAAAGCATGCCAGTGAGTCATTGGATGGCAGACACACAACAAGGTAGTTCTGAATGATAAATCCACGATATCTAAATGGGATATCTTGAAGGACAGATGGAGCTTAGCCACGTGATGGCGTGGCTGAGAGAGCTCTACAGTGAGGAGTGTTTTATAATAAGCAGAAAAGCCTCTACATGCCAAGCTCGCTAAAGAATGCCATGTCACAAATGCTGGTAATGATTTTCACTTCTTCAGTTCAAAGCAAAGGGAGTAATGTCCTTAACTTCTGAATTTCAGAGCAGATGAAAAAGAATTATGGTTGGTTACCCACAAAAGCAAAGCAAAAGTGCAACATAACAAGAATATAAATCCGTATGGAACTGTAAGAATGAGTGTCCTGTAGCATGCTTGGGGAAGGCACTGGAAGTTGCTGCGGTTTGAATGTGTCCCCCCCCTAGAACACATGTGTTGAAATTTTACCCCCCACCCTTAGAGTGGGGGGGTATAAGGTGGTGGGGGGATGATGGTATTATGAGGTGGGGCCTTTGGGGGGTTGCTTAGCTCATGAGGGTGGAGCTGTCATGAATGGGATAATGTTCTTTGGAAAGACATCCCAGAGAGTTTCCTAGTCCCTCCTGCCATGCAAGGATACAATGGCAAGTCTAACAGCCAGAAGAGGGACATCACTTACTAGGCCATGGTGTCATCCTGACTTCCAGCCTCCAGAACTGTGAAAAATACATTCCTGTTGTTAATAAGCCCCCCAGTTTCTGGTATTTTGTTAGATAGCATCCTTAATGAACTAAGACAGAAGTCTCACAAAATCTGGGATCTCCACATCAACCTACGTGAAACCTAAGAATGGGGTGGTTAGCTGACATCTGAATTACGGAAAACCACACCAAACTCTTGTCACTGTAACTGGCCAACAGGTCCGTTGTCAGGCAGGGGATATCGAAACTTGGTCATTGAGGTGGCCTCTCATCTCTTGTCCCCAAGAAAGGGGTGAGCATCAATATCCGTCCTCTTGAAACTGATCATAGCTACACACGGTTTTTGTACCATTTCAAGGGACCATTTGGTACCGGATCAAGGAAGTGCCTTCTGCTGTTTGTGCCTTGTACTGTCCTGGTTTTCAGCACCAAGGACCCCTGGATGGTGTTACTGAAAATAGTGTTCTGAGAACAACCCTCATTTACTTTATTATTTTCAATATACTCATCTCTAAATTATGGTTTTCATAATGAGGCCATCTTCCTAATGACTGGAACAGCTGGAGTGCTTTGTAGTCACCAGCAAGCCCAAGATGACTTTCCCGATGTAAACACTTTCATGAAAGAAAAGCCCATAAGATATGACCTCTACATAGTTAATACAGACAAATTGTTTCTGACTCCAATGGACAGTTTCATGGACAAACACAAGGGACACAGATATTAACCTATTCAAAGTGTTCCTTTATCTATTACCTGGTTAAATTCTCAAACTATTCTGGTCAGGTGGACAGAGTTGGGGCGATTTTTTTTCTATTTGTAAACATTACACTGAAGTTCAGCATTTCCTGAACTATTCAGGACGAATAGAGCCAAAATATGACCACCAACATTTCTAAAGAGAGGAGTTTAAGTCCCTTCGGATTAGACGTGTTGTTTCTGCCACTTTTTAGGTTGACATACAATTGGTATTTACTTGGAAAAATCTGTTTTTGAGAATATAGAGATACTTATATTGACTTCTTATAAAATTTTGGTCATTAAAATGATTTAACAAAGTCGAGGTTTGACTCTGCTCTAAAATTGTGTTTAGCTGCTTCCAGGGAAATGTAGATACTGTTTTAAAAAGCTTAGGGAAGGGGCGCCTGGGTGGCTCAGTCAGTCAAGTGTCCGACTTCAGCTCAAGTCACGATCTCACAGTCCTTGAGTTCGAGCCCTGCGTCGGGCTCTGGGCTGATGGCTCGGAGCCTGGAGCCTGCTTCCGATTCTGTGTCTCCCTCTCTCTCTGTCCCTCTCTGTCTCAAAAATAAATAAACGTTAAAAAAAATTAAAAAGAAAAAGCTTAGGGAAGATTTGGAAGCATTCTACAGAAGAAGAAAAACGAAACAATCTGGATTAGAAAAACAATTGTGCTTATTAGTTCCCTTAAATTGAAATGTTAAACTTGATTGGAGAAACAGTTCATATTAATTAACTTGTGTTTTTTCTTCTCAAGAAAGATTATATCGAAGCTAAAACAAAGGTTAAAGTAGTACATACTCTTGAATGCGAGTACAAATTAATTTTATTTGTCCCTAATTAAATGTTATCAGCAATTGTCATCCAAGCATTCATTTTTATTTATAACTAGAGAAAAGCTATTATTTCTTGTCTTTCTTTTGCCTCCGAGGTTCCTCAAAGCCTTATTATGGTTGGATGTTATTTGGAGGAAAAAAAAATACCAGCAAATATTAGTTTTCCTTTTAAACTCCAATTCTTAATCTGTGACCATTAATTATGTTTAATTTCTCTCCTGTAAAGCATTTCTTTTTGCCAAGGTCTTTGTTTTTCTGTTTTCATAGAAAGAGGCCCCCCGCCCCTGCTCTCTCCAAACAGGAACATGTATGAAATCTGAGTTCGTATCTCACTTGAAAGCCCTAATTCTTTCTGTGAAAGCTCCGTGCATGTTCTAACATGTATTTCCTCAAGACTCCAAACTTTGTAACGATTTACATTGACTTGCAGCATCCAATGCAAACATACATATCAGAGTATATTTGCTTAACGTGGTTCAAATTTTTGAATTCAGGCATTTCCAAAACTCAACAGGAAATTTGTAAGAAGGATAGGGTGACATTTTTCCTGCAGAAAAATAAAGTCAAAAAATGACATTAGATGGGCCTTTCTTCACTTCAGAGCGACTGCTTATTGGTAATGAAACAAGAATAACGTTGAAACAAGGCAAGTCCTGGTTTGAAATCTGCCTCTATCACTTGCTGGTCGTGTGACCTGTAAGGATTTTCTTAATGTCTTAAAGCCTTGCCATTTTCATCTGTATTAGAGGGTAGTAATAATTGCTTCAGAGGCACCCTCTCTCTAGCATCCTTGTGTTTTCCTTCTAGAGTGGATTGTTCCCAACAGAATACGAGATCTTTAAAAAAAAAAAATCCATGCTTGACCTTATTTTTTTCAGTCTGCCTCTGTGCCCTCATTACACTGAAAGCACCATTGTCAGGGTCACTCCACATCCTTCACATGGCCATGCTTTATGGACCTTTCCTTATCTGTTTCTACCTCTCATTGGTAATTGATGCAGCATACTACCCGATCCTTCTGGAAGCTCTCTCCTCTCTTTGTTCCTGTAATATGAGCAAGAGAATTGGCTTGCTTCCCATACCACTGGCCCTTATGGCTCTCCTATGCAGGCCCCTTTTATCTCCTACCTCTTAAAGTCTGTAGTGGCTCCAGGCATGGGATTGGGCCTCTTTCCTTCTCTATCTTCCATTCCCAAGTAATCTCAAAATTCTGGACTTTGCATAGTGTCTATATTTGCTGAACGCAAGTTTAGATCTCCACTCGCTACTTCTCTCATCTCTAGACTCACATGCCCAGCTGGCTGCATGACATCTCTATTTAGACATCTCGAAGACACCTTAAACCACGTTTCCTCAAAAAAAAGAGCACTTGCTTCTACCTTGGTCTTTCCCTTTCCAGTAAACCACACAGTGTGCCAACCAGTTATTAAATACCAGATTCAGGTTCACTCTTCCTTAGTCCTCACTAGTCCCATCAAAGTCATCTGTAGACCTTGGCGTGTCTTCCTCCAAGCATATCTCCAATGCACTGGGAGCATCTCATCTTTACACATCCACGCCACCATCCCTTCTATTCTGGGTTGACTCGTGTCCCCCAAAATTCATACGTGGAAGTCCTAGCCCCAAGTATCTCAAATGTACCTTATTTGGAGATAGAGTCTTTCAGAGGTAGTTAAGATAAAACGAGGTCTTTGGTGGTGGGGGGGGACCCTAGTCCAATAGGACTGTGTCTTTATAAAAAGGGGACATTTGGAGACAGACGCACACATAGGAGGCAGAAAACAGGTGATGTATCTACAAGCCAAAGAGTGCTAAAGGTTGCTAACAACTACCAGAAGATTTTAAAATATGGGAAACCGGAAGAGAGCGGATATAAAAATAAATTCTTAAACTATGGGTGAGCATGGGTCAAAGGAGAGAGAACAATGAGGGCTATCTTTATTTATTTTTTATTTATTTATTTATTTTTAACGTTTATTTATTTTTGAGACAGAGAGAGACAGAGCATGAACAGGGGAGGGGCAGAGAGAGAGGGAGACAGAGAATCCGAAACAGGCTCCAGGCTCTGAGCTGTCAGCACAGAGCCCGACGCGGGGCTCGAACTCACAGACCGCGAGATCATGACCTGAGCCGAAGTCGGACACTTAACCGACCGAGCCACCCAGGCGCCCCATGAGGGCTATCTTTAAATTCAAGTTTGTTAAAATACCATGTAGTGTTGGTTTCAGAAGTAGGACCCAGTGATTCATCACTTCCATATGACATCCAGGGCTCATCCCAACAAGTGGGATGCCCATTAATATCCATCACCCATTTAGCCCACCCCACCCCCCGCCCACCTCCCCTCCAGCAACCCTCAGTTTGTTCTCTGTATTTATGAGTCTCTTATGGTTTGTCTCCGTCTCTGTGTTTATCTTATTTTTCCTGCCCTGCCCCTACATTGATCTGTTTTGGTTTTTTTTTTCTTAAATTCCACATCGGAGTGAAATCTTATGATATTTGTCTTTCTCTTTCTGGCGATTAGGGCTATTTTTACAGTGCAGGAGAGGCGTGATAATGGCTTGAGCTGATGGTGGTCATGCAGGACCAGAGCAACGGTGGGGCTGTGGTAATTTTCAAAGTAGAGTCCAAAGGAATAGCCGATGAATTGGATGTCCGTGGTATTCATCGAAAGATAGCAGTTATGGATAAGTCCCAGGTTCTTGACCTGAGCAACTTCATGAACGAAGTTGTCATTTATTGAGATGGGGTCACCTCTGGCAGGAACAGGTTTGAAGGAAAAGATTGGAATCTCAGTTTCAGAAATGTTAACTTAAAAATGTCTATTAGAAAAAAAAATGTCTATGAGATAACCAGATGGAGGTACCATGTAGGCAGTCAGCTATATGAGTTTAAAGTTCACTAGAGGGGTCAGTTTAAAGTAATAAGTGAATTTCGAGTCCGGGGATTTTATATCTGGACACTAAATTAAGTCAGTGCCTGGGATAGTTTGCGATCGGTAAACCATCATCGTCTGTGGGTATATTGCTAATTCTTCCTTCTGCATTAACTGTGAAGTCAAGTTCAAGAATAATTTTGATTTAAATAATTGTATTGACATCTTATGCAATGGGGTCCATTTATTTGATTGATTAGAACAGAACAGAAAATGAAACTAAATGTCTATAATAGCTCATGTGCTACGTAGGAGGAAAACATTTTTTCTAAATGTTTATTGGATACTCTTTTAGCCAACAGACATTTATAGAAACCCTATTGTGTGTCAACCCCTGACTGTATCCAGATTACATAATGAAAAATAACAGACAGTCCCCAGACTTAAGGAATTCAAAACCTGTTGAAGGAACAGGCATTTGTGTTGTAACTAATATTCCTTGCTATAACCACCTGAGCAAGTAGCTGTGGGTTCAAAAGAGGTCGTTGATGGAAACTGTTGAATTACGTTCCCCCTATATCGTTAGTGTCCATTCTACAGAAGCAGAATTTAAGACCCGAAATGTGAAGTGGTTTTCCCAAAGCAAGGCTGGGTCTCAGATCCAGATTCCCTATCTCTGGATCGGGACTCATGACAACATCCAACTGGCCCATCTTGATCCCCTCGTAAGACTGACATTTTGGAATGATGACATCATGAGTCTTCGGTTCCTTATTTGAAAAGCTGAGAAAAAAAAAAAAAAAAAAAAGCAAATGCTTCCTAGTTGTTTATGTTTCAGGAACACTGGGTAAGTCAACCCGTGTAAATACAGGAAATACGAGTCATACTTATATGGAGCTCTGGCTCCTTCTGAGTGGCTCAGATAAGTTACTCAATGTCCTTGAGCGTCATTTTTCCATCTATTGAATGCGGAGAATAGTAGTAATTATTTTGTGAAGTTGATGGGAGGATTGAAAACGCAAAGCACCCTCAGCGGAGTGTGCCGACCACACCCCCACTCAGTGCCATTATTATCGCTATGATGATATATAACCGAGCTGGCAGGACTCATCATACTCATTTATCATACTCATCAATTTGCCCGCTGATCTGACCAATGGGAGAATAAACCTACAGGGATGAGGAAAAAAGAGATCTCTGCGAAAAACGTCTATTTTTAGCATTTGTGAAGCAGGACTTATCATGTCACGATCTCCTCTATTTACCTGTCTTCCTTCCGAAGAACTTATTGATAAGAATTTACAAGGTGCTGAAAAATAAAGCCCCGATATTCCCCCCTTGAGTGTTTGTACTAAGTCACTTTGCTTTTAGGAGAGACCTACCTTTAGTTCTCATTTTAGCTAACCAAAAGAAATCGGGAGATTTTCACTTTAAAAAAAAAAAAAAGTTTATTTATTTATTTTGAAAGAGAAAGTGTGTGTGGGGGAGGGGCAGAGAAAGAGGGCGGGAGAGAGACTCCCAAGTGGATGCCACATGGTTAGTGCAGAGCCTGACGCGCAGCTCGAACTCACAAACTGTGACGTCATGACTAGGGCTGCAGCTGGACCCCAACCCATTGAGCCATCCAGGTGCCCCCCGCCCCCCCGCCAAGATTTTCACTTTTATGAAAAAAGGCAAAAAACAAAAATTGCACTCAGCCCTGGTTTTGCCGCCAGAAGGACCCATAAGGAGGCAGCGCGCTCCCCGGCAGCCAGTGGCGCCCCCCAGTGCCTTCCCCGGGAACCACACTCAGCATCTCAGAGTCAAGCCCCCAGAGGTCTCAACTGTCTGCGAGCATGTGTACTTTCTCTCGATTTATTTTGTGCCTCTGTTAGCAAGACGTGTCCCAAGGTATCAGAAAAGCCCACTAGTCAATTTGTTTAAACTTAGCAATGGTCAAATAGTGGTCTAAGAATGGCGTTAGAGTAACTAGGGTGAAGGGGGGGGCGTTGTAAGAAAGAAGATTTGTTAAGGATTTACTCTGTGTCCTGTGAAGCTGGCTGCTTTTTATGTCTTTCCCTCATATATTTACACCCACCTTATTTTGACGGATAAGAAAACTAGGGGTCAGGGGGCACCTGGGTGGCTCAGTGGGTTAAAGCCTCTGGCTCTTGATTTCAGCTCAGGTCACGATCTCGTGGTTTGTGAGTTCAAGCCCTGCTCAGCGCAGAGCCTGCTCTGGGATTCTCTCTTTCCCTCTCTCCCTCTCTCCCTATCTCTCTCTCTCTCTCTCTCAAAAATAAATAAATAAACATTAAGGAAAAGAAAAAGAAGAAAACTGAGGGCCAGAGTGGCCATGCCATGTGCCCTAGGTCACATGGCTAGTAAGTTAAATTCGTTAAAAACCAGAGACATCTTCCTCTAAGTCCTATTGTCCTTCTACTGCATCATCCTGTTTGATGGTCAGCATTTATCATGTGATAATTGATATTTATAGCCACTGCATTGTGGCTTTGAGTTGGGTACTGAGAGAACACACCAAAAGAGATGAGCTTAAATATTGCAGTTGAAATGTTAAAGCCCGGTATTGCTGTCTTTCCTAAAGGATTCAACCTCAGCACTCCTGATGTTTTGGGTCACATCATTCTATTAAAAAAATTTTTTTAATGTTTATTTATTTGGAGAGAGACAGACAGACAGACAGACAGAGTATGAGCAGGGGAGGAGCAGAGAGAGACACAGACCCAGAATCCGAAGCAGGCTCCAGGCTCCGAGCTGTCAGCACAGAGCCCGATGTGGGGCTTGAACTTGTGAACTGCAAGATGGTGACCTGAGTGGAAGTCGGACGCTTAACCGACTGAGCCACCTAGGCGCCCCCTGGGTCACATTGCTCTTTATTGTGGGGGCTGTCCTATGTACCTTAGGAATTTCAGCAGCATGCTTGACCTCTATCTGCCAGTTACCAGTAATAAGCCCTAAATGCCCCTAGTGAAATGTTTCTGGATATAGTTGAGAACCACCTGTTACGTTGTAACCCCTGTGGGGTCAGGGACGCCTCTCTGGAGGGTTAGCTGTGAACTCGTCTGACCAAGAACCCTGCATAGAAAGTATTTAATTAGGTACCTGTTGACTCTAATTCCTTTGGTGATGATTTCCAGTTATTCCTTCCTTCCTGACTACACTCTTTGTGCCTCTGAAAGTTTGAAAGTCATCAGAGCAGCAGAAGAGAATTTAGTGCCAGTGAAAGGCCACTACCCTCAAAGTACATTTGCCTGCCCTTTAAAAAAGGGGACTTGTGTGTTTCCTCATAGGTCTTCGGGGTGTTCCTCTCCCACATGCTGCTGTCACGGAAATAAATCCAGCCGTGCCCCCAGGCTCGGGGTGGCCCTAGAGTTCTGAGTCCCTGGGTAAATTAAGTCACTCTTTTTCTGCATAAGGAATCACTTCATAGGGCTCTGAGGCTCCTGTCTCTTTTGCACACATCCGGCTTCCTTCCTTCGACACACGGATCGTGCTCTGAGGTTTCTGTAACACGCTCCCCTCTGCCTCTCTCAACCCCACCTCACTCTCCCGCACACGGTGGGCGGCCTTTGATGTGTCTGCTCACCTGGGCAATCCCAGAGCCTTGAACATGGCCTGGGGGTGGTAGATACCTATGGGAACAATTGGAGATTCCTTCCTTTTTTGTGTGACTTAGCGTTTGCCAGGCATTCTGACAGAGGATGTCCTTGCTTCCTACCCGTGTGCCCTGGGCATTCAAGGACCCTTTGCTCTGAAGGATTTGTACTGTTCTGGCCTGAGCGATCTCTCTGACTTCGGGACGGCCCAGAAGACCCCGTTTCTTCTGTGGCCTGTCTGTTTTGTGAAAGGCTGTCTTCTCCAGTGCCTGCCCTCCGTTTGCCTGGTCTTAATTTTCCTTTCTTCTGAGGATACCATTCGTATTGGATTCGAGCCCACCCTGATGACCCTGTCTCCAAATAAGGTCACATCTGAGGTCCTGGGGGTTAGGACTCCAACGAATTTAGGGAGGGATGCAATTCAACCCCATAACACCCTCTTCCCTTCTGGTTTCCTGCTTTCATCTCCCAAGTTAACGTTTTTTTTTTTTTTTTTTAATTGATTTTGAGACAGTGAAGGTGGGGGCAGGGCAGAGAGAGAGAGAGAGAGAGAGAGGGAGGGAGAGAGAAAGAATCCCAAGCAGGCTCCGTGCTGTCAGCACAGAACCGGACGTGGGGCTTGAACCCACGAGCGGTGAGATCGTGACCTGAGCTGAAACCAAGAGTCAGATGCTTAACCAACTGAGTCACCCAGGCGACCCCCCCCCCCCAAATTAACTTCTTGCCCACACATCCCCGTGCGTTGCTTCTGAGGGAACCTAAACTAAGGCAATTTATATATCCATATGTAACTTATTTATAAATTTTATGTGTATAATTATTTTTCTGTAGGTGCCTAATCCTTCTGACATGTACGTCAAGATGTAATTTTCTATATTCCACGCATAGAGAAACTGAGGCTCGGAGAGGCTACACATTTTCCCAACAATCCATAGAGAGAAAGGTTGGAGCGCAGGGAGGGAACACGGATCCCTATGGGTCAGTATCTTTACTGCCTTTCTTCTTTCCTGGGCTGTGGCTCTCAGACCCAGAGGTCTCCAGGGCGTTCATGTTCCTGCAGATAAAAGTCCTAACTGTTCTAAGTTTCTTTCTTTGAGAAAGTTATTAGCACGGCTACCTGGCCAGAACTGCATTCTTATTTTTCAGATCAACCCAACCAGCCTTTCCGAGCATGGACTCTGGCGGTGCATCAGGTTGGTTTCATGGAAATGCGACATGAATCAGATCTTGTCCCTAAAAAGCCCCCTGTGAAAATGTGTAGACTTTAGTACTAAGAACAGCTTTGTTCCCAAGCTTTGTTCCCAAGGAAAGACATGTTTCCTTTTTGGGGATTCGGAACTAGATAACGACTAGCATTTCCTGCTCAAGCAAGGCTGCCGGAAAGCATTAGGTTCACCCCTATCATCAGTGTATTTGGAATGGATTCCCATTCTCTTTGGTGGCTTTTCAAATTTACATTCTGGAACTTCAGGCTACTGACAACCATTCAACAGTGATGCAACTAAGCACGATAACAAGTATTATCACCCATATTAATTAAACACGTTATGTGTTAGGTTCTATGATTTATATGCATTTCTTTATTTGACCTGACAGCCCGATGAGGTGGTTGAATAAACAGACAACAGCCAATGAGGCGTTTTCCAGATGGAGCCTGAAGTTTGGAGAAATAAGCTTATTTTCTCCAGATCCTACAATAGACGGTGGTGGAGATTCATACCCACATCTCTGTGTCTCCAGAGCCTGGAGCTAAACCTTGCTGCTATGCTCCGCTTATCATATCTTAGGCTCCCAGAAATCTTTTGTGGAAAGTGGGGCCGTCTATATGGCACGGGGGCCATGGAAGTGCCCTGCTCGGAATCCTTTTCACTGAACCTGCTGCAGGAGGCAGAGCCGACCTTTTGCTCAAGATGTTGTGTCTTCAGATCAGGCAAGAGCGTCGAGGCCATGCTTCCACTGGGCCGCCCGTGGCCAATGACCGGCCAATGACTGCCCCATGATGGGGCCGAGACGGCCTCACAGACACCTCATTGTCCTGGCTCAGACTTTTACCGAACTGCTGTGTGGTCTGAGGCTCTTTCTATCCACCTCTGTCTCCTTTCACACGTGTCGGACCTGCATCACGGTCTCAGCTCTTCCTGCCTCCTCCTGCTCTCTCCCTCTTTATGCTTCACAGGGATTTGCCCCCAGCAAGTCTCTTACACCTTCTAACCCCGTGTTTACATCAGAGAGAAGAAGAGAAGAGAGAGAATAAAAGAAGTTTGTTGTTTTTCTATTTTTTTTTTAATGCAATCCCCGAGCTAACTTAAAGCCTGGTGCTCAATAAATATCTGTTGGAGAAATGCTTCCAGTATTCGAGTTGCCCACTGTATTTGAATTAAAAGGCATGTGTGCTCATGAATAGCCAAGATGGGAGGGCATGGAAGATGTCTATGAGTGAAGAAAGTCGGAGAAGTTAGTCAAGTTACAGCAAGTGTGGGTGATGTGGGGAGGTATGTTCTAGTACATGGCTCATACTGGAAAGTCAATGGAACATATGGCACCGACAAGAAGTTTTTACAGAGCACAGACAGGGAGCGGGATAGAGACCAAAGTGGGGCAAGACTTTGTGTGTGAGCTGTACGAAGTTATACCCTTTCGGTGATCAAGGAATGGGAATAAAGATAGTTGTTCTAGGGGCGCCTGGGTGGCTCAGTCGGTCAAGCGGCCAACTTCAGCTCAGGTCATGATATCATGGTTCGTGAGCTCGAGCCTGGAGCCTGCTTCAGATTCTTATCTCTCTCTCTCTCCCTCTCTCTCTCTCTCTCTCTTTCTCTCTTTCTCTCTCTCTGTCTGTCTGACTTTCCTCTGTTTGTGCTTTGTCTCTCTTTCAAAAATAAATTAACATTAAAAAAATAAAAGATCGTTACTCTATACAGTGTTTTCTAATAGACGTGCAATGCAAGCTGCAAATGGGAGCCATATATATGCTATAAAAATTTTCTAGTAGCTGCATAAAATGTGTAATGAAGTAGGTGAAAAGAATTTAATAATACATTTTATGTTATCTGATATATGCAAAATATTATCATTGCAGCATGTAAGAAATATAAAAATTATTAGAGAAATTTGATGGAGATATTTTCCATCGTTTTTCCCACTGAATCTTCAAAATTGGATGTATATTTTATCCTTCAGAGCACACCTCCAGTCAAACTAGCCACATTCAACTTCTCAGTACAACCTGCGTCTAGTGGTTCTTAGGGAACAGCAAAATTCTCTAATATCTGATCTGGAATGGCCTAACGAAACATCGTAGGGAATTTGTGTTTATGGGAGGGAGCACTTCCCAAAGACATCCTGAAAAACCGCACAGGCCGGTGGACGGTTCCGGGCCTTCCAATTGGGAGCTTCGGGGAGATGCCCAACCTTGGAGAAGGTTGACTTTGGAGACCTGTGAGAGCTGGTTCGATTCCAGCTCTTGCCGTGGCTGGATGTATGACCGTGAGTACACCCGGGCCTCAGCTTGTTGCCTATAAGAAGGCAATACCCCCGTCCAGCTCTTCAATGGCTCGTTCCTCTCTTCCCGTCGAGCAGTGTGTGCGACAGGCACTGTTCTGTGTGCCGTACGTTATTGATTTAATTCATCCGACAACTCCATGAGGTAGGTCCCACTGTTAACCCCTGGTGCTCTTAGACACAGGGATGCTTGATATAGACAGAGGTGGGGCGACTCACCCAGGGTCCCCAGTCAGCGGGAGCTTACAGTATTCAGACCCTGGCCATCCAACGCCAGAGTCCAAGTTCTTGTCATTCTATCATGTTGTCTCTCTAACGGGGCTTTGAGACCCTAAGACACAGCAGTGGCGGCGGCGGCAGCAGCAACAACAACATACCCCAAGTCAAGCGCTCAGAAGACAAATGTTTCTAGACCTTACCAGGAGATGACCCTGTAGGCAGCAGAGTTGAGTTCTGTGCCGGAATTCATCCAAGCCAAACTCCATTATCCCCAAATCTTTAATAGGAACCAGGTGTTTGGTGGGCTTGGAATAAATTTCCATCCGTACAGAGTTTTTAAAAATTACATTCTTTAACATTTTATAACACGGAACAAGCAGTGAAAGACAAAGTGAAAGAAAAATCATGGAAAACATGTGCACTGACTCCTTCCATCGCTAGGAGGGGAGACGTTAGTAGTTTTGTTTTCTGGAAAGGGAGGGCAAGTTGCAGAGTGGCAAAGAGACGTGTCCACAGTCGTAGAGTAAGTGGTCTGGAAGCAAAGCCTCAGGATTGAAGTCTGCTGATCTTGGCATTTTTAGTCCTGTGTATGAGGCACATAATAGCTTGAGTGAATATTACGGGATGGGCTGTTGTTCCAAAGAGCTACATGTCTGCAAACAGGGGCTTTGCACTTGCCCCAAGACCTTTGCACTTGGCATCTCCTCTATTCCAACAATAACTGTTACCCATTGCTCTGGTTAAATTATTTCCTACCAAGAGATGTTACCATCCTAAGCCCCAGTACCTGTGAACGTAACCTTATTTGGAAATAAGCTCTTTGCGGATAGTCAGGTTAAGATGAGCTCATAGGATGGCCCTGTCTCCAACATGACAGGTGTCCTTACAGAAAGGGGAAATTTGGACAGAGACACAGACCTGAGGGAAGACAAGTGAAAAAAAAAAAAAAAATCGGAAAGATGGCCATCGACAAACCACGAACACTTGAAGCTCCCAGAAGCTAGGAGAAAGGCGTGGAACAGATTGCCCATCACTCCTCTCAGAAGGAACCAACTCTACAATCCCAGCCAGTTTGGGCGTTGTGCATTACGAAAAATACAAATTTATTTCCCACAGGTCTAGAAGTACGCGATCAGGTGCCAGCACTTCGGGGTGCTGGTAGAACTCTCTTCCAGGTTTTAGACTGTCGACTTCTCTCTCTGCGCCGTGGCGGGAAAGAGCAAGAAAGCTCTCTGTGGTCCCTTTTATAAGCAGTAATCCCATCATGGGGGCTCCACCCATGTGACCGGATTACTTCCCAAATGCCTCACCTCCTAACGCCATCACGTTGGGGGGTTAGGATCTCAACGTACAAATCTGGGGAGGACACAAACATCCAGACCACAGCACCCTGCAGCACCTTCACTCAGACTTCTGGCCTCAAGAACTGTGAGGCACTAAATGTCCTTTGTGAAGCTGCCTTGTCTGTGGCCCCGTGTAACCGCAGCCCAGGGAGACTCATACACCCGGAGCTTCCTACTGGTGACTCTGTGAGTTTAAGCGTGGCCCCTCCGAGAAGCTTCTCCTGAGTGTCACCACAGCTGCCCCCGACTCACCGCTATCATTTCATGTGATTATTTCTTTTCTTACCACCATCTGAGAGATACCTTGTTTAATACATTGTCTACTCCCCCATGAGATTGTGAGGCTTGTGACGAGAAGCACCCCATCTGTCTCGTTCATCAGGAGTGCAAGGCATGAAGTGGAAACAAATGTTTACTGACCAGGTCGGAAGGGAGGGAGGAGATCAGAGGCAGAGCTGGGTCCAGCTTCTTCTGCAAAAGTGCTCTGTGTATCACAAAGAAGTCCACAAGTGGTATTGGTGATACCATCATCATGATCATTTTATTTTTTCTTTCTGTTTGAGCCCATTTGTATCCTATTATAGCCAGATTTTAATGTTTTTTACTTACGTATTTATGTTGAGAGAGAGTGTGTGAGTGGGGGAGGGACAGAGAGAGAGACAGGGAGGCAGAGAATCCCAAGCAGGCTGGAAAGCAGAGCCGGTCACGGGGCTCAAACCCGCCAAGGATGAAATCATGACTTGAGCTGAAATCAGAAGTCAGATGTTTCACCGCCTGAACCGTCCAGGTGCCCCGCCAGATTTTAGACACCAGTGGAAGAAATCCTGCCATCCCCCTGGCTGTGTTTGTCCACGGTTCCATTTCATCACCAACTGCGGATCCTTTTGACCTTGAAGCGTGCCACTCCCAGGATCTCCTAAAGAGAAATATTCGCCTTATTAACATTTTTTGCTCATTTACTAATTGCTTTTTTTTTTTTTTTTTTTTAATACCAGAGCCTCCTCTACAGCTGGGGTTTGTGTAACCTTTATCGATCTTACTTTACTTGTAATTACATGTGTTCTAAAAGTAACTCTTGTCACCAGGCCTGTCAAATTTGATCCATGACTCTTTAATTGTTGTGACTGCTTCCCCCCCCTCCCCGCCCCCCGCAATGGTAGCAAAAGGGTGCATGTGTATTTTGTTAGGCCAATTTCTCATCATAGGAATGGCGATTTGGATGCTAAGGAAGCAGATCTTTAGTGGTGCCCTTTCAACAGCCAAGGCCCCTCACTCCTTCCTGCTTGAGGGCTGGTGCCTTGAGGACGCGATTGCTGTGCAACGGAGGCAGGAGCAGAAGTGGACACGGAAGGCTCAGTTCAATCTCGAGGATCCCAGCGTGCTCCTGTTACGGCACCTCGAACAAGTCAATCCAGTTTTCTGACCCGCCGGTTTCTCATCTCTAAGGTGGGCACAGTGACACCACCCATGTGACGGCAACCTGACTGGGGTGACCCTGGATGCTCGTTAACATTCTGCGTGGATGGCGGTGTTCCCCCAAATGGCAAACTTGGCTGACTTTGTGTTGTTTCCTTCTTTAATACCTCCCTCTTTTTTCGTCTTCTCCTTGATCCCACCTGGAGAGATTAGAGGGGCGTGAGAAAGACAGAGAGAGAGAGAGAGAGGGCACATCCTTCTGTTATACCCACAAGGAGGCTGGGCTTTGGGTGCTCCTCACAGCCTGACCTCCCCCCCCAACCAGCTTCACAGAGCTGGTGGGTACATCCAGATCTATTTACCAATAGTCTTGGTTCATAGGCTGGTCTCAGGATATTAACATACGGGGGGCGGGGGTTGACCTAGAAAAACAGGATCAGCCATAGAAATGGGGAGCACGGACTTCTAGATTCCAGACCTTGACACCTCGCTTGGGAGAAAGGCTTTGACAACATCAGGAAAAGTGAGGCAGGTAAAGTGTGACCTGGAAAAGAGAGAGAGAGAGACAGAGAGAGAGAGAGAGAGAGAGGCTCTCTGTAGGTGGCCCACCTCCCTACTCCTCACCCTAGAGCAAGACGAGGCCAACAGTCCTCAGATCCGCTCTCCTGCTCCCCCGGCAGGTGGACGTAGCCTTCGTAGGAAGCAAGAAGGGACTGTGAGCCCCCCACAGCTGGAGGCCCCTGTGTGTGTGTGCGTGCATGCCTGCACGCACATATGCATGAATGTGTCTGCATTTGAAAGAGATCAGCTATAGACGTGTATGTGGAAGGGGCAAAGGAAAGAACACATTTTCTAAAGATATTTATTTTTGGAGGATAAAGTGAAAGTGGGGGAGGGACAGAGAGAGAGGAAGACCGAAGATCCTAAGCCGGCTCTGTGCTGACGGCTGTTGAGCCCGATGTCAGGCTCCAACTCACGAACTGTGAGATCATGACCTGAGCTGAAGTTGGACGCTTAACTGACTGAGCCACCCAGGTGCCCAAAAATACATTTTTAAAAAATGTTGATTTATTTATTTTTGAGAGAGAGAGAGAGAGACAGAGAGAGACAGAGACAGAAGGAGGGCTGTCAGTGCAGAGCCCAGCGTGGGGCTTGAACTCACAAACCTTGGGATCATGACCTGAGCTGAAATCAACAGTTGGACTCTTAACTGACTGAGACACGCAGGCGCCCCGGAAAGAATACATTAAAAAATAAATTTAATGTTTATTTATTTTTGAGACAGAGAGAGAGAGAGAGAGAGAGAGAGAGAGCAGAGGCGTAGGAGGGGCAGAGAGAGAAGGAGACACAGAATCTGAAGCAGGGTCCAGCAGGCTCCAGGCTCTGAGCTGTCAGCACAGAGCCCGAGGTGGGGCTCGAACTCACAAACCGTGAGATAGTGACCTGAGCCGAAGTCAGACGCTTAACCGACTGAGCGACCCAGGCACCCCAGTTTTGCGGTTTTGTAGGAGTTCTCTTCCTTGCTCTCATGAAGGGGTTGAAGGTTCCCCTGCTGAGGAAGCAGTTTGATGCTAGGGTGCACTTGGGACCAGGCGGGGTCTGTAGAAGTCCCTGTAATGTGCCTGTAGTGACGCTTAACCTCAAGCGTTTTGTGAGCCATGGGGAAGCTCCTCACCTCCCAGAGTCCCCTAATACTATGTACCAGTCCACGGATATTTGGTGCCCGTGCCATGCTCTACAACACTTCTGCCCACCTGTCTGTCCTCTTGCCCCTTCCAGAAGGGAGAGTGCAGGGAGCAAAAAGCAGTAACAGAACTGCCTTGGATGACCCCCAATGTAAGCTTATTTTCTGTTTTAAGAATATAACATTTGTGCTTTGCTGTATTTCTTCTACGCCCTCCCCTCTTTAGCCCCACTCTATGTTGTCCCTCTGCCCAGGGCCCCAAGGCCACCCTGCGTGTACCACACCATGAGCCCCCTTGCCTTCCAGATCCTGGGCAGTCTTGTCGGCAGGAAGCATTGTGTGAGGTTGCACGCAGTGAGGGCTAGGCTGAGTACCTTTCACTTGGCTTCCCACCTTGTGTTCACTGGACCAGGGACTCCTATTTTTTCAGGCAGCCCCTCCCCCCTGCTGCCCCTCCCTCTGGATTCTGGGATCCACTTCCTCTCTGGCCCCTTCAAGCATAGGAGTGGGAATTTCTCTCCCAACTGGCCATAGCCTTGTCCTTTCCTTTCCTTTCCTTTCCTTTCCTTTCCTTTCCTTTCCTTCTCTTCTCTTTTTTCTTTTTCTTTTCTTTTCTTTTCTTTTCTTTTCTTTTCTTTTCTTTTCTTTTCTTTCTTTTCTTTTCTTCCCTTCCCTTCCCTTTCCTTTCCTTTCCTTTCCTTTCCTTTCCTTTCTTTTCCTTTCCTTTCCCTTTTTTAAAAATAATTTATTGTTAAGTTAGCTCACATACAGTGTATACAGTATAGTCTTGGCTTTGGGAGTAGATTCCCATGATTCATCCCTTACATACAACACTCAGTGCTCATCCCAACAAGTGCCCTCCTCGATGTCCATCACCCATGGCCCCACCCCCAAACCCCCTACCCAACAACCTTCAGTTTGCTTTCTGTATTTAAGAATCTCTTATGGTTTGCCTCCCTCCCTGGAACTTATTTTTCCTTCCCTTCCCCTATGGCCTTGTCCTTTTCTTGAAACGTGCCCACCTCTTTATAAATTGTTCCTTCTTTAACTGCTCTGTGCACTCCCCATTTTGAATGTGCCATCTGTTGTTGCCTGTGATGGCCCCAGCTGATACAGATTAACTATTGGCTACCAAAGGTCTGTTCTCCTTTAACACAATGCAGACTTGTTGCTGGAAACAGGGATCTCAAGGATTTTCCTTCCAAACCCCCTGACCCAAGGGCGTATGATATGACCAACTGTGGCCAATGGAAGATGAGCTGCCATGAGGAATGCTCCATGGGCACTCCCATGCTCTGATTTACTTCCAGAATAATCTTGGAGGCCACTGTTTGAAGGTAGAGTTGTCCCAAGACATGGGGAAAAGGCTGGATTTCAGAGTCACCGTTTGAGGGAGAGCCCTGACCTCTACAACGAGTGAGAAATAAACTTTTAATGGGTTAAGCCTTGAGCCGCAGCATTGCTCCATTGGTTCGCCTACCCGAATCATATAGAAAGAAGTCTATTTAGGTACTTGAAGTATATTATTTCTAATCTTTGTGAGCATCTTCATTGCCACTTTACAGGTGAAGAAATGAAGACCCAGAAAGTCTGAGATCGTGGAGCACGATCTGTTACAGACTGAATTGCATCTCCTACAAAAGTCGTATATTGAAGTCCTTACCCCAGTACCCCAGAATGTGACTACATTTAGAAATGGGGACTTTAAAGAGGTAATTATGGTCAAATGAGGTCATCTGGATGGGCCCTGATCCAACCTGACTCGAGTCCTCATAAGAGAAGGAGATTAGAACACAGACACGTTGGGGCGCCTGGGTGGCGCAGTCGGTTAAGCGTCCGACTTCAGCCAGGTCACGATCTCGCGGTCCGTGAGTTCGAGCCCCGCGTCGGGCTCTGGGCTGATGGCTCGGAGCCTGGAGCCTGTTTCCGATTCTGTGTCTCTCTCTCTCTCTGCCCCTCCCCCGTTCATGCTCTGTCTCTCTGTCCCAAAAATAAAAAAAAAAAAAAAAAAAAAAAAAAAAAAAAAAAAGTTGAAAAAAAAAAAGAACACAGACACGCAGGGGGACGACCACATGAGGACACAGGGGGAAGGTGGTCGTCTACGCGCCAAGGAGAGAGGCCTCAGAGGGAACCGGTCCTGCCCACACCTTGATCTCAGATTTCTGGCCTCCACAACTGTGAGAAAACACATGTCTGTTGTTTACACCATCCAGTCCGTGGCGCGTTGTTGTGGCGGCTAAACAAACTAATACACTATTATTACTGAGCTGGAGCCTTGAAGGATCCTGCCAGCGGGAGCTCCAAGCAGTTGCTAGAAACACTCACAGTCTCAGCCCTGGATCTTGAACTTACTCCAAACAGCTGGGCATGCCGGGGTGGGGGTGGTGGGTGTTGCTGGGTCAAATTACTAAATGAGCTGCACGAATTTGTGAGTGTCCCCATCTCCCACCCCTTTCTCTACAGCGCTTTTGCCCCACCTGACCTTCGGGCAAACTTTCATGACCATCTGGAGGGCGAAGCTACTTTCCTGAGGTATCCGTGTAATGTCCTGGATCTCCAGTGTCCTATGGAGGAAACTGGAGTTCGCAGAGGATAGGTGGTGGCCGTGGACACCAGACAAGAGGTCTTTTGACCTTCCAGAGTCAGCAGACACAAAGTATTCTGCATAGGACGACATCTCCCAGCTGCTATGAATTATACAATATTTTCATATTAAAAATGATTCTGTGCTGTTTCACAAAAGGACAGAATTGATACTGAGTGACGAATGAAGGCCTGCCAGATTCCAGCGATGTCAATGAGCAAGGTTTCAATAGGCTGGGGGCTGCAGAGAGAGGGCTGATGTTCTCTCCACAGTGGGAGGGACTAGCGCCTGGCAGGAGGCTGATGGCCTTTGTTTCCAAAGCAGCTCCGCTTTTGAATAAAAACATGTGGATGACTCTGGCAGCTTTCTTTGTTTCAATTTCTATTCGTTTTGATGACATCCATTGGCATAAAAAGTCACTTACAATTAGAGTGGGACAGTCTGGGATTATCCTACCCATGTGACCTTGGACCAATCTTTTAACTTCACTGAGATTCTCTCTTCCACAAAATGGGCACAGTCAAGATGACTATCATGTAGGTGTGTTCAGAGAATTAAACACTTCCGATGCCTGGGGTGGCATCAGAGTTACCATACTGGATCCATCGATTTGAATTCCACCTGCCCTTCCACATGAATTTTTCTCTCTTCACAATGCACGTGACACTTAGATTGTTAACTCTCACAGCAGTCATCTGGGTTAAATTAGGTGATGTGTTTGTAGGCAACGAGATTTTACACTGTTATGTGCCTCTGAGGTTATGGTAGTGATTTTTTCCAGCTATTATGCCCCAGAACTTTGCATATGAAAGCAAATGCTTATTGAATTGAATTACATTAAATCAAACTCACTTGTTTAAATGTTAAGTTTTTTATCACTCAAAGCAAAAGTATTTTTCTGGATCAAAATGGTAAAGTTGTTAGCATTTGTGTATGAAAGAAAGGAAGAAAAACAGCCCGACTAGGGACTTAAAGTTGGGAGGCCAACTGTAGACGGCAGAGGGACGACATTGTCCGTGGAAATATATGCTACATACACATATTGTCGATCCACCATTTTCCAACATGAAAATCATTGTGCTGCCATGGTTCCCAAGAAGCCACAATAAATAATCCTTGGGATCATTCACCTGGGAAGGAGAAGGAAAGCCCATTCGTGCATTGGTGCCATATGCCTCAGATTAAAGAGTGGTTACAACCTCACGTCTAGGCTGCACAAGCAGGACGCTCAAGACCGTAGAGAAGTCTGGGCTAGATGGGTAATGCTCAACTCAAGGCCCAATGGAGATATCATCAGTCTGCCCCACTTGGAAGTTGGTTTGTCTTGGCCAGGACTGGTCCCTGAGGGAGCGGTGGAAATAAAGCGTATCGGAAGCGGTGCTTGAGATGTTCCCGGTACAAAGCCCACTCCATCTCAACTGCCTTCTGCATGACATTCGACTCTTACCCAAACCTGCAGGGACCTCAGTTACTGGAGGGACAAACTCAGAGTAAAACTACTTTCCTTGTGGGGTTGTTGGGTAGATTCATCAACTAATGCTTAATGTAGCATGATTTCCTGTACATAAACTAGGACTGGAAAAAAATGTGAGCCTGCCTTCCTGTCCTTCCCCTTTTAAACGCACAGAGCTCTGGATCTCTTTGTGAAGGGTTGGCCTCCTCCAGATCCCCGTGGGGGCCCTCTGTAAGAATCTCTCCCCTCGCCTATGGAGAAGAGAAAATAAGACTGGAGATTTTTCAAGAGATGAAAGAGAGGGCCACACTCCAAAGCCAACAACAACACAAAAAGTCACCATGTTTGTTCTTTGGAGCAGAAGATGAGGCTTCATCTTCAAATACAGTTTATCAATCAGAAAAACAACATAGGATAAAAAGCTGGTGTATCTTTTAACATAAAGGGCTAGATCAAGCCTCAAACATATGTAGTCAAAGGACAGAAAGGCAAAGAAGAAAGAATAAAACACGCACTATGAGGGCTTCTGGCACACAGATAGATATACACGTTAATTTTAGTTTCTATACATTTTAGATTGGAGTGACGATAAGATTCTAGACACCATTACATCAGGTGGACATCAGTGTTTCCTGGGTTTAGAAATAAAGTCGTGCTCTGTGTGGGAGATTCATGTGAATCTCCACTCTAACGGAGAAGGACGTTAACCATTCCTGGATGCCCTCCAAAGATTTACTGAGAAAAGGAGGAAAGTGGGCAAGTCCACAGGGAGAGTAGGGGGTGATCTTAGGAGGGCAGAACTTAGATATAATTTATTCATTCATCAAGCCAGCTCACTGATCCCACCGGTGTCAGCCACTTGCCAGGGGCTGGGGACACAGAGGTGACCAGGATCCTCTCTGTTGCCTTCCCAGATGGGTGCTAATGTACACCATTTTACCCTTTAAGTGTGTCCCCTAGGGTCTAGCCATAATGAACTCCTCGTGGCTCTTTCTAGTTTGTTTCTAGGCATGTGCATGCATCACATTACATTGTATATTTCTACTTGCTTGTCTGTGCCCCTCATGATGCTACAAACTTTTTGAATTCAAAGACTACACCTTGTTAATCACTGTATATCCACCACCTGCTAAAGTCCATAGCACATCTAGGCGATAATTAATAGGCAGACAAAAATAGCTACTTTTACCCATATCCTATGTACTTGGTTAGAAACAGCCTGTCTTCTTGAGTTTGATCACCTGGGGAAACCTAGTTTTCAAGCTTAAAATGGTGAGGACTAGACACTCAAACTTTATGATCTCTCGAATGCACAAGTACTCAGAAGAAATGTTCCTAGTTGGCTCTAAGCCTCCTGTTGCCCGTTTCTCACTCTCTCTTCCTTTCCTTATCATCGATACTTGTTACAACCAGAAAACCAACCAGGAAAAGACCTATAACTCAACACGATGGCCTAAATGATGCTTTTCCCCTTTAACTGAAAAAGTGAAAACAAAGTGTTCAATTCTGTACTCTCCATTAGCCCATCTGTTTCTTACAGGCCATCATAGCGACAGCTACAGAAAAGGTTGGCCATGAACAACACCTCCTGCTGCTTGAGAAAGACACATCTGTATGTGTCTCTGTTCAGAAACAGGAGTTTAAGAAGAATACATTTCTCAAAAACATGGTGCAGCACAACAGATTGAATACCTGTAAACGGGGTTAGCGCATGCTTGTGTTTAGTTTAAAGGATGGAAAAAGATCCAAGCCTTCATTAACTGGTGGTCTGGAGGATGTACGGAAGAAATATATAAGGAAGGTCAAGCTTAAACTCATGGAATTTTGTAGTGGCAAGATAGCTTGGAGGTCGCTGGGTTCCACGCTCCTGTTTTGTACATATGCAGATGGAAACCCAGCGAGGAGCAGGGAGTCATCTAAGGTTGCATGGCTTAGAATCCAGGTGGTGTCCAGCCACTCTTGATTTAGAGGCACTTCGTCTATCACAACCTCATTGCACATGAAGGGCAACTCACTCTCTGCAGCTCACCTCACAGGGATAGTCCAGATCTGGGAGTAGAACCCCATTCTTCATAGTCTCTGAACAATTTTCTTTCCGTATTCTTCTTCTTCCTAGGGATCTAAGCCCTCTTCTGGATCATGGAAGGAGCACAGTCAAGTTGGCATGATGCATTCCAGAAAAGACATGCAAAGAGCTTGAACTTGAAAGACAGACAAGTTGGAACTGAATTTCAGTTCCACCAAGTTCTGTCTATAGGACCCAGGGCAAGTTTAATCTCTTACATTCTCAACTTCCTTTTCTGTGCCACGGTGATAACAATCTTTACCGCAAAGGGCCGTGGTAGAGTCTAAATGAAATTGTGTTTCTGAAGAATCTGGTACAGAACTTGGCACACCCTATCTCTCAAGTAATATGTGTACTCCAATAATTCTTCTTAGCAAATGAGGGCAATGGAATTTAGGCTAATTCAGTATTTTGAAATACGGCGTTGGCCACTACTTTTACCTTATCAAGTGATAAGAAGTTACAAACTTAAAAATGGACTTAAATCTATACCACCAATAAACAACACCTAAAAAAATCTATAGAAAGCACTTAAAAGTGAATCTCGCAAATGTGTTACTCTGTGGAGAACGCCAGCGTGAAATCTCAGCAGGATATCAAGGTCAGAAGGAACATTAGTTCCCGAAGAAGTTACAGGACTTTATCTGTTGGAAAAGCTCAAAGTAATTTGTACGTTTTATGTATACATGCATAGACACGGACATATATGTACACACATATATACATATATGCATATATAATTGGTTTCATGTTTATACGAGCTTACTCCATGTAAAGCCAACTATAGCAAAAAGGCAGAATCTGAGTGACCTCATAGTTTTGCATCAGGTAAGATGATCATGGGACCATTGGACACAATTTCTTTTGTTCTTTCTTTCCACACAAGTGGATACCAGGAGCAACTGGAAATCACAGAGGATCACATTAGAGTTCTTGCTCGTTTTCTCAATGAACTTTCTCCCTTTCTCCCACCCACGGCTTATACTCTCTGCCTCTCAGTTGGCTCACCGGTGAAATGGGGGGTAATTATGTTTCTTCCTACTCTCCTCAGTTCCAGCTTGATTTTCAGGGCTGAGTAAAATGCCTAAGACGCAGATGGGAAACACTAAGGCGTGGATACATTCTTTTGTCCAGGCTCTGAGGCGTGGCGATGGATGGAGAAGACACGTCCCAACCTCTTACAAGTTAGTGAGGGACACCGAGGAAGAGGGGAGAGAAGTACGCTTGGACAGGATGCGAAAGAGTACAGGGAAGGTCATCGGGCTCATTCATTTGCTGGGATGCTTCCCAGAGGAAGTGACATCTAAGGGGATCTGTAAAGCATGAATGGAAGAAAGCAGCTAAAAAGGAGTTTGGGGGGATGGGAGGGGAAGGAAGGGTCCTGGGTGGAGACAAGTTTGGGCATCTACAAAAGAAAGACAGCACGCTACTCGTCTGGGAAAGGGAAAGAAACGTGCTTCAGCTGGATCATAGATTTCAAGGGGGAAAAGCTCTGGAAGAGAGGTCCGTCAGGATGTGCGGATGCTCCCAAGCCACCTCTAGTTCAGATTCTGCAATCAGAGGAGGACTGTAAAAGGTTTCACACAAAGTATTATTATGAGTGGCGTCATGAATTATACATCAATTCATTTGGCAACTTGAATGCGGTGAGCCCCCTGTGTTAGGAACAACGTGCTTCTCAGAAACAAATACCTTCTGCTCCTGCTCCCTGCCCCCTCTCCTTCCCCTCGACTCCCACACCTTTTCTCTTTGTCCAGGTTTTCAGTTTTGTGCACAGCTGCAGTCTCTGCACACCCTTGACATTGGCTTTGTCTTCAAAAGGAGAGATCTGAGAGTTGCAGATCCAAGCCCGAAGCTTCTATGCATGGGCTGAAGCCCGTCTCTTCAGCCCGAGGCTTTAGGGTCATTGCCATCTTTTCCTTGACTTGGGGCCCCTCTTCTACACCCCAATGGCCGCCTTGAGAAACTTACAATTGTCGAAGACTAAGGAGATTTTAGAGACCACGGTGTTCACCTGGCCGTCTCGTCCCCTGTACCTCAAGGTGAAAGGCTGGGTTTTCTTCATCTTTTCGCTCCATTGTGTTTCATCCAGTGCCGGGCTCCACCAGTGCGGGAGCTAGCAACAGATGAGGAAGATGGGGCCCATCCAAGTATTACAGTTGTGCCTTCCTGACTCCCACTTGGCCCATCCTTAGTGTCGGGCACGGGAGCACTTCCTCTGCGCGCCTATGGTTCCGGTCCACAGGCGGGGAGCGCCATGATTCTAATGCCCTGGTCCCTCTCGGAGCCCCCGTGCCCTGTCCTTTCCCGGTCAAGAGGGAGAGCCTAATTCCACCGCTGAAGAAGCAGCAAGGTGGGTCCAGCCCTTGCGCTCCCCTGGTCAGAGGCCGCCCGCTGAGCCTCTGGCTTTCCGCCACCGGGGCAACCCAGAAGTTAGGGCCTGGTCCCTCCTGGGGCAACCCACCCCTTCCTCCCCAGTCCCTCTCAGGGTGAGTCCCTGCAGGGATAAAGCATTCCTCACTCAGTGCCTGCCCGAGCGACCGCCGCCTTCCTCCCTGCTTCAGGGCGAAGCCTTTCTGTCCCAGAATGACCCGGGACTCCTGGGTGAGGTTAGCAAATTCTGGATCGCATACAATCACATTCCCTAAGAGGATCTCTACTTGTAATGAAGGCAGCACCGGGACGCCTGGGTGGCTCAGTCGGTTAAGCATCTGACTCTCGATTTCGGCTCAGGTCACTATTTCCCAGTCGTTAAGACGGAGCCCTGGGTCGGGCTCTGCGTTGGGCCTGGAGCCTGCTTGGGGTGCCCTCTCTCCCTCTCCCTCTACCCCTCCCCTGCTCTCTCTCTCTAGATAAATAAGTGAGTAAGTAAGTCAGTCATGAAGGCAGTGTTCTGTTCTCCTATCTGACTTAAGATTTGTTTCTCTCTCGGTGGGTTCAGAACTCAGGCTGGGTAAGTAGCTACTTGTTAAGTCCCCAGCTCAGAAAAGCAGATGTTCTCTGCCTCTTCGGAGGCTCCCTTCCATCGCATGGCTTCTCCCTGCTGGTCGGAGCCAGTGGAGATTTGCAGAAGCCACAAACTCGCCAAGAACTAAAATCACCCAGCCCTGGGACTCCCCAGCAGGAAACAAGCCAAACCCTGCAAACCCGGACAAGGCCCGACCGCCGACCGCCGGCTCTGGACTCTGCAGATGCAGCTGGGGGGGCCTCGGCTGTGTTGAGACAGATGTTTGCATGTCACACAAAGGAGCTCCTAGGCTGGGATGCTTTGCAGGAAGCTTCATCCGTCAGACTGCAGGGCCTGCTGACATAGAAGGTTTGGAAGGCTGCGGAGCCCATCTGGGGGCTCACCGCTTTGCATTTGACGAAGTAGAACGCTCTCCCTCCGGCTAATTCCATCCCCTCTGTGAGCTGTGCGGCTCACCGCACACCCCCCGTAGAAGCCAAAATTTGAATCACGTGGAAGGTTCCGATCGTGGTTTTTTTTTTCCCCAGACGTTATAATGTTTAAGGTTAATGAACAGCATTTTTTTAGGACAATGGTAAGACAGTGATCGTGTTAAGTAGTGATCCCATATGACTTCACTCATACGAGGACTTCAAGACATGGAACACATGAGCATAAGGGAAGGGAAGCAAAAGTAATATGCAAACAGGGAGGGGGACAAAACAGAAGAGACTCTTAAATATGGAGAACAGAGGGTTCCTGGAGGGTTGTGGGAGGGGGGATGGGCTAAATGGGTCAGGGCCATTAAGGAATCTACTCCTGAAAGCATTGTTGCCCTAGATGCTTATTAATTTGGATGTAAATTAAAAAAAAATTAAATTTAAAAAATAAAAATAATTAAAGCTACGTATGTTCAATAATTTAAATACTTTTAATTATTTATTTTTGAGAGAGAGAAAAACAGAGCACGAGCACGGCAGGGGCAGACAGAGAAGGAGATTGAACCTGAAACAGGCTCCGGGCTCCGAGCTGTCAGCACAGAGCCCGACGCGGGGCTCGAACTCACAAACCGTGGGATCATGAGCTGAGCCAAAATCTGGCGCTTAACCAACTGAGCCACCCAGGTGCCCCAAGTAGATTCGATAATTTAAAAGGGAATTGCAAATATTTCAAACAGCATCTGATTTGGGATCCTTTGGCCTCCATTGCATTCTTTAAAGTAATGCTTAGCATTAGTTTCTAACAAAAAATAAATAAGCTTATTTATCCAAAGTGTGGAAAATAAATAGAAGCACACACACACAAATAAAAATCAGCCTCGATCCTACCATCAGAGTCAGCTACTTTTAATCAGAGTATGTTTTATTGTGTAATCTGCCTTTTTATCACTCCCAAATAGATTGCAAGCATACTGTCATACCTTCAAATAGTTTTAAAGCACTGCTTTCAAAGGCTGAATAGAGTTACACTGTAGAGCTGAAAAGTGTATGTTCCCGGAGAGTTTTTATTTTCTCTCACTTCATTATCCCTGTTACTCCAGATAAATAACGCCTGTGGTAAGATAACCATCTAAAAGTAAGAATTAAGCCGAATTCCACAACCAAGAGATAAATGCTTGTAACATACGGTATCTACTGTTTTGCTGTCTGTACTTTTTCACCCAGAGAGGCAGTGGAAACATTCTGGATGCTATGAGATAATTTTACAACATTATTTGTATTGGCTGAGCGGCCCGGTACAGATATAAATTCTGTATTCCGTGACACTTTCTTTTTTTTCCCCTCCTTAATAGGTAACCTGTGGGCCAATCAGGATTACCTCACGAGACAGATGAAGAAAAGGAGGCCTCCACTGGGGGAGTTAGGGTTCCTGACTAATTCTGAGTTTGGCTTCTTCTAGGACTTGTTCTCTTCGTATCAGGGAGGTTAATGGAGCTCACTCTGTTTCCTGAGGGTCTACACTGATGAGATCCTCTGCTGGATGCTAAAGAACAGATGCAAACATATGAAAGACCTATTTCTTACTTATGGGGAACTCAGAAGCCAGAGAAGCAAGCAAACACTCAACGACATGGCCAGACTTTCCATGAGGTGTAAATGGTCTATTGTAGCTGCCTGTATCTGTAATCATGTTGCAGAACAAAGAAATATGGCCGCGAATTTGTTGGTTCTTCTCTCACTGAACAGTCCCCTTCCCATGACTCTGGGCGGGAGATGGTTTGTCTTCCAGAATACAGTGGCTATGCCACGGTGCCACTTTCCAGGCCCGGGCTGCTAGAGACTAGCACTCCCTCTCTGTCAGAACGCTTGACTGGGGGAAGCCAGCCACCATATAAGGAGCCACGTTATCTTCAGACCGCCATGCTGTGGCTGGACAGAGAGGGCATTATGCCAAGTGAGGTAAGTCAGACAGAGAAGAACAAATACCACATGATTTCACCTCTATGTGGAATCTGGAAAAAAAACAAAAACAAAAACAAAAACAAATGAACAAACACACAAAAGCTGAAACAACTTATAAGTACAGAAAACAAACTGGTGGTTATCAGAGGGAAAAGGGTGGGGAGGGAAAAAAAGGATGGGAAAAATGGGTGAAGGGGCGTAGAAGGAATAGTCTTCCAGTCAGAAAATCAATAAGTCATGGGGATGAAAGGTAGAGCACAGGGAATCTAGTCAACGGCGACTCAATAGTGTTGTGTGGTGACAGGGGACAGCACACTTGTGGTGAGCACAGAATAATGTACAAATTTGCTGAATACTGTGTTGTACACCTGAAACTCATGTAACGCTGTGTGTCAACTATATTTCAAATAGAAAAAAGAAAAAAAAAAGAGCACCATGCCACAAGGAAGCCCAAGCTACCTCATGAATAGACTGTGTAGAAAGAGAGAAATGGCTACCCACTCCCCAAGTGTTCCAGCCATCCCTGCTCAGGCACAGATGTGTGAGTGAAGACACTTTCTTTCTTTCTTTTTTTTTTTTTTTAATTTTTTTTTAACGTTTATTTATTTTTGAGACAGAGAGAGACAGAGCATGAACGGGGGAGGGGCAGAGAGAGAGGGAGACACAGAATCGGAAGCAGGCTCCAGGCTCTGAGCCATCAGCCCAGAGCCTGACGCGGGGCTCGAACTCACGGACCGCGAGATCGTGACCTGAGCCGAAGTCGGACGCTTAACTGACTGAGCCACCCAGGCGCCCCTTAGTGAAGACACTTTCAAATGACTCAAGGCAAAGCCACCATCGGGAGACCATTGCACGAGAGACCTCACAGAGCAGCCAGAGTAGCCCGATCAATCCTCAGAAGCACAGGACATAATAACGTGTTGTAATTTTTTGTTATTTATTTACTACTTATTTATTATTTGAGAGAGAGAGATCGAGAAAGAGAATGCAGGGGAGAGGGGCAGAGGGTGAGAGAGAGAGAATCTTCTGCAGGTTCCACACTGTCAGCTCAGAGCCCAACGCAGGGCTCAATCCCACAACCCTGGAATCATGATCTGAGCCAAAATCAAGAGTCAGGCACTCAACTGACTGAGCCACCCAAGTGCTCCCATGATGTTTTGTAACGGTAGGCCATTAAGTTTCGTAGAGGTTTGTTGCATAGCAGTAGATACTCTCAAAACCTATATAGTAGGTTGAACCGTTGTCAGCAAATATTTATTCCTTGCCCTGCTCTCCATGGATGTATTATATTCCCTTTGCTATCAATACTGGGTGCATGACATCCTTTAGCCAGAGGGAGGAAGGTGGGCGCAACTTGGCCCGTGTGCCTTTTAGCCAAAGGTCACGTACTGTTACGTTCTGAGCAGAGGCTTTAAGAGGCATTGCAAGCTTTCACCAACTCTCTGTGCTCCTGACCCCACATGGGAACCACACATCCTGCATAGAGGTGACTCCTTCAGCCTGGGTCCTGACTGAGAACACGTTTGGGGCACACCTATACCAGCTCTGCAAAGGTGTAATAGCAAACACACCGCCACAGAAATGAACATTTGCTATGAAAACCCACCAAAATTTAGATGACGTTTACAAAGCATTATCATAGTAAAAGCTGATTCGCATAGAAACTGGTGGCAGCCATCCGAATGCTTGAGTGGGACTGAATGGTTCCCTTCCAAGATGGCGTACTCACACAGCTTTCAGCAGGAAGACACGGTTCCTTGTCATATGGACTTCTCCAAAGGGCTGTTTGGTAAGTCTTTGTGACATGGGAGCTGGTTTCCCTCTTTCCCTCAGAATGAGTGATACAAGGAGACAAGGCAAAAGCTACAATATTTTTTAGGACCTCGTCTTGAAGGTGACATGCCATCGCTTTTACACTATGTTGTTGGTCCCACAGACTAACCCTGATACAATGTGGAAGGGGAGTCTACAAAGGAATAAATGCCAGTTGGAATCGTTAGGGGACATCCTGGAGGATTGCCACCACAGGACCTCCCCTGTTGATGGCCAGGAAGCATGCTGAGAAAGCTGTGTATGTCCCAAGAAAGGCAGAGTCTCCAATGTTCTCTTTAGATGTTAGCAGAGGATAACGGGAAGAGAAAGATTTACTGGAGTTTGGATTTAAGAGCCAGAAGAACATGCATTGGGGAGCTCCTCCCAGGGAGAAGAACCAGAGGATAACCAAGGCACATTCCCTACCCTATGACAGTGGAGCCTCACAACACATGTCCAGGAGAATTTCAAAAATTGCTATTGCTGGGGCGCCTGGGTGGCGCAGTCGGTCAAGCGTCCGACTTCAGCCAGGTCACGATCTCGCGGTCCGTGAGTTCGAGCCCCGCGTCAGGCTCCGGGCTGATGGCTCGGAGCCTGGAGCCTGTTTCCGATTCTGTGTCTCCCTCTCTCTCTGCCCCTCCCCCGTTCATGCTCTGTCTCTCTCTGTCCCAAAAATAAATAAAAAACGTTGGGAAAAAAAATTGCTATTGCCTGGTATCTGCTACTGTGTCCTCAACTTCCCCTTTATAAAGGAGTATGTTGCTTGTGGGCACCCTGTCCCTGTTCCTCCCGATGTACTTTGGGTGTGCGGAGGGAAACCCCCCTGTCTTTTCAGCTTATAAATCTTTTGATTAAGGAGATGCCTTCAAGTCTAATGTAGAAGCCATCATGGGATCCCATGTCTGGAAAGCCTGATGCCATTTTAGATGAGATTTTTGTTTGCACATTTTGTTTGTGGAAGGAGGCGAGTGAGTATATTTGACCAAAAGTCTGGACTGCAGTATGTTGTGTTGCGGTGCAGCAAATAGTAACTTCCCCTTTCCTACCCCCATGGGAGGGGCAAATTTCCCTTGCCTGTGGTTGTTGGGCTTGAGCGTGTGCTCATTGGCCAATGAGATGGGAGGAAGCACTGATGTGCCATTTTCAAGAGGAATCTCATAGGGTCACTGGGAGCTTCCCATATTCCACCAGTTCCCTTACATTCCCGCTGCCCACCTGGAGAGTGTCATATTCAAGAGATGACTCTCCTGTTGAGTCTTGGGATGAGAAGAGAGTTCAGGCTCTCTTGACCTAACCCATAGCTTAAAGCAGAACCCTAGCACCTGATATGAGTGAGGAGTAAACATTAGTTGTCGCAAGTCACGGAAATGTTGAGGTTGTTTCCTATATAACATCATCACAGCAAAAAATGGAGGATACAAGAGCAATGGGGAAGATGTTGGGAAAGGTGACTTGAGACAGATTTTGAGGGACCTTGACTAGTCATCTGGAGAACTATTTTTTATTATATATGGTTATGGAATCACTGAATATGTTTTATTGTGGTAGAATACACAAAACATAAAATTTATTGTTCTGTCTTTAAGTGTTCTGTTCAGTGGCTTTAAGTACATTCACACTGCTGGGTAACCATCCCCACAATCTATCTCCGTAACATTTTATAACCCCAAATTGAAACTCTGTATTCATCAGAGTCACTGAATCACTGAATTCTCCTTCTCCTTCTCCTTCTCCTTCTCCTTCTCCTTCTCCTTCTCCTTCTCCTTCTCCTTCTCCTTCTCCTTCTCCTTCCCCTTCCCCTTCCCCTTCCCCTTCTCTTTCCCCTTCCCCTTCCCCTTCTCCTTGCCCTTCTTTTTCTTCTTCTTCTTCTTCTTCTTCTTCTTCTTCTTCTTCTTCTTCAGAAGGAAGGAATACTCATATGGCTTTGAGTGACCAGAACTTTATACGCACACCAAGGGAGATGATTCAAATATTTTCACTGATGTTTGTTTTTCCTACATTTCCATGGACCCCCATTCAAAGTGCGGACAAGCCATCAGTTAATCCTTGCCCTAACAATGTTTTTTTTTTTTCCGTATAGCAACAGAAATTGCCAGAAATTACTGTCACTTTTTGTCTTCCGTAAAGGGGTGGGCTCATTGAAAAGCATCTCTGTGGAGGAGAAGGGGAGAGAAGGCCGGTACTTTGGGAGCCAGGTGGGAAATCAGGGAAGAGAATACAGAAAAAGTGAGAAAGAGAAGCAATTGTGAATATGGAAAGGAGATAGTCACCCTGCAGATGGTGACCGCCCTCCGTCCATTCTGGTCCTTCCATCATGGTCAGCTCCATTATCATCCACTCTTCCTCCAATATGGTCAGCTCTGGTCTGTGGCAGTGTTTACCTAATAATGGTGAGCATGTCCATCAGCTAAACTTTAGCAAAAAGCTAGATTTCCAGAGAAGCCATCAGACTTCCAGGAGCCACACTGAGCGATGACAATGAGGATGGCCGGGCAACCAGGATCAGCTGAAGGTCAGAGGTCATGGCTCCTTTTCCCAAGTGTCACTTAAACCTCCAGACTTCCAGAACACACCCAGTAGATGGTGAAGTCAACGTGGACATTAAATTTCCCAGCAAACTGGTGCGAGGAGTCACATTTCAATTGGTTTAAAGAACGTAGGGTTTATATGCCTGCGTTTGGGGACCAAGTTTTACCCCTCACCCCATATACATCATGTCATTCCTCTGAGGTTGGGGTTATAAACCTCAACTTCCAATGAAGCAGAAATACACGTGAAGGATGTCAGACAGGCAGTTAGGCAAAGGTGTTCCTCTCTTACACGGAAAGCGGAGTCATAATTCGAACCCAGCCCCGTGGCCGATGCCAGAATGTATGCTTTCCAGAACCCAACTAGGAGAGTTCTTAGGACCCAACTGCCCGTTGGAACAATGCTATGTAAATATGGGACGAGAAGCAGATGCTTACCAACAGGCAGGAATGCCCTGTCTCCTTCTTTGCGTCTTTTCTAATTGCATTTGCCTGGGACCTAAAGCTAAATTATTTTTTATTTTAGGGTCTATCTTCAGTCAGTGCCAGCCAGTCATTTGTAAAGCTAAAACACATTGACTGAAAATATTGAAGGAAAACCTACTAAAAAGCAAGACAATAACAACTAACCCCCTAAGTGACATGGCAGAAGGGAAAAAGAGAAAAAGGCAAATAGATTACTCAGGTAGCTGAAACCCCATGGAATTGCAAAACAACTTCGAGAGCTGAATCTTCTTCTGAAGGGATATTGGGCAATATCAAATCGGGCAATTTGATCATGAAAACAAAAGAAAAAATCATGTGCAAATTAGAAGAGTAATACAGCAAGCACGTGATTTGATATTATAAAAAATAATACGTACTAAGGTCTCCTAAAGCTTTGGTGATGAGCATAGTGCCTTGTGTTACAACTGTCAGTTTATTTGCCCTTCTTCCTCGATACTAAGTCTTTGGAGATAGAAGCTCTGTAGTTAGTTCCCGTCACTGTACCTACAGTACCAAACAAAACACAATGGAAATGCAAACATGCTTTGTTCCATCGCACCGGGAACATTCGATAAATATTTATGAATGACTTTTTTCTTTGCAATATGAACATACAGGTGAAGGTGACTGAAGCAAGTGGAAACCTGAGTAGGACAATTACAAAACTGGCAATTATTTCCACTTTATGTGCTGTGAGTTATTTAAGACTTACAAGGAGGAACCGATATGTAAGTTATGTGAGACGGTAAACCAAAGGTGAACTCAATTTGTATTGTAAAAATAGCGTAATTTAGAATTAAGTTGTAATTTTGAAAAAAAAATCACTTAATTTGACGCCAAATGAAAGACACTTTGCCAAGCTAGGAAGTCGGGAGTTTTACAGTAGAAAGTCTTTGGCTTCTACTTCTTATTAGTCATGAGATGGTGTATGAGTTCCTGAGCTTCTCTGCAGGGCCAGATTCTTCATTTGTAATGTAATGAGTACAGTGATTTTTTTTTCCCAGTGAATTTTCCTAGGCAGAAATTACAACTGACAAATAATAATTTGCCCTTAATTAAAATAGGCATAATTTTATTTTTTTCATGTTTTATTCCATGAGCCTGAAATGATAGGACATGTTTACATGTTAAGTTAGTGCGAGATACTGTAGGCCATAAGCTCTCAGTTCTTTGGTCTTAAGTAGAAGACATATTGTTTCCATCTCAGATGGAAATCATGTTTTTATATTCAAGATTTTAGATATATTCAGTGAGAGAAATTGGCCTAAAATGAATGTCTCCTGACTTCAATGTTTTTGTACTGTATTAGTTGGCTTGGGCTGTCGGAAGAAAATATCATAAACCGGGGGCTTATATAACAGAATTTATTTTCTCGCGGTTTTCCACAAATATGGGAAGTCCAAGATCGATGCCCCCCCGATCATTCCTCATTCCTAGATAGCTGTCTTCTGGAATATGTCCTCGCATGATCATTGCAGAGAGAGAGAGAGAGAAAGAGAGAGAGAGAGAGAGAAAGAAGGCAAACCCTCTGGTGTCTCTTCTTATGTGGGCACTAATCCCATCCTGGGGGCCCCATCCTCAGGACCTCACCTAACCCTAATCACCTTCCAAAGGCCTCACCTCCAAATACTTTTGCAGTGGGGGGTAAGGCTTCAACTTATGAACTTGGGGGACACAATTCAGTCTGTGGCATATACTTTGCATAAGAACGGTAATCCTTCTGAAACATCTGGAACGCCCAGGGTCCCTTTAAAAATCTGATAAAATCCATGGTTGGGTTTATTCCCTGGGAGTGGGGAAGAATATATGTATAATTCCACGTACATATCCACGGTGGTCCATCGGTTCAAAATCCCCACCTTACGGGGTGCCCCGGGTGGCTCAGTCAATTGGGTGTCCAACTTGGGCTCAGGTCATGATCTCACGGTTCGTGGGTTTGAGCCCCTCGTTGGGCTCTGTGCTGACAGCTCAGAGCCTGGAGCCTGCTTCAGATTCTGTGTCTTTGCTTCTCTCTGTCCCTCTTCTGCTCACACTCAGTATCTTTCTCTCTCTCAAAAATAAATAAACGTTAAAAAAATTCAAAATCCCCACCTTAGGACCCCTGGCCCTATGCTATTATAGGTCTATTCAACTCTAAAAACAGTTCTGAAAAATTAGCAGTCCTTATTTAGGGTCCGACAGATTTAGACAGGATGGGTGCAGGTGTTTTCCTCATGAAATCTTCCAGACACAACCTCTCTCCAACTTCCACTTTGGGGAGATTAAGTGGCTTGCTGAAGGCCACATGGTTTATTTTCTGTAAAGGCCCCACCTTCCAAGGAAAATCATTAATAGGTCCTTCATTCTGTGGACGTTGGGTCCTGAAGAGACTCTAGGTGTCCCCTAGTCCGGACCCCTTGGTTGGCTAATAAGGAAAATGAGGCCAAAGAAGGGAGAAGAATGTGTTAGGGCCACACAATTCATCTTAGCCTTTACCAACGAGCTAGCTTCGGGTTTCTTTGGAAAAATCATGTGAAATTAACACTCTTGTTGTTTCCTAAAACGATTACTCCAGGACCGTGTCTTGTGTCTTCTAACCTCTCATTTGGGATCTCCATGACCAATTTAATAAGTTCAGTTCTTCCAGAATAACAGTATTCCATCTAATGGCTAAGGTCTCTTTCAGAATATAGTACTATGTCTATATTTCATTTTCCAATATATCCAGACTGCTGTAGGTTCTCTTTTACTTCTGATGGACCCAACTGAATTCTCAAAGATAGCTGAACAATTTATTGCTCCCATATAATTTCATATTCCTCTGCAGAGATAACACAGTAATTATCCTGATTGGAATTGTGCTGAGAGTATACTTGCATTCCATTTTTTTAATGGTTTTTAGCAAAGAGTTTTATTTGGTAGAATACATAACAGCATCGTAAAATTATTTACTTTTTCAAAACTCGTCCTAGTGTTCAACATCTACGATTAACCCCCAAGATGGAGATGTTTGTCTCTCCACACTCTATCTTTGCTTAGATCGAAGGTCCTGTGTTCATCCACACATTGCCAGTCTTGCTGGAATTGCTGCCCCTGAGACATCCTTGAACCTCCGAGATTAGAATAATGGAGTAAGCTGTGTCACAGCAGAGGAGAAAGAACCCGTGGTTTGGAACCAAGGAAAGGCAGGAGTCACCTATGAGGCTTCGCTGACCGGAGAGACACATGAAAAAGTCTCCTGGCTGAAGCAGAAATAGAGTTTCCTTGGAGAAGAAAGGAGGTGCTGGAATTTGTGGAGAAATGGAGCGAAGGTATACTGGGTATGTAATTGGAGATAAGGTGGGCCAACACTCCAGCCTACGGAATTTTTTTTAGAGAGATTTTTAGAGTTGTAGCTGAGAGAGACAGAGTGTGAGTAGGGGAAGGACAGAGAGAGAGAGAGAGAGAGAGAGAGAGAGAGAGAGAATCCCAAGCAGGCTCCATGCTCTCAGCACAGAACCCAACTAGGGGCTCGATCCAGTGAACTGTGAGATCATGACCTGTGCCGAAATGAAGAACCAGACGCTTAAGCAACTGAGCCGCCCAGGCGCCCCCAGCCTGCAGACTTCTGCATAGAACTGAACAGAGCTTGGCATGTCTTTGAATGGCTCCCAGTTATTACGTGTGTGATTCTCACAAGGATCGAGTACCGCTAGTGAAGCCCCGCCCCCTGCCCCCCTCCCCGCCCCCGCCAGAGTAAGGTGCAGGCAAACCTGGGCATTCCCAACACTGAGTCGAAAGAAGAGGAACGACTCCATCGGAAGAGAAAAATGAGGTAGGCTATAGATAAAGACCCCTGGGCCCCATCCCTTCACAGAAGCCCACCAAGACCCACAAGTAACAGCTCTCTGGAGTGCCAGCAGCCCCCCACCCCCGCCCCCAGAACAACTGGTTTACAATTTCAATGTAATATTTGTCCAGGATATTAACATGTGTTTTATTCTTTGTTCTTGTGTTTTTCCTCACCTTGATTTAAGCCCTTGGGCCACTCTTTTGTTTAGAGGCTGTTGGTGTTGCAAGACTAAAGAGAATTGTGTGAAGTTAACGTCCTTTGCTAGTTTCAGCCTCTGAACAGAAACAGAGGCATGTGTCCTCCTTTTGACCTGGGAGCCTGAAGGAGCCTCGGTAATGACGGATTCAAATTTGCGCCCTCTTCCAAGCCCGGAGAGCGGCTCCCAAGTCAGGCTTAAATCGATTTAAAGACAGTTGCAAGCTCTCAAGTCTTTGCAAGGTAAGGTTCTCAGTCCTTGCGTGTTCTTTCTCCACTCTCTGCCTTCCGCCTCTTTGTCTGCTCCCGCCCCGGCAGCATCTTTGTGACCTCCTCTGAACCACCCCTCCTCCCCCAGGAGCCAGGCAGGTCTGGCCTTTGGAACTTGGAGGGAGGGTCTAGAAGGCATTTAATCCATACCCTCAACGTGCATGGAGACTTTTGCCTACTTACCCGGGGCCGTGGAGTATCTTAGTCCTCTGGACTGGTGTAACAAAATCCCATAAGCTGGGGTGTTTATAAACCAGAGACATTTAGTTCTTCCCTTCCTGGAGGCTACATGTCTGAGATCAAAGTGTCAACAGGCTTAGGTGCTGGTGAGAAATCACCTCCGGGTTGCAGACTGCCAACTCCTCGTTGTGTCCTCACTGGTACCAAGAGGCAGGAAAGCCCTCTGGGGTCCTGTTATAAGGGTACTAATCTCATTCACGGGGGCTCTGCCCTCATAACCTGATTAGCTCCCCAAGGCCCCTTGTCCTAATGGCATCACACTGGGGGGGTTAGGATTTCAACATATGAATTCAGCGGGGGACAAAACATCTGGTCCATTGCACGGGGCTACCTGCTTCATTGTAAGTTTCAGACAGCATCTCACATTTCCTGGTTCCCATCCGGACGTTTACCCCGGTAACTGGTGTTCCATCTGTGGATGGCAAGTCCTGGAGGGAAAGGCACAGTTCTGTGCAGTGTCTGTGGCTTGATGAGACCGGGAACTGTCGAGGGTGTTGGAGAGTGGGAGACAGTCACCTGGATGTGAGCTCTTTATCCGAGACTCTGCTCAGAAGCCACCACCAGGGGCGCCTGGGGGGCTCAGTCAGTTGAGCATCTGACTCTTGGCTTTGGCTCAGGTCATGATCTCAATGGCGTGTGAGTTTGAGCCCCACCTTGCGCTCTGTGCTGATAGTGCAGAGCTTGCTTGGGGTTCTCTCTCTCTCTTGCTCTCTCTCTGCCCCTCCTGCTCATTCTCTCTCTCTTTCTCTCTCTCAAAATAAAGAAATAAACTTAAAAGGTGTTTTTAAAAACACAGCCACTGCCATGGTCAGACTCCGCGTCTGTCTTGTCTATGTGCCAATCCTCTCTGTATTCTAGATAATGAGTGTGCTCACCAAGTTTCATGGGAGACCAGGGTTATGCTTTATTCATCTTTGTGCTGACCCTTGTCCTCGCACATTCTCTGGCCAGTAGTAGATTCTCTGTAAAGACTTGGTGAGGGGCGCCTGGGTGGTGCAGTCGGTTAAGCGTCCGACTTCAGCCAGGTCACGATCTCGCGGTCCGTGAGTTCGAGCCCCGCGTCAGGCTCTGGGCTGATGGCTCGGAGCCTGGAGCCTGTTTCCGATTCTGTGTCTCCCTCTCTCTCTGCCCCTCCCCCGTTCATGCTCTGTCTCTCTCTGTCCCAAAAATAAATTAAAAATGTTGAAAAAAAAAAATTAAAAAAAAAAAAAAAAAGACTTGGTGACTTGGCTCAAATTAATAGAATATATACGTGTATATATTTATATTTAGAAATTCATGTAGAGAGTAGATTTGCGTGTGTGTGTGTGTGTGCGTGTGTGTATCTATCTATCTCAAATTGCATTCCCCAAAGATAATCTATATAATTAAGGTCTTAAAATGTTGGACAAGCTGCCACAGGAAACAATACTCAGGGAAAACTCCAATATTTAGTGTTTACCATGTGTTCTGTCAGGTGCTAAATACTTTGTACATGGATTATCTCATTTAATCTTTACAAAAACCCTATGAAGTAGATACCTTTGTGACCAAACCCCCCGCCCCAAGCAGTCCGAAATTCCGGACGTGGTCCAGACAAAACTAAATGTAGAAGTTGAACACGAGCTGGGGACCCCAAACCTCAGAGATTAAGATTTTGGCTTCAAAGAAAGCTTCCAACTGTTAGAGCTGCCTTACGGGGGGCAATCAGTTCTGTGTCTCTGGAAATAAAGTGTAATCCAGACTAGAAAATTATTTGATAGTCACATTACAAAAGAGTTCAAGTACAAGAACGTTTGAATGCTTAAAAGAACGCCCATCAAGCCTCGAGTTTTATGGGTTCTCGACACCATCATGAGTATGTGTATACATCTCTCTCAGCCATGTTTGTGGGGCTTTTCCTCACCACCTCTGCGTTTATAGGATCTGTTTTGGTTTCTAACTCACAAAGGGAGTTGTCAGGCCTGCTCTCTGCTACCGTCTCACATAAACACAGAATAATTTGTTGTTTGGGCTTTGAAAAAGAAAGCCGAGTTTCATTTAGGAACGGACAGAGATTTTCAGAGAAGCAACAGCAAAGGTCTCTGGGAGCCACGGAACATGAGCTCAAGGCATGTGAAGCTGCCTCATAACTTCCTCTTGGTACTGCTGTATCGGATCTTGTCCTCTTTGTCCACCTCAGAAGATGCCCTGTCCACCCCCATCCCCCCAGCAAGATGCTCCTGGCAGCAGCCATGGAGTGTTCTAGAAATGCTTTCGATTCCTGCATTCCTTGACATTGGCCCAGAGACCGCCAGGACCCAAGGAGGCTGTCTCCGGGCTCTGTCCTCTTCCACAGCTTGCCTGTTTAACCCGCTCACAGGAAGGGGCCCCCTGATGAACTCGGGAACTGCCCGTGTCTCCCAAGAGCAACTATTAGGCACCGCTTGGTTACACCAAAGAGGGTGGTTACGTCGGTGCACTCTCTTACAGAAGGAAGGCAGGCTTCAGGGAAATCCCGTTTTGTATAGAACCCCAACGTCATTTCACCCAGCACATTTGTAAGAAACCAGTGGGCGGGCGTCCCTGTCACCAGCCACCCTTGTGCAGGTGCTTTTGGAGAAAGCTCGTTTTCCAGCCCACACTTCATTTTGCTTCAGGGAACCAGGTCCTGAAGCAGGCAGGGCTTTTACACGTGCTTCTGTGCCCACCTTCCCCCACCGCGGGCCACTGGTCCGAGAAATCTCACAGCTTCTGTTCAAAGCCTTCTGATTTAGTTCCTAGATTCCCCTAAACTGGGGAAATCATAATCACAAATGCAGACAGAGCCCACATAACGTCTCGCCCCTGTGACGACCGCTTGACGTATTTCGAATAATTAACCCCTATTATAAAATTCCGTGGCTAAGGACTATTAGCCCACTTTCTAAAGAAGGACCACAAATGCATGGATGGTGTCATTTCTCTGGTATCATCGTGGCTGTGACGTAACTTCTTCCCAGATGAGGAGATTTCACCTGCCGGAACAGTTTCTGCAGAGGAACTTTCAAAACACCTGAGTGCATTTAAACACATGCGGCCCTAAACACACATGCCCCGTCCTTGATGGTCTGAGTAGCGGTCCCCCCAGGGAACACTTGCAGTGCCAGAATGTAAGACTGGCACTGCTCACAGCCAAGGACTGCAGAGCTGCTGGGTCTCACCTTAAATGGCCCCACATTATTGTTTCTGATACTAGTATTGTTGTTTTTTCTAGAAGCTCTCATATATATATATTTGTCAGTTTTCTGCCTTCTTTACGTTGGCTTGGGATGAGCCCTTTGTAGCCCCTGGAAATGTTCTTACGTTGTTTTTGATCTCTTTGTAAGGAAACATATACCCAAGGTGGTTTTAATTAAAAAAAAAAAAAAAGTACATTGCTCTGGGGAACACAGAATGGGCAGGCCCCTGAGGGACGTATAGTCAGGGTGATAAGAGAGAAAATACTCACATAAAATATCAAAGAGGATGGGATTATTGGACTTGAAGAAATAGAAACTAAATCCTATGGGAACAAAGAATCTTTTACAAGTATTCCTTCTTTGGCTTGCTGACCACTCCTGAAATGGCAGATTTTCCTCTAAGACCCCATCACGCTTAATTTCCGCATGGTTCCGCATTTTTCTTTTGCCAGATAATATAGAGGAATGATGGCACCCTCAGCCACACAAAGGTTTGCTCAATTTATGCAAAACTTTCCTATCAGTTTTGACGGGCTCAATCAGCGCCTTTACCGCAACCTTCAAAATCATTGCTACTGTGAATCACTGTTAGCAAGAAGGTCGTGCATAATGTTTTAAAGTGTTTTCTCTGTGCAGATAAAGGCTGGAGACCACTTTATAAGAGGTGATGAAGTGTGATAGCATTTATACTTATTTAACATCATGTGAGCATACTCCATTACTCTGAATACTTTTTGATGTATCAATTCAGCTACAATCCCCAGGTACCTAAACACACACTAACCTAGGTGCCAATGTAAAGGGACATTTCAGATATGCTTAAAGTTGCTCATCAGTTGACTTTAAGTTCACCAAAAGGGAGATCACCATTGGTGGGCCTGCCCTAATCAGGTGAACCCGGCTCTGATGCTCCCAATGGTTTGTTCCCAAGGTGTTCCAGCCTGCTTGTGATCTTCCATGCTGTTTCTGTTTCTCTTGTAGAGCCCCGACTGACACAATTATTTAACAGTTACAGAAAAGATTGTCAGCTTCGGTTTTCTAATTCATGACGTGGGGATTTGTGAGGTTAAGTGATAATGCATATAGGCTTCTGGGCACTGGGTAGGTTGGAAACAAACACACAGGAAAGTTCGAGTTACAATAGCTCAGGGTCAGGAGGCCTGGGAGAGGCGAAAGCTGCTCTGGTTTAAAATTTACAATATGTGCAGCGGACTGTAGGTGAGGTGTGCAAAGTTTCCCTAAGAGAGAGAATGAAACTAAGTATATATAAATCAAAAACAACAAAATTTCCTTAAAGGCAGTAATGAATTCCTTGATTTCATTTTGATATCCGGAGAAGGATACATACTAACCATGCTTGAAGACTGACTTAGACCCCGCATGCCAAACTAGGTTTTCAGAGCAGAAATTCTACATCTATTAACTCTTTTAATTAGAAAGTTGCCTCAGACTCTCAGAGACAATGGATGTAAGGAAAATCCAGGAGGGCTGATTAAGGGACTGAGGGGCGTGTTCAAGGAAAAAGGCCTTTGTCAACGTGAAGTGTGCTTTGTTATTCAAACATTTCTGGCTGAGCTACCTCCTAGGTAGCCTGATGGGTATAGGACTTGAAAAATATATATGGGATATCAATTGAAAAACAGATGACTATAAGGAAAGGGAAGAAAAATAATATGCAAACAGGGAGGGGGACAAAACAGAAGAGACTCTTAAATATGGAGAACAAACAGAGGGTTCCTGGAGGGATTGTGGGAAGGGGGATGGGCCAAATGGGTAAGAGGCACTAAGGAATCTACTCCTGAAATTATTGTTGCACTATATCCTAACTAAGTTGGATGTAAATTTAAAAAAAAATAAATTAAAAAAAATTTTTTTAACGTTTATTTATTTTTGAGACAGAGAGAGACAGAGCATGAACGGGGGAGGGGCAGAGAGAGAGGGAGACACAGAATCTGAAACAAGCTCCAGGCTCCGAGCTGTCAGCACAGAGCCCGAGACGGGGCTCGAACTCACGGACCGCGAGATCATGACCTGAGCTGAAGTCGGACCCTTAACTGACTGAGCCACCCGGGCGCCCCTAAAAAAAATAAATAAAAAAGCAAAAATATATATGGGATATCATTGTATTGAAATAATTATTAAGGCAAGTTGGGCCTAAGATGCTATAAACTAGCCCCCTTTCTTTAAATGCATTTTTAAAAATTCAGGCAAACAGCTTTCGTAAGTTAATGATGCATGGTGTGGTGGAAGAAAGGCACCTTGACATGCAGAGACCCCACAGTTTAAAATATGAATATCTGCATCCTAATAATTTTGATGTTCCTCTCTGACCAAAGCACTGCTTAAAAGTGTGATTAAAATAAAAAAAAAAAAAAGTAGATGAAGTCTGTAAATGCGTAGCAACTCCTACACTCCTGCGTTCAGCTATGAAACTGTTTATGCAAACATAAAAAGCCCCGAGAAGACAGGTAACAGGAACATGCTCATGGCATGTGCAGTGAAGGTGGGAGGCAGGGATTGGGGGAAGGTGACAGATAGACGGCACTACTTCTAAAGTTGCCGATGAAACGCTTAGATCTGAGACACACGCTTTCCGTACACAGAGCCAGGTCCAGACGCTGGCATTTTATGATGCTTCCTGGTAAATCTGTTGTTCTCCAAAGTCTGAAGAGCGGGCTGCTTCTCCCCTCCCCCCACACACAGACGGAGGCAGGGTAAGGTCCACAGGGTACAAGGGCTGGCTCCGGAACAAAGCGCTTGGGTTCATGTTCTAATTCCCCCCACCAGCTGCATGATCCTGGACATTTCCCGTGCTTCCGTATCTTCATCTGTAAAGCGAGTATAATGGCAATTTCCTCACATGATGGGTATGAGAGAATTACAGGTTGCAAGTATCTTTGAACAATATTTGGCCCATTATAAGTCCTCAATAAATGTGAGTTTATTATTATGCTTGAATGTATATGATGTATATATAGTATATATATAATACTATATTGTATATGTAATATACAATATAACATATATATTATATATATAATATATAATATAGTAAATATAATTATGTATATGGTGTATATGTATTATTATATATGATATATTATATAATTACACAGGATATTAATGCTAATACTAGCATATAATAATGTTAATATATTTTTAAAAATTTTTAACACTTATTCATTTCTGAGAGACACAGAGAGACAGAGCGTGAATGTGGGAAGGGCAGAGAGAGAGGGAGATACAGAATCCGAAGCAGGCTCCAGGCTCTGAGCTGTCAGCACAGAGACCGACGTGGGGCTCGAACCCACCAACCGTGAGATCATGACCTGAGCTGATGTCGGACACTCAACTGACTGAACCACGCAGGTGCCCCAATAATGTTAATATATTTTGATATGTATAATATATAATAAGAGCATGAGTACCATTATACTTGTATAATAATGTACAGGTGTAACAGCAAACTCATATTTACTGAGGACTTGTATAATAATTATATGCTTGTATATAATAATATACTTGTATATTATACAGGCAAGAAAAAATCAAAGCGCAGCACCCTCCTGAGACTGCAATGGTGAGGGGGGGGGGCCTCAAGGTGGGAACAGGTGTCCTTGGCTTGTGCTCTGCAGCCAATCACATGCTGTCACCTGATAGAACAACCAACCCCTGACTGTCCTACAGCCAACGACAAATCATCTTTGGTTCCCAGCCCCTCAAATGAGCCCTCAGAATGGAGAATCCCTGCTGTGAGTGGAAGGTTCTAACAGAAACGTAACACACATTTAGAGCGCACCATAATATCTGCCTGGCCACAGACCTGGATGGGATTGTGGAACAGCTGGAACAATTTGTAAGTTGTTTGCATGACAAGAAAACTGTCCTGTAGAAGTCCGTGAAGAGTGTGCCATCTGTTTAAGGTTAAAGGTCAGCAAGAATTTGTCTCGTAAGCAAGTCTTGCACGTCTGTGCTGGGTCGTCTTTTTGTTTTCTGCCGTGCGTGGCTCAGCACTAAATCTGAGATAGATGGAGGGATCCCCGTTTTACAAGAAGGGGAGACCGTGGCTCGGAGAAGCACTGTCCCAGTCCATGCGCAGCCCAGGGCACCCCAGGGAAGAGAAGCCGGGTACTGGTTCCAGGCCTCAGCTCTCACCACACATGACGTCGGCTCTCCTCGCAGCCGTCTCCCTCCCGCCTGTGACCCTTGGAGATATTTTTCAGCTGTTTTCCCAGTTCATTTGTACTTTGTTTTTCAGACTGCATACTAAATACCGTTTCCCTTGATCCAAACTGATTCCTTTTCATCATAATTCTGGTCCTAAATCCATCAGCCTTCACCAGGTAAAACTCCCAGTTAGATGTGAAACCCGGATGCTACCATGCGAAACCCTCCCATGTAGATGGGGGCCTCGGCGGCATTCTCTGGCCCTAGGATCAGGAATCGATTATTTGCTAATTGTAATGTAAGTATGAAATCTAACCTTCTGATGCCTGTAGTCAGAAAAGACAAGATTTCCTGGGCTAGCAAACAAATCCAACCTCTTAGCGGCTTCATAAAAACTTCTTGCCTTCTATGTTGCCTGAGAGGAGGTGGTTTGACTCCCATGTCACAGGGCATGTTTTTCCTGAATGGTCACTCTGTTTTATACCAGGGGATGGATTTTGAGTCATCAGTCTGGAAGAGGAAAGCCAAATAAAGGTGAAACTCTGGGGAGGGCGATGATTAAGCACCAGTAGGAAAAAAAAAATATGTGGAATTTGAAAGCCGACTTGGACGCAAGACAGTGTGCTTAAGATGTTATTAACCAGAGTCTAAGGGGGGGGATTCCGAGGTCACCAGACAGTGGGTTAAAAATGGAAACGACGTGGGAGAAACCAGAGAAGGCCTGGACTGTAATGGGTTCTGGAAAACTCCCTTGACCGATGGTATTCTTCTGAGACAAGACGTGCCCAATATGGGGCCACCATTGCGTTAGGGCCATCTTCCTCAGAGAATAATACCTAACGCTTGCCAGAATTTATATTCTCTGTTATGTGACTCGAGAAGACAAGCACACGGGAAGGACAAGACCATCTACCACCTGCTAGATAATTTCTGAGTAAATGTCACCTAATCTTCACTACAGTCTTTCCAGGTGTTGTTCTTCTATCTTTCTCCTTTTTTTTTTTTTTTTTTTTTTTTTTTACAAAAAAAGAAACAAGTTCATGAAAACGATAGGTATTAAGTGACGAGTTTTGAGCCCGAGTCTGTCCACCTCTCGGTAGCACCATCCCTGCCCCCGTCAGTGTGCTGCCCCCCTGCTCGTTGTGGGAGTCATGAGGTGGGACCGGGTTAACAGGAAACGAGGTTCAGTTACCATCAGGTGGGCTGTGGGGATCGATGCAGACCCTCACACACCATAGTGCGAATGTAAGCTCCTCAAATGATACTGATGACGCGATTCTAGAGAAGTGGGCAAAGTGACAACCACCAAAATCATGCCCAGCCTTGGCTATAATCACTAAGTCCCGGGAAGACTCCTTGGGCTGTCAGCGCACAGACATTTCCTGTACAAGTGCCATGATATCTTAATTACAGCTTGTATGGGAGGCAGTGCATAATATGTTCTCTTGAGGGGACGCTACGTAAATTAGTGCCTATTACCCCGAATGACGTGCATTTTACTCATAACAAATGAATATTGAGTGTGGAGCAGTCTCCTGCTTCTGGTATTTTTCAAGCTGCCCACGACACTGTGCCCAAGACCGTCTTAGTCACTGCCGCTTCAATCTTGTAGGTCTCCTGTTCAAATGCTCCCAATAATTTGTCATTGACCTCTCCGCTCCGTTTTCCACCTCCCATCTGTTTTTCTCTTCTCCCTGTGTTCTTTCCAGCCTGCGCCTACGTTACCCTTGCTTTTATACAACTGGTCTTTCCACCTGTCTTTCAAATGTGCCTACCGCTTTCCCCGCGCCTTTGCATGTTACCGCTGCCTCTGCACTTACCCAGATCCAGTGCACCTGTTATGAAGGATCCTGGGGCGTCCCTAGTGACACCTCGCTCCTCTCTACTCTTGTGCTTGGAACCAAGGACCTCAAACTTTACCTGAAAGTATAATGGGATAAATATGCATGTAGAATATAGTTATGGATATGGGTATGTATACACATATATGTATACAAAACCAGCTGCCAGGTCATGAGGATGCTTCAGCAGCTCTGTGCAGAGATTGCTGTGGCAAAGATTGGAGTCCTTCCACTAACTGCCAGCACGCACCTGTCCGCCATGAGGGCAGCCATCTTGGAACCATACCCCCGAGCCCCAGTCCAGCCTTTGGATGGAACTGCAGCCCCAGCGGACGTCTGCCTGGATTCTCACAAGAGACTCTGGGCCAGAGCCACCCAGCTAAGTGATCCCTGACCCTCTGAAGCTCTGGGGAATGACAAATGTTTCTTGTCTTTCTAAGCCATTGAGTGTTGCAATGCATACGCACAGCAACAGATAACTGATGTCATTGTCTTGCATTGAGTCAGGGCTTAATGTGTGCCAAGGACTTTGCCATTTGCTAGTCGCTCTACTTTCTTTTATAGTATTCATCTCATGCCACTTCAAAAAAAGGACTTCCGTGTCTTCATGTTCGAGATGTGGGTATGAGGATCTGGAGACAGATGTTTTGCAAAGCTATCCAAGGGTAGAGTCACACAGGGGTAGAGTCAGGGTCCACAGTGATCCCGGGGCACAGGGCATGTGGCACGGATACTTACCCACCCCCTCCATGCTGTCTCGACATCTCATACAGGGGGCGGGGCCATGTAACTTCTTTTGCCAAACTCAAAGGCATCACACTTGCCTATGCCTGTCCTTCTAGTTCAAAGTGAGCATTTGGAAGGCAACATCATCTCCTTGATACCCTTTATCTGATTTCATGCTTACCCAGATGAGTTTGTGACATGTCTGAGGTTGCACAGGTAAGAGGTGGCCTCGTGAGATGGCCACATTTCTTTGCATGTGTTTCCCTCACACTGCTGGGGTCACTGACGCAGTGGCAGTTTGCATACTACGAACTTAGTAACATCTCTACGTGCCAGGATCTCTGTGCCTCCCTTCCCTCCCCCCCCCACCCCCCCAAATAAAAGAGCACAAATCTTCTCCTGCCAGGTCTGAGCAATTTCAGAAATAAAGCCAGGTTCATACAGAGGCCAAACAGAAACTTTATTGTTTTATTTTGTTTTTAAGTTTATTTGTTTTGAGAGAGTGAGAGAGCAAGTGAACAGGGGAAGGGCAGAGAGAGAGAGAGGGAGAGAGAGAATGCCCAGCAGGCTCTGCGCTGAGAGTGCTTGGCTCATGTGGGGCTCAAACTCATGATCTGCGAGATCATGACCCGAGCCCAAGTGTCTTCACCTGGGTTCTCTCCAAATCAGGGACTGTGACAAGGACTTGGGTGCCCGTGGATTATCGGGAAGGAGAGCCCAGGAAACAGAAACGGGGAGTGTGGGGAGTAAGCTTGGGAAGGAAGGAAACTGTTGTAAAGATGTCTCATCAAGGCCGCTGTCACTGGCAAGGGAAGCTGGATTGTTCCGGGCCCCATTGACCTCCACGGCTATACCTCCTTGGCATTTCTGCTGCACGAGATTGCTGGCCACAAGGTTCCTTCAGCCCCAGAGAAGTCCCTGAGGTAGAAAAGGGAAAGGCTTGTAATGTGTCCTAGAGGGGGACATCCCTGAGCCCTGGATCAGATATGTGACCACGCTGTCTGAGTACAGGCCGTTAAGGCTGCCACCAAAGACAGGCCAAAAAGACATGACGGAGGGCATGAAAACTGTCCCCGTATAGTCACCTGCTGGGGGAGGCTGCAGGGGGGAGGAGCTGGGTGCTCTCTGAAGGCAGCCAGGACCCACGCAGGACGGGGACCGAGGCGAACCAAGCATACCCGGTTTATTCCTCCTGATCTTACCAAACTGGGAAGTCCCTGCACCTCCCCGGGGAGGGGGAAGTAAAAGGCGCAGAGAGAGAGACCCTTCCCTATGCTCTGGAAAAATAACCGTCCTCATGGAAACCACGAGTAGAGCGCAGTACCCCTCTTGGAGTCCCGTGACTCTAGTGTCTTTGGAATGACGAAAGGAATAAATAAAACACGGGATAAATTTACAACTGTGACTCTTCACCAAGCGAGCCGGACGGGAGGCCCTCAATAACCCCCCTGACACCAGAGTCAATACAAATCAAATATGATAAAAGAGTTCTATCCTCCTTTTCCCTCTTTATTAATTTTTTTTTGCAGGGCTTTGGAAAAGGTCACAGTAGAAGATTGCATTATATTTCAAAAATCTTTAGAGTTCCCCACAGGAAACATTATTACCAATATATTCCCTTCCATTTGATGTCTTTTTAGCAGTTGATGCCCCCAAAAATCTGTTGTTTTTAAACCAGTTTCCAAGCGAGCAGATCTTGGGTGATTAAGGGGAGAAAAAATAACAACAACCAATAAACCACCAGGAAATGTTTTGGAGAGAGAAAGAACTGGAATGTGCCGAGGCGCCTCTATTACCCACAGCCTCCTGTGGTGTCGAAAAGCAGACTCGGGAGGCTGACGGCCCGGGCTACATCCCAGCGACGCTGTGCACACGATCTGGTATCTCTTCTGTGTCTCTTCTTCCCCATAAGCGCAGCTAATTTGGAGACGCAGTGTAAGCATCACGTAAGCTATTATACGGAAAGAGCCCAGCACAGAGCCTGATGTGTGGCAAAGGCTGTTTAAGTGCATGCCAGAGTCACAGCATTGTGGCGGTGCAGGGCTGGCCCCCAAGGTCGTCTTTACAGCCCTAATGCCAATCCAGGTAACTGAAGCAACGAATCATCCAAGGACTTTTTCTCCCTCGTGGGTCCTTGTCTTTGGACCACGTTGGGCCATTGAGGAGGGCTTTCCGAGCACCTTCCCCATGCTGTCTTTGGTGTGGAGCTTTAGTGGGCATTAGCAACACTCCCTCAAAACCAGGCTCACAGAGACAGGAGACTCGATCCTCCTTCACTGCTGGCATGGTGTATTAGCCTGCGAGGGCCGTGTAACAAAGCGCTACAGCTTAGGGGCTCAAACCACAGACATTTGTTGTCTCCCATTTATATCATTTATAAATATGCAAAAAAAAACGCTTCTGCAGAAGTGGATCTTGGAAGTCCAAGGTCTAGGTGTTGCTTTCTTCTGAGGCCTCTCTCCTTGGCCCTTTTCTCCCCGTGTCTCACATCATCTTCGCTCTGTGTGTGGTCTATGTCCTCATCCACCCCTTCTAAAATTTATTTATTTTGAGAGAGAGAGAGAGAGAGTAAGAGAGAGAGAGAGAGCACACAAGCAGGGGAGGGGTAGAGAGAGAGAGAGAATCCCAAGCAGGCTCCACAATGTCAGCACGGACCCCAATGTGGGGCTCGATCTCACAAACCTTGAGATCACGACCCGAGCTGAAATCAAGAGTCAGGCGCTTAACCAACGGAGCTTCTTCTTAGAAATCACATTGGGTTAGAACCCACCTTAATAACATCACTGTAACTTAATTCCATCTTTAAAAACCTGATCTCCCAGGGGCACCTGGGTGGCTCCGTCGGTTAAGCGTCTGACTTCGGCTCAGGTCATGATCTCACGGTTTGTGGGTTTGAGCCCTGCATCGAGTTGTGTGCTGACAGCTCGGAGACTGGAGCCTGCTTCAGATTCTGTGTCTCCCTCTCTCTCTCTCTCTCTCTCTCTCTCTCTCTCTGCCCCTCCCCCGCTCACACTCTGTCTCTCTTTCTCTCAAAAGTAAATAAACATTAAAAAAAACCAAAAAAAACCCACCCGATCTCCAAATACAACCACATTCTGAGGGGCTGGGGGGTAACACTTGCACACATGAAATTTTGGAGGACAGGATTCAACCCCTAATGGATGAGGTCAAGGAGAAGAGACTTTGAAAGGGACGCTTTTTGGTGCAAACAGTGACATTAGATAACGGGCATTTGTATAGGAGGGTGCTGCTTTTTCAGAACCACTTTCATATCAAGGAACGTAGTCCGGGCAGATCAGGGGTAGAGCGGCAAACAGCATTTATTGACTTTCTGGAAAAAAACAGTGTGCCCAGGCCTGTTCTGGTTATAGGTATACATTAATATAGTATATCATTTATACATATATGCATTTATTTATTATATAGAATAACATATAACATATACAAATACTATAATCTTATATATTATATACAGCATTACATATATATGTATACACTATCTATAATCTATGGAGATAGTATTATATATATTACATAGTATCATACATATGTACATATAAGATATAATATATATAAATAGTGTTACTCACCTTGAGCCACAACAAATCGCCACAAACGTGTGGTTTAAAACAACAGGAACTTATTCTCCTACAGTTGTAGAGCCCAGAAGTCTAAAATCAAAGTGTGCACAGAGCCATGTTCACTGCCAAAGCTCTGAGGGAGAAGCCTCCTTCAAAACTTCCAAATCTGGTGGCCCCTGGAGACCCTTGGCTTACAGCAGCATCGGCCAATCTCTGCCTGTCTGCACATGGCTTTTTCTTCTCTGTCTCAAATCTCCCTCTGCCTTTCTCTCATAAAGACACTTGTCATTGGATTGAGGGCACAAGTGGATAATCCAGGATGATCTCATCTCCAGATCCTTAATGTGATTACATCTGCAAAGATCATTTTTCCAATAAGGTCACATTTTCACAGATTCTGGGGATGAGAAAGTACGTACCTTCTGGGCGGGTTTCACTATTCCACCCACTACATATATATGTATTCTGTCTCTCATATATATACGTATACAAAGACATGGAGAGATGAAATTATTTGTCTACATAAATTATATATGAATGTTATATATAAATACATAAAAATAATTTCACTTAATCCTCACCAAATACACACACATGCACACACACACACGCACACACACACACACACACACACACACACCAGGCTGGGACAGACCCGTAAGGTAGAAATGCTTCTGCAGAAGCGGACTGTGCATTCGGATGTCCCCTCCCCCCGCCGTCAGGTTACCCCTCCAGTGGGTTTAGGTTTAGAGCTGCAGAGTCGCACCCCTGGGATGGGGGAGAAGGGGGGTGAGCCCACCGTGCCTGCTTGCCCCAAATTCCCTGGGGGTGTCTTGCCTCCACAGAGAGGCCAGGTTTGAGATTATGCACATTTCTAATGAATATGCTCACATAGAAACCTGAATTTATGAGTGTCATTATTTCTGCTTAAGTAAAATTCCAGCATACATATTTTGATTAAATTTCTTTTACCAGGGAACGACAATGTCAAAAGATCAGAGAATTAGAGAGTGCATTGCTAAGACGTGTGACAAGCTTGGGTAGGGCGGAGCGACCCGGGAAGGGTCTTTCCTGAGCTCAGCAGCCGCGTCTGTGACGGGTAGAACTCACTGTATTACCACCTGCCCAGGAATACTGACAACTGTGTTAATGAACTGAAAATGAATTCTGCTCATTATTTTAAGCCATTTGAACTTGAAACTATATTGCCTTTAACAAGCAACAGATTTAATGGGCTGCAGATAGCTCGAAATACTAATTAATATCCTCTTTGCTGGGCTGTTCACGATATTAAACTTTCCAACGTGGTGATTTGACTACATCGTCAGAGTTAAAGACGCACAACCCGATACAAAGCACATAACACCATGAATTGATTTTTCACTGATGCCTTCATTTTTGAGTCACTGTTCCCCTAAAAACAATGTGTGGCCTCTGCCTAAGCACTAGATACGGGGATTGACTTTCGGATAACACTCACAGGGGATCAGAACTTGATTTTGAAAATTGCCCATCGAGGGAGCATGCATGAGACGGAACGAGCTGGGATAGATCCAGGCTGTTCAGGCAAGACAGTGTTTCATGCACAGCTTTGTGGTCAAATGTCTGGATGCCCCATATCCTTGCTCTCCTGGGGTAAAGCACATCTACTCGCATCCGTGTCACGAGGGCAGAAGACAGTTTCAGAGCAGAGACTGATGTTTGTAGAAAGACTTTCTTGTAAGGCCCCTGGGGGGGCTCAGTCGGTTGAGCGTCCAACTCCTGATTTCGGATCAGGTCATGATCTCACGGTTTGTAGTTCGAGCCCTGCATCAGGCTCTGTGCTGACAGTGCAGAGCCTGCTTGGGATTCTCTCTCTCTCTCTCTCTCTCTCTCTCTGTCTCTCTCTCTCTCTCTCTCTCTCTCTCTCTCTCTGCCTCTCCCCCACTCAGGCACATGTGCGTGTTCCCTCTCTCTCTGTCTCTCTCAAAATAAATAAATAGACATTAAAAAAACAAAGAAAGACTTTCTTGCAAGGTCGGCCCTCGGCTGGCCTCTGGAACTTGGCTGGTATTCGGTTCCCCACAGTGATAGAACACTTTCCCTGCTAAGTGTACTCGCTGTGCCTAGACTGTGGAAACAGTGTGGTGTTCGCTGTTTTCTTTCAGAAAGGCTGGAATTTAGCATGTGCTCGGCAGCCGGTGCCTGTGTGACCAGGCCGTAATAAAACCCCGAGCCCAAGCTTCCAGTGGATTCCCCTGGGTGGGGACATTACCCACAGGTCGCTGCGTTTTCGTGGCTGGAAGAACATGTTCTCTACGACCCTCATGGGAGGGAGAGAGCATGGGGAAGCCTCATGTGGATCCCTAAAGACTCTGCCCGTGTCTCTTCCCCTTGCGTTCTGGCTGTGCATCCTCTCTATGACACTGCAATAAATCTTAGCGGGGAGGACAGTCGCATAACGAGCCCTAGTGAATCTCCCAAAGTGTGTGCGCCTCCGGGATCCCCAGCACCAAGGGATTGGTAAACGATAATATGGTCACTCAATTGATTTTGACCGAGGGGCACAGTGCCTCCAGAAGCAATCAGGGCCAGGATAAATATTTCACTTATAAAGTTGAGAAACTGAAGCTCAGAGAGTCTCTACGGCTTGCCCAGACTCACTTGAGCCTGCGTTCTTTTGTCTGCAGGAGAATTTCATGTGGACCAAAGTGATACATTGGGAACCAAACCTCATTTCCAGTAGTGGGACAGGTGGGATGGGTGACTCAGAGGCTCGAGCCTGCCCACCTGTGCCCAGGAGACGACGCCCATCCGATGTGCAGGAGGGGGGTGAGGCGGGGGGCTCCGGGCACGTCCAGCCTGGGCCACACAGGTCCTTGAGGACCGTTAGCTGCCAGTCTCCTTTTTCCCAGGCTAGCGCCGGCTCCAGACCCCAGCATCACCTGTGAGAGCGAAGCCGGACCACCACTCTTAAAATGGAAGCATCAACGATCTTTCTGAGCTCTTTGTGCCCTCGAGAGAAATAAAATGCTCAGGATGAAATGTCAGCCCCCCCCCCCTTTTTTTTTTTTTTGATAAACTGCTGAGCCCTGGTTGCTGGGACTATTCAGAGCTCACACGTCCCGTCCTAACAACAACAAAGAGAGAGCAAGTTAGGGAGAGATGGACATGTTGCACCGGCCAGGCTGATGCGTTATGCTTCCAGAACCTCCCAAGTCTCTTGCATCAGTGGAGACAAGCCGAGATGATGACAGCTGGTTTGAGAGGCAAGGAATTGGCTTCTCTTCCTGCTCTGCTCTGTCCTAACCCAGGGCGGCCTTTGTCTCCAGCTCCCGAATCTCTGTCATGCTGCCATGGAGGAAAGCGTCAGAGAACGAGAGAACTAGGCTCTCATTCATCATAGGTGCAGAGCTCGTCCTGGTCGGCCTGAGGCCGAGGCAATTAGCTGGATGACAGAGGCAAGAAGCAGGGCATTAAGAAGGGGCCACCATTCACTATGTGTCGCACGCGGGCAAGACCCGGACCTGCCCCCGGCTCAGCCTGCCTCTGGGGTAGATTTCCCATTTCACAGATGAGGAACCAAGTAAATGCAGGAGGCAAAGTGATTTGCCCAGGATCACCCAACTACTAGGATAAATGAGGCCAAAGTCTATATAGAGATATATAGATATATTGACACTCTTTCCATTACCTTATGCTCTCCCACCACCTCGGTGGCTGTGTCTGTGTGGGAGTTCCTTGCGGGCACTAGCGCTTGTTAAAAATCAGCCTGGACAGAGTGGAAGGATCTTGGGTTCTGGAAGGAGGCGATCTCAGGTATCTAGAACCTGGATCACCTGTACTATCAGGGCACTTCGAGCTGCCTCAGTCAAGGTCAACTCAGGACCTTGAATCAAGACTGGTTCAGCACGAAGTGGGATCTTCCAGCCAGGACAGGTGTGTGGGCCAGGGAAGATAGGCAGAAGCTTGGAGACAGAGGAGTTTGGCGGAGTCTTCCCGTGTCCCAGAGGCTCGGTGGTGAAGGGTTTCCACTGAACTGGAAGTACAACCAGCCAGGTTTCAACTTGACGCCTACTGCAAATGACCAGTGACTTTCAGCAAGTCTTGCCTGTCTAGAACTTTTTCTCAATCTGTGTTTGTACACATTTTAGTGGCTAGGTAGGGTGTAATTTGAAGTTGGCTTAAAAAAAAAACTTTACCCATTCATCTATCAATGGGCATTTGGGTTCTTTCCATCCTTTGGCTATTGTCGATAGGGCTGCCACAAACACGGGGGTGCATGTGTCCCTTCGAAACGGCACACCTGTATCCCTTGGATAAATGCCTAGTAGTGCAATGGCTGGGTCGTAGGGTAGTTCGATTTTTAGTTTTTTGAGGAAACTCCGTACTGTTTTCCAGAGCAGCTGCACCAGCTTGAATTCCCACCAACAGTGCCAAAGAGAGCCTCTCTCTCCGCATCCTCGCCAACATCTGTTGTTGCCCGAGTTGTTAATGTTAGCCATTCTGACAGGTGAAGATGTGATTTGTATACACACACACATACACACACACACACACACACACACACACACACACATAATGGAGTATTACTCAGCAATCAAAAAGAATGAAATCTTGCCTTTCACAACTATGTGGATGGAACTGGAGGGTACTATGCTAAGCGAAATTAGTCAGAAAAAGGAAAATATCATATGACTTCACTCATATGAGGACTTTAAGCTACAAAACAGATGAACATAAGGGAAGGGAAGCAAAAATAAAACAGGAAGGGGGACAAAACAGAAAAGACTCTTAAATATGGAGAACAAACAGAGGGTTACAGGAGGGGTTGTGGGTGGGGGGATGGGCTAAATGGGGAAGGGGCACTAAGGAATCTACTCCTGAAATTATTGTTGCACTAGATGCTAACTTAGATGTAAATAAAAAACAACAACAACAACAAAAACTTTACACAACGCAGGAAGATTTTCTACAAATAATGATGATGGAATAAATGTGAGATAAATTTGGAATGTTAGAATCCAGATAGGGGCATTCGGACCACAGAACTATGTTCCCTGAGGTTCTGTGATGAGTACACTGTTCTGAAGTTCCTGTCAACCAAAGAAAGAAAAACACGTGGTCAGTCACAGGAGTCACATTGTCTATGAGCTAAAAGTAACCTCATTTTCCTCCACAACGCAATTGAAGATTATTTTCATTTTCTAGGGCTATTGCACAACAAAGTACTCAAAACCGGGTGGCTTAAACCAACACACATTAATTCTGTCTCAGTTCTGGAAGTTAAAAGTGTGAAATTAGGGATGCCTGGGGGGCTCAGTTGGTTAAGTGTCCACGTTTGGCTCAGGTCATGATCTCACGGTTTGTGGGTTCAAGCCCCCCATCGGGCTCTGTGCTGACCGCTTGGAGCCTGGAGCCTGCTTCGGATTTTGTGTTTCCCCCTCCCTCTTCCTCTCCTCCACTCGCAATCTGTCTCTCTCTCTCTCTAAAATAAACATTAAAAAAAATTTAAAAAAATAAGTGTGAAATTAAGGCATTATCAGGGCCGTGCTCTCTCTGAAACCTGGTAAAGGAGCTCCTTCCTTGTCTCTTCCTAGCTTCCGGCCATTTTCTTCCATCTTTGGCATTTCTTGTCTTGTAGACCTTGTCTTCATGGTCACGTGATGTTCCCCCTGTGCACATGTCTACCTCTGTGTCCAAACTTCCCCTTGGTAGGGCCATTTGTTCTATCAGATTAGGGGCCCACCCTATTCAGTATGACCTCATTTTAAACAATGGCATCTGCAACAGCTTTATTTTCATTTAAGGTTACATTATGAGGTACCGGGGGGTGTAACTTCAATATATATTTTTGGGGTACAAAATTCTACCCATAACAAGGATCATGATGGTTATGAGTTCAGGCTCTGGGCTCAGACTGGCTTGTTTGAATCCTGACTCCAGTGTTTCTTGGCTGTAGGACCTTGGGAAGGTTACTTCCCCTGTCTGTGCCTCAATTTCCTCCTATGTAAAATGGCATTTTAAGAGTATTAAACTCACGGAGTGTCTCTGAGAATGGAGATAATAGACAAAATGATTAAAAAATTGCTTAACCCATAGAATGCACTCCATTTCCATCCCATGGATCTGACATTCTAAGTTCATGTTGCTAGTATATAGCAAAACTGGATCTTGAGCCATGGAATTTCTGAATGTAGGCAAAATGCATTTTCCTCTATATTTTGGCTTAGTTGATTAACTATATTATGTTTAAATAAATACCTTTTATAGATTTTTAAAAATTTTTTTAATGTTTATTTTTGAGAGAGAGAGAGAGAGAGAGAGAGAGCAAGTGGGGGAGGGGCAGAAAGAGAGGGAGACACAGAATCCCAAGCAGGCTCCAGGCTCCAAGCTGTCAGCACAGAGCCTGATGGGGAGCTCGAACCCACAAACCGTGAGATCGTGACCTGAGCTGAAGTCAGATGCTTAACGGCGTGAGCCACTCAGGCGCCCCACCCTTTACATATTGTTAAATTTATTTATTTATTTTTGAGAGAGAGAGAGAGAGAGAGAGAGAGAGAGACCATGTTCACACAAGTTGGGAAGGGGCAGAGATAGAGGGAGAGAGAGAGAGAGAGAATTCCAGGCAGGCTCTGCATTATCAGCCCAGAGCCCTATGCAGGGCTCAAACTCATGAACTGTGAGATCATGCCCTGAACCGGAGTCGGATGCCTAACTAACTGAGACGTGAATCAAAGAAAGGACATGGGCAAATCAGTATCAGAGGCGGTTTAGGTATTGCTGAAAGGTAATCAGCTGTTGGTGTCCCACGGAATATAAACTGTACAGGGGGACAGGGACATGGGCTGTCTTATTCACTAACGAATTCCTGCTGTCTAGAACAATGCCTGGCACAAAGTAGGTACTCAAGAAATAATTGGGCACTGCATGTAGAAAAGCTTTGCAAGTGGGCGTATGCTCTAATCTAGAAATCCTGCTTTTAGTAATTTCCTTTAAGGAAACAATTAAAGATAAGCAAAGATTTAGTTATTCTACTCTTGATGAAGGACGGTTTATAAAGCCAAAATGTTGGCTGCAGCCTAAATACACACCCACAGGGGACAAGTTACATAAGTGACGGCCATCAGATGGCGTGCCATTTGCAGTGGGAGCTAGGGAGAACAGAGACCTCCAAAGAGGTCCGTGTCCCAACCTTCAGAACCTCTGAGTTTACAGATGTGATTAAGGTCAAGGGCCTCCATCTGGAGAAATTCTCCAGACTCCATTGATCACATAAATCCTTAAAAGGGGAGAACATTCCCGTGGTTGATGGGAGGGTGGCGATGGCAGCAGGATCCAAGGGATGCTGTGTTGTTGGTCAAAGGTAGTGGAAGGGTCCTCAAGCCAAGGAACACAGTGGCCTCCAGAAGCTGGGAGGGGCAAGGCGACGGATTCTACCCTGGAGCCTCTGGTAGGCGTGTAGCCTTGCCCGCACCTTGAGGTTGGCCCGGCGAGGCACAGCAGACACCTGACTCCCGGGCCTCTGATACCGTAAGTGCATCTTGGCTCAGGCCACAGGAGCGGTCACTGGTTCTCAGCAGCCACAGAGAACTCGTACCGTCTTCCGAAGATGCAACGGAACGGGGGCCTCACACTCAGATGCCCACGGCAGCCAAGTGGTTGCCCGTTCGCTCACGAGTGCAAGCTAGCTCTCGTGTCGAACGATGAGTGGAAAGCTATTTAAACCGACACCAAATCTACCACCTGCTGTCTAGTCGCTTAGCCGATGAAGCCGCTACGTAGAAGGTAGAGGGGAGAGATGTGAGCCAACAATCTCTCACCTTCGCTGCGGTGGCAAAGTTATCGGCGTGAATGAATGCTCACAGCATATATATTCCTTTCACAGAAAATAGCTGCTCTCAAAAGAGCAGGCACAGCAGCATCCCTCCCTTTCGGTTTCGTAATGTTATGTACACAGGAGAAGATCTGGAAGGATGTGATCTGATAACAGTAACCATCGGCCAGGGTAAGAGGCTGCAAATGTTAATGCAGCTTTGCTTGTCTGTGCATTCCGATTTCTTTGCAGGGGACCTATGCTGTTTTGAAAATGCACCGCACCTAAAATAGAGAAAGGAAGAGTGAATTGTTCCTACCTGGCAGGGCAGTCCTGAGACCCATTCGAGAAACCCAACTTGAGCTATAAATTCCACGCCGTCACCAATTTTTGCCTTGTCTCCTGGGTGCTGGTGACAATTACCTGGGATGCCATTTCGGCCCGGGCCTCGTTCATCCCTCCGTGGGGCCAATTCAGTGCAAAGTGTGCTGACCCTACAGAAAAGGCAGCACATTGGGGCTGCTTCCCTGGGGAGCCCTCCACACTGCAGCTACGAAACAGGGCCGTGCAAAACTCATAAATCCCCCGCCTTTTTTAATTAACAATACTGCAGAGTGGAGAATACAGTACATATTACCAGGTTACGCCATCCATCTCAAGGGGCTGAAAGCAACAGAATTGAAAACGGGGAACCGAATGGAACTTTCCCTGTGGCAATTCCCCTCCGCCCGCATCACCCTCTCGCTCAGCTTTCGGGAGGCGGATTTAGTCTGAAATGCAAAGGCAGTTTCTCCTTGTGGAGAAGAAGTGGGGTCTGGAGGCAGACAGATCTGGGCTGGAACCCTAGCTCCACCCTCCCCAGTTGACCACCCGGGGCATGCTCCGATCTCCCTAACGTGCAGCTGCTTTATCTATTAAAAGGGATGATAGTTTCCACCTCCAAGTTTATTATGAGGATGAACCACGTAGAAAGCATTTAATACAGCTGGCACATCGTGAGCTCACAACATGCCATCGCTTATTAATTATGAATCATGTTTATTATTGCAGTCACTGTGTTATAGGTTAGTTCTCTGGGAGACTCTGGGGGAGATGTCTCCCCACCCTGGATCTGCTTCTGGGGAGTGGCTTGTTTCATGGAAGGTATTGTTTATTCATGCATATAACCCAACCCAATGCCCAAAGGATAGCAAGGTAGCTTATAGAAGTGAGTATAGGACGTGAAGATAACGTTCACGGGCAGGCTGTGGCAAAGGAAAATTTAACATAGGGAAATAGTCAGAGCTATCCATTCATGCTGGAAATGGTTAGCTCCCCAAAGCTGAGAAAATGTTGTTACTTTTCAGGGCACCTGAGCAGCTCAGTCTATTGAACATCAGACTCTTGATTTTGGCTCAGGTCATGATCTCACAGTGCGTGACTTCAAGCCCTGCATGGGGCTCTGTGCTGACAATATTGAGCCTGCTTGAGATTCTCTCTCTCTCTCCCTCTCTCTCTGTTCCTCCCCTGCCTGTGCTCTCTCTCTCTCTCTCTCTCTCTCTCTCTCTCTCTCTCTCTCAAAGACAAACAAACAAACAAACTTTAAAAAAGTTGTTACTTTTCAAGTTCGGTACACTGGTTACAGGTGCACTGCAAACTTGTTTCTGGATCTCAGTGGGCAAAGAAAAAGACAATTAGCTAAAAGACAAGGAGAGGCGTGGATTTATCTTATCTTATCTTATCTTATCTTATCTTATCTTATCTTATCTTATCTTTTTAATGTTTGTTTATTTTTGAGAGAGAGACAGAACGCAAGTGGGTTAGGGGCACAGAGAGAGGGAGACACAGAATCTGAAGCAGGCTGCAGGCTCCAAGTCGTCAGCACAGAGCCCGATGCGGGGCTCGAACTCACAGAGCTGTGAGATCGTGACCTGAGCCGAAGTCAGACGCTCAACCGACCGAGCCACCCAGGCGCCCCGGATTCCTTTTATTTTTTCTGGCAGTGAGGCCTGACAGGAGTCCTCTCGTGGGCTGTGCCAATGGGGACCCTCTACGTGAGCAATATCCACAACAATTCAGTAATACATAAAACGCCACCTCTGTTTTTTTAAGGACCTCTTTGGGAAAGGACAAAAGGTTATGTAACGAAGTGCGATTCTGCAGAGGGGCCATGATCATGCTATCCGGGAACACAGTTCTCAGTGGTCTGGCCTGCTCCTGAATATGGTGAGCGACAGCGGGGGTGGGGGGGTGGCTAGGGGGTGGTGAGGGCGTGGGGGGATCTCCCCCACCCCGGGGAATATTTTCTCCGGCACGAAAGGGGGCGCGTGCTTGCCCTTAAACACAGAATTCATGGTCACAGCTCAGCCCCGTGATGGTTCTGTGACTTGACCTAGTCCCTGAATAGTCACCGAACATGCTGAGTTTCTATTTCCTCATTCTTAAACTGGAGGGGCCAACACCGTAAGGTCATTTCCTTCCAGGACTAGTGGGAAGAACAGATTCCATTTTAAAGAAAGCAAGGATAAGTAATAGCCGTGCAGCGAAGACCAGATCGCTCCTCAGTCTACGCTTCCTCCACCTCTCCAGTCACTGAAAATGGTCAGGACACCACTTTGAGGTCTGGGGAAATGCCAAAGTGAGACTTCGGCTCAGGTCATGATCTCACAGCTCTGTGAGTTCGAGCCCCGCATCGGGCTCTGTGCTGCCGACTTGGAGCCTAGAGCCTGGGGGTGAAGACGCTCCTAACCGAGTAAACGTAGGAACCGTGGGAAGCACTCTTCGCACCGTCTAGGCCCTTCCACTGGCGCCTTTAACCCCGTCTGCACCCCTGTTTCCTACTCTGTGCAGATAACCACAGTACCTACCTGTGGGGCTTACTGCAAGAATGAGGTGGCTCAGAGGGGATGCTGTTCCCGGCAGGGAGAGAGTTGTGACTGTCTCTGCCTCAACCACCCACCATGGTTTCGACATACAGAACATACCCTATGTATGTATCCATCAGCAAAGTCCACCATCGGCATGCTAACCAACTCCTCTTGCTCATTCAGTGAAGCCTTTACTTATTTTTAACTTTTATTTATTTATTGTTTTAAGTTTATTTACTTCTCCATTTCCTTTTCTAAAAAAAACCTAATGTGTGTTGATTTTTGAGAGAGAGACAGGCAGAACGCAAGCAGGAGAGGGGCAGAGAGAGAGAGAGGGAGACGCAGAATCCGAAGCGGGCTCCGGGCTCCGAGCCGTCGGCCCAGAGCCCGACGCGGGGCTCGAGCCCGCGGACCGCGAGAGCGTGACCTGAGCCGAAGTCGGACGCTTAACCGACGGAGCTACCCAGGAGCCCCCTCAGTGAAGATTTTAAAAAAGTAAGTGTTCACCTCTCTTCAAAATTTAGTTGCTCCTCGTATATAAAAACGGCATCCTCAGGATACCTCTCTTGCAATTTTCGAGAGCTCAAAATGAAGCAGACTTCTGATCTGACACGGCAGAGGAGTGACCACATTGCACCAGGAAATGATGCAGGATGGAAAACAATGGGGTGTCAGAAATGCACATTGTCAGCAAATGTATGAATAAATTATTCAGTTCCAAGGCATCGCGTTGCTTCACATATTGCAGTGATGTTTGGCGGTTTCGCAGGTGATTCGGTTAATATGTTAAGAGAAACCTTCCTGTTTTCGAGCGCAGTCGGGTGCATTTTGCAGAGTGACTTCTTTATTTTAGCTTCGGAAGCGAAATAGGTCGTTGCGGTTTTGTTCGGGAGCCTGGGAGTGGCACAGACTCATCCCAGCTCTGTGATGAGACCCTGCGTCCCTGCCACCAGCACGGAGCTCTTCCCAGATTCGGTATTTTTCATCGGTGAAAACTGCTGAACACACACTTTCATTCCGTTCAATAAGCCTTCACTGAGTATCGGTGTGGCTCTGGGGGATGCATTAATAAGACTCACCTCTGCCTTGGAGGATTGTAACTTACAGGGTGGGGGCCTTCGAGAGTCGATCATTTCAATCCACAGCCCATCCTTTCTTTGGTGCTAACTCCCTCGTTTCTTTTCTTTTCTTTTCTTTTATTTTCTTTTCTTTTCTTTTCTTTTCTTTTCTTTTCTTTTCTTTCCTTTCCTTTCCTTTCCTTTCCTTTCCTTTCCTTCCCTTCCCTTCCCTTCCCTTCCCTTCCCTTCCCTTCCCTTCCCTCTTCTCTTCTCTTCTCTTCTCTTCTCTTCTCTTCTCTTCTCCTCTTCTCCTCTCTTCTCTTCTTTTCTTTCTTTCCCTTCCCTTCCCTTATCTTCTCTTTTCTTCCTTTCCTTTCCTCTTTTCTTTTCTTTTCTCTTTCCTTTCCTTTCTTTCCTTTCCTTTTCCCTTTTCTCTTTTCTTTTCTTTTTCTTTTCTTTCCTTTCTTTTCTTTTCTTTTCTTTTCTTTTCTTTTTCTTTTCTTTTCTTTTCTTTTCTTTTCTTTCCTTTCCTTTCCTTTCCTTTCCTTCCCTTCCCTTCCCTTCCCTCTTCTCTTCTCTTCTCTTCTCCTCTTCTCCTCTCTTCTCTTCTTTTCTTTCTTTCCCTTCCCTTCCCTTATCTTCTTTTTTCTTCCTTTCCTTTCCTCTTTTCTTTTCTTTTCTTTTCTCTTTCCTTTCCTTTCTTTCCTTTCCTTTTCCCTTTTCTCTTTTCTTTTTCTTTTTCTTTTTCTTTTCTTTTCTTTTCTTTTCTTTTCTTTTCTTTTCTTTTCTTTTCTTTTCTTTTTTTCTTCCTCCCAGGACTCATGGCTAAGCAGGTGGCTATATGGTACTGTCTAATTTTCTTATATTATCATTTCCCCTCTAGAACGTAAACTCATGAGATCAGGGGTATTTTATGTTCCCGTCGGCATCCCACTCAAGGCGGACTCGATATCTGTGAAGCGAACCCGTGTGCCAACCCCAATATGCACCTCTTTTAAAATCATGATTTGGGATTGTTCTGAGCTTCCGAGAGGACACACATCAAAGACCCACACGGGGAGTAAGCGCTGGAGCTCCGATGCCAGCCAGGTCAGCTGGACTCCTGGAGCTGGAAGCTGTCACAAGCAGTTCTCGTTTTTAAGAGCAGTCGCCACAGCTTCCAGCAGAGACATAAGATTCAGCTCTGACTGGTGCATGTTTCTCTCTCTAGCGCCCCAGAGAACCACACCACCATTACCAAGGTGACTAAGTCAGGAAGCTGGGAATTAGCCTGAACGCTGTGGTTGGCCACCAGATCCTGCTGACTCTGTACCTGACTATCTCTCGCACCCGGTTCCCTGCCCTGTTTCCAGCCACGTGGTGCAAGCAGCCCTCACGTCTCATCAGGGCCAGGGCACGTAGCTTCCAAACTCCCCTCCCCCTTCCGGTCTCTCTCCCTCCAAGCCATTCCCCAAGCCTTGTATTTAGAGGCACACACTGAATCCTGTCTCTCTCTGTCTGTCCCTCCTGGCTCCTGTCAGTCTCCGAGCCAAAGTATAGAGCACCCCCTGCCCCCCACCCCGGGAGACCAAGCCCAGGGTGCAATAACCCTCACCCCCACCCCACTTCCTTCTGACCCCTTCCAGGTTTTATCCCTGCTCCGTGTGTTCAACGTTAGGCACTTGGACTTGTTTCTAGTTCCCAAACATGTCAAGATGGTCCCAAATACCAAGCCTTCGCTTGACATTCTCCCCATTTGAAATGCTTTTCTGCACCTGTCCATCCAGAGAGCCCCACATGCTTTTGGTTAATCACGCAGACCCAGGACCGGTTGGCCCGAGTTCCCCAAGCTTCACCACCAACTGACTGCTGATGTTGAACGGCTAGCTTTGCCTTTTGTGCCTCAGTTTCTCCACCTGTAACAAAGAGATGAAAAGAGTCTAGTTCATAGCATCCTTGTGAGGATTTAGGAAGTTAATAAGTAGAAAGCACGTAAAACAGTGACGGGTCCAGAGTAGGCAATATCAGTAGTGATCTCTGGACCAGAAGCATCAGAACCCCTAGGGACTTGTGAGAAATGCAAATTCTCTGGTCCCACCTCAGACCTACTAAATCAGAAACTCTGAGAATGGGGCCCAGCGAGCCAGGCTTTAACCAGGCCTCCAGAGGACTGTGACAGTATCTAGGGTTTCAGAACCCGCTGCTTGGCTGCTAGCGTTAACAGCAGTCACAGTGTCAGCATTGGTGCTGGTGGGAGCATTGCTATGAATGTCCTTGTCTATGTTTCAGCGTACAGACTAGTTCAGCTGCTGGCTTGGGGATTGCAGTACAAGGGCGGGTTTGAATTGGCAGGTCAATGCCCAATGGTGCACCAAAGTGACTGTAGACGTGTCTATTCCCACCAGCCTTGTGTGAGAAAGGCCTCCTGCTGGTCCACATTTTCATCGACACTTCATAATGGGAGACTTTTCAAACTTTGCCCATCTGGTAAATGTGAAATGACATACCCTTGTGCTTTTAATTTATATTTATCTGGTGAATTATTATGAAGTTCAGAATCTTTGAAGACATGGTTTTTGGTCTCTCCCGTTTCCTCATCTGGGAAGTTTCTGTTTATAGCTATTGTACCTTTTTCCCCCCATTTGGATGTTTTTTCTTATTTATTTGTATATCAGATTTATATTTTTGAACGGTGTGTGAGATTCAAATAAATACGTGTATATAAGTTTCTTAGAATAGTGCACATGATCAGCATAGTTCAAGTGCTGGCCATTGTAATAATAATGTTTAATAATGTTACAGATTTATAAATTGGTCATTTTTAATTGTACTCTGGTAATAGGCTTATGTCATGAATTCTTTCATCTGAATTTATTGACATAACCATATTCTCTTCTCTTTTAATATGTTAGCATAATGAATCCCAGTAATAAAATAATGTTGAGCTGATTTTGAAATGGTAGAATATATCTAATTTGGTCAGGACATATTTTTATACAATTCTGTGTGCATGTTTGTTAACATCTGCTTAGGATTATGTAAAACTATCAGGGGCTGATATTTTCTTTGAGAAATACTAACTTGATTTTTTCTTAAAACAATTATATCATTGTTTTCATGTGGATAAGCAATGGGTTTGCTGAGGTTTTCTACTTCTTTCGATAGTTTAGTAAATTTACATATATACATGTGTGTGTGTATATGTATACATGTATTAAGGATTTGTCTAATTTCCCTAAACTTTCAACTTTACTTATGTATAAATATCTCCCTAATATTCCACAATAGTCCCAAACTCTGTTTATGGTTTTAATCCTCACCGCATCTCTAGTTCCAAGGTCTTTTTTCAATCCTAATTTTTCACTTCTGATATTTTAAATTGTCCTGTCTCTTTTTCTTTGGTTCATCTAACCGTTGCATTGTCTTAATTTTCAGTTTTTCCAGAGAACCAACATTTGTACTGATGGATTTCATAGCTGTTAATTTGGAGGCATATTTTCGCTTCCTTCGTTTGTCTCTTTAGCTATATTATAACCGCTCACTTTGGAAGCTTAGTTCATTAATTTCCTGTGTCTTCATTTTTACTGTAACTGCGTAGGATTATCTATTTCCCCCTGGATACTATTTCAGAAGCGTCCCACAAGAACATTTTTTATATTTGATTTCTCATGTTCTCTAATTTTTGTATATCATTTCATCTCATGTGTGGGTTATTTCGAAGTTAAATGTGGAAGTTTTCAAGCTATTGTTCTTGAGAGTCAATGACTACAGTGGTTCAGGAGTGGGGGAGAGATGTTCGTGTTCTAATCCTAGCGCTGCTGTTCCTCAACCACCCAACCCTGGGAAGATTCTCACTTTCTCAGTCTTGACTTTGGTCTCATCATCCGCAAAAGAGAGTTGTTATGGGTCTCAGTGAGATAACATAATACTCAAACCACGTCTGGAATACAGGGAGATTCATACGGCTGCTCGTATGTTGTGGTCTCTTTTAGCCCAATTACGGTGTGCTCAAAATACAAAGTCTGGAGGGTACTTAACCCTTTGAATTGCAGAGAATTTGCTTCACAGTTTTGTAGAGCATGGTCAGTTTTCATAAATGTTTCATGTGTGCTTATAAAATATCTAACCTCTCATTCTTCTCAAATGCCAGGAATTATCCCCTGCGCATGTAGGCACTAGGTCACTAGGTGTTTGTGGAGTCAGCGTCTCCCCTACCCTGCAACGTAGATGGAGAGCTCAGTCTGTCTTCTGAATTCACCCTTTCTTATCACTTTGTCCCACCGGAAATCAAGTCTCTTACTCTGATACCATTCATCCGTGCATTTTAAATATTTCTATATTTTATCAAACATTTTTAAGTATGGTGTATCGAGAGGGGCTTCTGTGAATATTGGCTACAAAGTGCCTAAAGCAAAAGAGAGCGCCGAATGAGCGTCGCTGGCTAACTGAAGGCATGGAGACTTGGCTTCCCTGCATGAGAGCTTGGGCATCTTAATAACATTCTTGAATCCTCCGACTTCTTATCTGAAAACTGAGTGCGCCATGAGAGTTACTGTGATACATCTGTAAAAAGATTAGCATCACTCATGCCACATAAGAAACGTTCCGTGATTTAAAAGTCTCTAGTACAGTCAAGTGTTGATCTGACCCATGCTGGGAAGATTACATCATTGTTGTCCACATACTTCAGCGTTGGATTCCAAACACACGTAAAAAAGGAAGGGAAGGAGGGAGACAATCGAAGAAAGTTGTTATTTGTCCCCAGAACTGGCTATGGCCCCAACTGTTGATCAAGAAATGGACTCAACTTGGTAGATGAGGAAGCCGGCACAGGCATTGCCAGTGACAATGGAGGATCACTGGCATAAGTGACACTCAAGGATCACGGGATAAGTGGCTTATCCAACGTCACATAGCTAGGAGGAGTTGACCTCAGGTCTACAAAGAAGGTTTGCAAATCGTTCATGCAACAGCTGGTCATCCTGAGATAGAGAAGGAAGGTAAAGGCTACATCCAATGATTCTTCTTTTATGTGAATCACTCTATCAAGCAATGAAAAGTACTCTTTTTTTCATGCTCAAGATGAACCTAGAAGGTAGGTGCTCATATCTCCATTTTACAGATGAGAAAATTGAGGCACTCAAGAGGGTATGTAATTTTCCCATAGTCACCCAGCTAGTAGATGACAGAGCCAGCGTTCAAACCCAGAACTTGACATCAGGCCGTGGGCTCCACGGCTCGCGTTCATACTTATTCCGCTCAGATTGCACAGCCGGGAAACAGCAAACCAGTGTTTGAGCCCCGACGGTTTTTCTCTGGCGCCCACACTTAACCTCTAAGCTGAATTGCTTATGCGGGTCTAACAAAGCACTTCTTTATTTAGCCGATCACTGAATTGGGTGACCTCATGCATTTCATTTTATGCATCTCGTGTAAAGTTGAAACACTTAGAAAATAAAATGAATAGCAGCGAGTTATTAGCACTTGCCGGGTGCCCAGAGGTTTGCTAAGATCACAACTTCTCTAAGGCTCGGGTTCTACTTTTCGGTGTTACCGAATTAAAAGGGACAAAAAATATAAAGTAGTTTTGCACATGAAATAATACTAAGAAATCAGGCAGCTGGTATCCAATCCAGAATGCCCGACTTCAAATACCATTGGACTAGCCACTATGTTACATTGTTAAGCTCTGATTAACAGGTTAAGAAACAGAGGATTAAAAAATAGAGATGCCTGGGTGGCTCAGCATCTGACCGACTCAGGTCATGACCTCGCGGTTCAGGAATTTGAGCCCCGAGCCAGGCTCTGTGCTGACAGCTCGGAGCCTGAAGCCCGCTTTGGATCCTGTGTCTCCCCCTCTCTGCTCCTTCCCTGCTCACACTCTGTCTCTCTCTGTCTCTCAAAAATAAATAAATGTTAAAAAGAAAAAAAAGAGTTGTTTGCTTTTTGCTTTTTTTTGTTGTTGTTCACATAGAATGCAAGTAGTTGGGTTAGCATCAGGCCTAACTTTGGGAATTTCAATCGACATTGGTTTTTCACTATACCAGAGTCTCTCAGTACAAAAAAGAAAAAAAAAAAAATTACTGTATAGAATAAAGAAGGCATGGGGAAAAGATATTGGCCGAGAAGAATTTCGGAATCAGAATGATGGGATAAAGAGTAAAAAGGTGGAAAGCTGGTGAAGATAGAGGATGCTAGAATGCTTACAATTTGACGTTTCCTGTAACGGCTGTGGTAGGCGTCCTCCTAAAATGGCTCCCAAATAGCCCCACCTCCAGGCATTCACACCTTTGGGTATTCCCCTCCAGCAGAATATCGGACAGTGACTTTTTGCTTTGAAGAGAACCTGACAAAAGAGATAAATGGCACTCCCATGATGAGGTCATAAAAGATGGAGTTTCATCTTGCTAGTACTCTCTTCCTTTTGCTGAGACTCTCTCTTACCCTCTCACTTGCTCGCTTTGATGGATCAAGTTAACGTGTTGGGAAAGGCTGTATGGAGAGGGCCACATGGCAAGACACTGAGGGCGAAACGTAGCCAAGAGCTCACGAGGAACTGGAAGCTGCCAACAGCCACCAGAGTGAGGTTAGAAGCTCCTTCTCCAAGTAAAGCCTGAGGGCGACACCATTCTGCCCAATATATGGGTCGCGTCCTCGTGAGAGAGCCAGCAGTATGGGGCCTAGCTAACAACTCATGGCTGGCTTCCTGTCCCACCTAAACTGTAAGGTGAGTGTGTGCTGTGTAAGCCACTACATATTAGAGGAGTTTGTGACACAGCAATAGATAGCTGACAGATCAAATATGACCAGGAGTGAGCCATGCTGGAGGTCTTTCTCCGTGCTTCCCAAAGACCTGGTTCTAAACCCTTGTGAGGAAGGAGAGTGCTCTCAATGCGAGACATTTTGTTGCTGAATTTGAAGATATTAAAGGACCCAAGCGTCATCAACAGTTACAGAACCACTCTAATAATTGGCACCCGACTTTTATTCAGTTCCCTTGATCACTCTCTGGCACTAGGCTCCTGATGGAGGAAATCTTGCCCTGCCCTCACTCAGCTCTTACTATACTATACACACGATATTATATTCTTGAACTTTCCAGTATCAGCCAGTCATGTTTTGATTTCTACCTCTTACCCAAAGCATGTGACAGCTTATGCATCTTTGTACCGTTTAACCAGTAGAGCTTCACATTTTACCCAGAAAGCATCATCCCAATAGCATTATGCTCAATTTGCACTCCACTGAATTTTTAGACGGATGCAGATTTTTAAATATGGATGCATATGGACTGGCACACCGGTGAGAGTTTTATATTATGCCAGATGAAAGCTACTGTCCCAGGTCCCCCCATTAATTTAGTAGAAGCTCTCCATGAGCAGTCTTTGGCCGACTGACGTATCCCAAGACTCATCTGCCTAAGGCAGTAACAGATGGAACCTTCTCACAAGTTCTAGGGGGACACAAGGTAGCTTTTCGAGTCCCATAGTCTTCTCTAATTCTTCTCAATTCCACAAAGTCTTCCTGAGGTCCATGGGGATATTTACTTGCTGAAGCTACTTCTCCTCCTAATGAAAGTATTAAATGCTCACTCTATGGTTTCCTCTTGGGCCATTATCTCATAGATCTATTCTAGGTTCCCCGTCTCTTAACCCAATTTATAATCGCATGCTGGTGCAGCCTGCAAGATTTCTTGACAGGCTTCATTTAAAATGAGCAGCACAGATTTTGTTTTAATTATTACTTATCATCATCATCATTATCATTAATGGATATTATTTACTAAATGTCCTTTATTGGTCAGTGACTCTGCAGAGTTTTTTTTTTCCTCTAAGCATCAATTATCCCATAATTATCCCTTTTTTAAATAATTGAGGATACGGAGACTCAGAATTGTTCTGACTTGCTCAAGAGCACATCACTAATTAGAGATGAAGCTAAGGCTCAAATCTGACTCTCTGCCCAGTGCTCTTTTTGTTTCAGAGTTAGCAAAAGGGAAGAAAAGCTGCCCTTATGCATGGTTAGGAACATTATAGAACTCACTTCTGATTATTTTACGCTTTAAAAGCGCCTCACTCTCCGTCTTTTCTAAATTTCCCTACCGGAAAATGATTTGGTTCTTCTTTCTGATTCTTTCCAAACTGGGATCTGGTGACGGCAAATTGCTTCCTCCTGGTTGCAGATGTGACACTACCTCTTAGGAGAAGTAGCCACAGAAGTGTTCCCACGCAGATAAAAGAGCCTGCCTCGAGGAAGGATTTTGCTGAACCAGTGGCAACCAAGAAAGTCGAAGCATCCTATTACTTAACGCTGTTAGTTGCATGGGCACACTGGCTTATGGGAAGCTACCACGAAATACAAATCGGAACCATTTTCGTCGTGAGAAGGTCTGACATATGAGCTCATCTTCTGCAGCTCCTAAAATATCGCTCAGTGTGTTAATGGATGTCAGTGGAAAATGGAGGCTCAGGCTCAGGTTGCTTCTTATTTTCCCTCCGAAGTCAGGGGTTCTCATTGCATCCCTTACACACCTCCACCCACCTTCAGGATCTCCCCGTGTCTTGCAACTGACGGCCGGTCTGCCCAGAGCTTTAATACGCCGTGAACTCCTTAAGACGGAACGCGGGTCACATGCTTCTTTAAAGTGTCCCGAGTGCCGGGCACGTGGCGATCACTCCAGAAATACTTTTTGAATAAATGCCTAAGTAAGCTAGTAAATGTACCGACACATGAACGAACAGGGAGCTAGCCAACTAGGACCGAAAATCCCCATAAAGAAATTAAAACCAATGATAGCTAGCACATATAATGCCTATTGTCAGACACCGCTCTTTTAATTCTATTCCATTTCATGCTCACCACAGCGCTCTGACACAGGTACTGTCATCGATCCCATTTTATAAACGAGCATCCAAAATTTAGCGAGGCCACACTTCTTGCCCAAGGTCACAAAGACATTAATGTCTGAGCTGGGTTTGGAAGCCAGAATCGGAGTGGTTTGCTACCATGTTGGATGGCCCGATGGTTTCCTATTCCCCAGACAACGGGGGTAGGAGCAGGTGAAGAGGTCGCTCAGGATTCCAGGAGAGCGAACTAACTGTTCTTGGTGTTCTCAAGCGTATCATACCGTCTAATCACACTAACAGATTTTGGCTAGGAAAGGCCAGGGACTGAATGGGAGTGCAGGTTTTCTGCCTCTATGTCTATTACCTTTCCCAAAAGAAGTCCAGTCAAATTACGGCCAAACTTAGCGAAGACGGGAAATAAATGAAGGGAATGAATAGTCACTTTATATCACACTGGGAATTCGGCAAGCCACTGGGATTTTGTTTCTTCTCATTAAGTTCTCGTGATAACCTTGCAAGATGCATTTCAGCTTCTTTAAGCGAAGCCACCGTTGAGGCTCAGACAGGTTAGGGAATGGACTCCAGGTGACACAAATAGAAAGTGGCAGAGCAGGAACCCGGATGCCGATCTGCCAACCCCCAAATCCACACTTCTTGTGTGATGTCAGGCTTTTTCCACAAACGGGGCTTACAATTGACTTGTCATTAATGTGTGTGTCTGAGGACACAGGATCTAGCAGACCGAGTCAAAAACACACAGTAAAAATCAACCCTCGGTGAGTTGGTTTGACTCACATTACAGGATGAGTCACCATGAAAGATAAAGGCTGAAGCGGCAAGAGGAGGTGACCGGAGCCTCTGATTGTGCTCCCAACAAGCGTCAGGTAGGAGGGCCCTTGTGTGGGAAAGCATTTCTCTCTCTCTTTCTTTAAAAAAAAATTTTTTTTTTACAAGCTCTTGTTACACGGTTCAGTTATTTCAAGTTTTCTGATGGTTTGGGGACCAAAATGGGCTATTCTAAAAGACACAGTGAGAGCAGTTACTAACTAGGACGTACGCAGGCAGTGAAATTCTGATACGCCTCTGGGTCTGAAGGTCACCTTCAAAGTTCCTATTCTTGATCAGAGTTCAGAGTACAGATACCTTTCTTTCTGTGAAATGTGTGGATGGCCCCTTTATTAGGAATAAAATATATAGTAAATAGCACCTATTAATTTGGTTTGAAGGAGGTAGTCTTTCTGTCATGTACAAAATACATGACCTTGTGCAGGTGATTGAAACTCTCTGTGCCTTAGTGCCTCACCTGTGAATTAGGATCAATGATGGGAAGTCAGAGGGGATGGCTCTGGGCTGTAATGAGCTAATGCCCAGCATAGCACATGGATCTGAGCTGGCACTCAATCAATGGTGTTCTTTGCATGCTATATTATCTTATGGATGAGTCCCAATTGTAAATCCAATAAATCGTAGAAAGCACTTTTTACTGGTGATTTTCATAAGAGAGCACACAAATTGCACCTGCCATCTTCTATTTATCTGTTTGGTCAGGTTTGCCGTATTTGGTGAAAATGAATTATTGAGCAGTTGAAGTTAATGAAAATGAAACTCTCAAATTTAATCGGGTCGTGATATTTGAAGCAAGGAAAAGTGGAATCTCCGTTCTTGCACTGGTTTTTTGATTCCATGGAAGCAGCAACGATAGTAGTGATCATATTATTGGTAGTTGTAATGGTAATAGACAATAACAATGGAAGGAAAAATAAGCATTATTGGGAAGGTACCACGTGTGAGACCCTGTTTTAGTCATTATCTATACGCGTTTCAAAATAGCCTTGGAAAGTAGGCATTTTAAGCATTAGCTTAATTAGCTGATGGCAATTATAAGTTTTTCTCAAAATATCTTTGAAATAAGAGAGAAATAAACTAAGTAAAAACAATAGCAGGGAATGATCATTTTTAAGCTGAACAGAATCAACAGTAGATAAATCAGCACAATAGTAATGATAATGGCAATAATTGTTACCACCATTGCTAGAGCATGAACTGAACGCTTACCTTGTACCAGGCACGGGGTTAGGTGATTTATATAAATTATACTATTTAAAACTTATAGTTGGAAGATGTTAACTACATAGAGAATGTACCTGAATGGGACCTAGGGAAGGAGACACTAAATGGGGATCTCATGAATTGCAGACAGTGGGACATACTCTGGGCTGTGAATCTAGAAGGTGATCATGCTTCGTGTTCGCCAAACAATAATTGGATCACTATCTCAGCCTCCCTCCTCTCTTAGTTTGGCTTCCCTTCCAAAGAGAGCCTGAGACAAGGATTTAGGTGCAGATTGTGCTGTTGGGAAGTGATTCAAGAATTTAGGCGTGAGATAACAAAAGCAAAAAGTAAATGAAGTGTGCATTATTTTTCTTTAACAATTTTTGAGTAATGTCTACACCCAACATGGGGCTCAAACTCACGACCCTGAGATCAAGAGTTGCATGCTCTACTGACTGAGCCAGCCAAATGCCCGTGGAGTGTGCATTGTCGACCTGGTTATCAGAATCAGAACTTGGCTTCAGTTGCACTGTGGGCCGCATAGAATCCTCTCAGAATGATCTCTCCAAGAACGGGGGTCTGCAACATTTATCTATCAATCTCACGCCCCAGTGGTTGAGGGATCCCATGCAGTAAGTTCTTGCGTTTTTAGTCTTCCCTGAACGTGGGCACCAGAAAAAGCCCTAAGGCAGAAAAACAGCAGACGTTAAAACTCTTGCTTGAGGTGTTACGTGGTAAGCATGCGTGGAGCCATCCTACTAGGGCTGTATGAAATCAGAAGAAATGGGGCACAGAGCCCCCCCAAACATCTACCTCTCGCATGTTCAGCTCTGATCGTCCCTATATGAAGTCCTTTCTGTCACGGACTCTTCATGGTGGTAGGCAGAAATAATCTCTAAAGAATAATCTAGGGGCGCCTAGGTGGCTCAGTCAGTTAAGCGTCCCACTTCGGCTCATGTCATGATCTCATGGCTCGTGAGTTCCGGCCCCAGCTTGGGCTCTGTGCCGACACTCAGAGGCCGGAGCCTGCTTCTGATTCTGTGCCTTCCTCTCTCTCTGCTCTTCTCCCGCTCGCACGCTGTCTCTCTCTCTCTCTCTCTCTCTCTCTCAAAAATAAATAAACATTAAAAATTAAAAAAAAACTAACCTAAAAAATCCTCAAAAACCTCATAGTGGTTAGTGGGAAAAATCTATGGTACCACACCATTGCGGGTGCTCTTGCGGCTGAATCTGAGATTCATAATCTCTCATTACGCAACTTATATTTTTCCCACTCTCACCCACCAGCACTGCAGATTGTCTAAGGTACTGGCGTGTTAGAGTGATCCAGACCCTCTTCCCTATTAGACCTCGCCCTTGGGGGCACGTTTGCTGCAACTGCCTGCTCCCTGTTATCACAAGGCACAGAAGCACCAAACTTTGACTCTGAATCCTGAGTGAACCTCCCCACATCCATTAGATAGTGGCAAACTTCAGCCCTATGAAAAGTGTGTCAGTCAACCTAACCAGTATGATCGCCCTTTTTTCTGATGGTCTCCTGCATGAAGAGTTCAGAGTGAACAGATGGAAGTCATAGCTGCAGGTTGGGGGGACATCCTCGCCGTGATCCCTGGTTGTGACAGGAAGCACCGTGTTGGCAAGTGGTCACAGGAGTCACGGGAGAGGGGCCAGTTCTCCTTTTACTCGTAGAGTCCTGAACCTGTGAATTCTGTTTATTGAGAATAAATTACTATAGTAAATAAATTACTATAAATAAATGACTATAAACTATAAATAAATCACTATTTATGATTTTCATAAATCATTTATGGTCCAAGCACGTACCGTAACCTGAAGGATAGCACCCCAGTGTGCAAGGTATTGTCCTTATGTGGTGTTTTAGGTTAGCTTCTTATAGATTTTCCCAACTTTCTATCAGACCATTGCTTCTAGGTGATGAAGGATGTGGTAGGATCGGTGAATATCTTGTATGTGTATCTGTGGTCGCGCTTTCTTTTCAATAAAATAAATCTCTTGGCTGAGCCAATGTAATGAAGTATCTCATGTTTATTAATCAAATACTGTCTACCCCTTTAAAAATGGTTTTGGGCCCAGATATGAAAGTTGGGGAAGGCAAATTTATATCCATTTACTTGTTCCAATAAGAAAAACTGCTGACCTGCCAACCATTGACCCCAACATAACCGAGTACCAAGTGGCAGGCTGGACTCTTCGAGAGATAGAGCCATACTGAGGATTTAAAGTTCATCTTTCCTGCTAAAAGTTTGGGCATACAATAGCAGAAGAGACTATATTCCATATGGTAAGAATCCATGCTACCAGGCTCAATGTATAGCCTGTATCCTTGTCACCATAGCTATGTCAATCATGAGCACTAGGTGGCTGAGGACGCAGGGACCGGTTGTCATGCTCTGGGTGAATCATCATACTTATCTGGATATTCAGTGGTTCTTCTGATGTGGATACACTCTGGTGAGTGTGAACATGAGACACAAACATTCATGCCCTTGTTTCCCACCACCATATATCTACCTACATGTGTATTCCCTAGAACTCGGTGCCTCCGATTTTCAATTTTTCCCCTTCCTGGTTCCTACCAACTAGCTAAGCTGTTTATCACTACTCAGGAATTCATTTTTACTCTTAGAGCTGAGCCATTTCTGTCCTCATATAAATGTGAAAAATTTCATTTTCTGCATGAGCCTCTTTAGGACTCAGGCTACGTCCAAAACCCACAATAAATCCTTCAAAGCCAGGCCATCTCAAGAGGCTTCACGACTACCACAGCTAACATTTGCCTTCCTCTATGCTTATACTTTGCTCCCTCCCATCCTCCCATCATCATGTAGTTAGGTGCACGGTCTCTTCATTTCTTTCCAGCTCTAAACAATGACAGTGGCAAGGGACATTTGTTTGTCGTTTCCAGCATTACCACTGACTAACCAAACCCATTCCTACTTTGGTGCAAGTTTGCCGCTGAGAATTATCTTTGTGGGAGGCAGTTGCCCAGCTCTTGCAATGGAAGCCAAGGCAAAGCAAGATTCCTATAGCATGCCAGCAGCATGATTCAGTCTCCACCCAATCTGATGGTTCAACCAGAGTTTAAATACTGAGTTACGAGTACAAAGAGGCATAGACTATGCAGAAATGATTTTCTGTGGTTCATTAAATAGACACAGTATCTCACAGCAGTTGAGGTAGTGGTACCAATGGCGATGTCATAACCAGACTGTCCTGTAGGCATGACCTTGACTCAGGCTTCTGCTGCCAGGTCCATTTGGTTCCTGTCCATCCTCTAAGCTTGTTCTTCATCCTCTATTAATTCAGTGAATGAGCACATATCCTTATGATTTCCTTTTCTGCCTTCATTAGAGGTTTGTTTGTTTTTTTTCTGTTGTTCACAGTTAAAATTCAGACTACCATGGTATCCAATCCAAATGTATTCAAGGACAAATGAACCCATCAAATTGGGGAGAAGGGTAGATATGACTGAGTTACAGTAATTTGTGGGAAAAGTACTAGAGTCTGAGGTAGGAGATGTTAATAATGATAATGCAAGTAGGTATTAATAATATTAACTTCTACTAGTATACGGCTCTAAAATTCCTACTTCTTTCAATTCTACTATCCTAGATCTGGCTCTGTGTCTTACAGATTTTGTGCTGTGCTGGTAAACCTTTAATGACCAGCGTTTCAGAAAAGAAGAGACCTTGGCTCAGAGCATATTGCCAGTTTCCCTGGTGTAAATACTCCCATGGTAGTCAATCTCAAGCAAATCTCAGTTTGACGTCATTGATGGCGGAGTTGGGAGCAGATGCCCACAGTTGGCTCTCCTAAGCTGATGTGAGTGGAATGAAGTACACACTACATACGATTTTGACTAAATCAGTTAATTTCCTCAGATTCGGTTTCCACACCTTCGACACCAGGAACGAATAGGTAATCTCTAAGTGCCTTCCCTGGAGTAAAATAATATAATTTTAATTCTGAGGACATAGTTTCACAAGAGATGAATTAAGCATAACACCATCCCTTGGATGAAAATTTTTGGTAAGATTTGTGGATTCACTGTAAATAGAATCAGCTGTAAATATTTTTGAATTGGTGTATCATGACAAGAAATGTACTCTGATTAAATTTCCATTTTTAAAAGGAAAAGTGAAACATGTTTCTACTTCAGAAATCCCATTGCCAGCTTGTTGGAAGTTTGTGGAAACAGTATTTTCAGTTGACAATGTGCATCAGTGTGGTGGGCAAGATACCAGGAGAGAAGGCCGAGAATTGGAGATGTTAGAAAAAGCGAAAGACTAAGAATGCAAACTGAAAAACCTTATGCTTAACTCAGCTGACATCAGGAGGCTTGTCTCACACTTTAGCAAATATTTGAATCCGTTGAGAGATTAGCTAGAGGAACTAAAATAAGTTTATTTAGATGTTTGAATTGGACACTCTCATCCTTGTAAAATAATTTGTGGCAGCCTACCTATGTACTGCCCATCTTCCTTTCTAATGAATCACCAAGCTTCACAACTTCGGGCAGCTGAGTGCTTGGGAGAGGTGGGGGAAGAACCATCCATAATACCCAAGGCTGAGGAGGAAAGGTCTGGGATGAAAGGGTATCTCGATCCGTGTAAGCCAATATTGGCAATTTCCATTCCCATTGCCATGAATTAATTTGGAAATGGTATCAACATCTGGCCGGGAGAGTTTTTTGAAAAGATTTGGGGAGGGTCGCCTGGGTGGCTCAGTCGGTTAAGCATTCGACTCAGCTCAGGGCATGATCTCACACTCCATGAGTTCGAGACCCGCGTCGGGCTCTGTGCTGACGGCTCGGAGCCTGGAGCCTGCTTCGGATTCTGTGTCTCCCTGTCTCTGACCCTCCCCCATTCACGCTCTTTCTCTGTCTCAAAAATAAATAAACATTAAAAAAAAATTTTTTTAAATAAAAAAGAAAAACTTGGGGGAAAGTGTTTTCTACCTTTACAAAGGGATGAAGGCAAATATCATTCCTTCATAATCTCTGAAAGCCATTTTCATCTGTTGCTTGGAATTGTGGCAGGCATCTTGGGAAAATAAGGAAAGCTGGTTAAGATGACCATCCAATACACCACAGATGACAAGCAGAAGGGCAGAATGAAATGAAATCCTTGGTGATGTCACAGGGTCACCGAATTAACTAATCTTGGAATTGTCTTACTTTGGGCCCCTTTGTTATGTGAAATAAGCAACTTTCCTTGTAAGTCACTTCTTCATTGTCCAATTTTCTACGTGCACATATATCCCTACTTTGAATTATTCTTTGAATATTCAACATAGCCCTTTTTTTCCAGCACATATTTAGTGTAAATAAGTCAATTAAATAAATGTAGAGGGAAATTAGTAAAGAAGATGAAAAGTAGTTGTTAGGTGAAGACAATAAAGCTTAACCTTGGTTAGAGACAACTAAGTCGTAGGGATGTTCTGCTTTATTAGTGTGGTTGGAGAGGGTCTTGTAATAAGATGTTGTCAAAATGAACCATGGAGAGAAAAACAGAATAAAAGGATGAGCAAAACTTTAATGACCTGCAGGAAAATTTCTTACTGGCCTAATACATGTAATATCGGACTTTCTAAAGAGGAGGGGTGTAGGTGTGTGTGGGGGGCATGTGTGTGTGCCTGTGTGTGGATGTGTTTGAAAGAATATTAAAGTTTTTCCAATTTTTATGGAAACTATAAACCCACAGATTCAAGAAAAGTAATCAAACTCAAACATAGGAAACATGAAGAAAACTATAGCAAAAGACATAATAATGAAATTTCTGAAAACCAGTGGCAAAGCAAAATAAATAAATAAATAAATAAATAAATAAATAAATAAGGGCAGATGGGGAAAAATGCATTATATACACAGGAACAAAGGATAATAGCATATTTCTTATTGAAAACAGTGTATGTGAGAAGGCAGTCGAATAATGTCTTTAAATTACTGAAAAAAAGAAGCAAACACACCTCTTAATCTAGAATCCTTTACAAAGACAAAATATCTGCAAAAAAAATTGCAGGTAAAATGTACACAAAACAGTAGTTTAATTTGTTTTTTTCTTTTCTTTTCTTTTCTTTTCTTTTCTTTTCTTTTCTTTCCTTTCCTTTCCTTTCCTTTCTTTTCCTTTCCTTTCCTTTCTTTTCCTTTCTTTTCTTTTCTCTTCTCTCTCTTCTCTTCTCTTCTCTTCTCTTCTCTTCTCTTCTCTTCTCTCTCTTACAGCTGGATAGTGACTTTATTATACTTTTTTAACAAAATAAATGAGAATTTATTTGAGAATCTGAACCTCCAATTACACAGGACTTCAGTGCTTCCTCCCCACTCCACTCTGCCCCATGCTTGAATGGTGTGTGCCCTGCCTCCACCATTGGTGGGGGATTCTAGCTCTACTCTTAGGAGGATCCTAAGTCCCTCCTAAAAGGAATGTTAAAGGACGTTTTTAGGCACAAGGAGAATACCTGATGGAAATCTGCATCCATACAAAAGAATTGAAAGCACTGGGATTTGTAACTACTTGGGCAATTACACATGATTATTTGCTTACTGTTTACATACTATCAAAGATAATTGCTTTCTTTTATTTAAAAAAAATTAATGTTTATTTATTTTTGTGAGAGAGAGAGAGCAGGAGAGAGGCAGAGAGAGAGGGAGACACAGAATCTGAAGCAGGCTCCAGGCTCTGAGCTGTCAACACAGAACCCAACGTGGAGCTTGAACCCATGAATTGTGAGATCATGACCCCAGCTGAAGTTGGATGCTCAACCAACTGAGCCATCCAGGCACCCCTTAAAATTGTTTTTAACGTTTATTTATTTTTCAGAGACAGAGCATGAGGAGGGGAGGGTCAGAGAGAGAGGGAGACACAGAATCTGAAGCAGGTTCCAGGCTCTGAGCTGTCAGCACAGAGCCTGAAGTGGGGCTCAAACTCATGAACTGTGAGATCATGACACGAGTGCCAGTCGGATGCCTAACCAACTGAGCCAGCCAGGCGCCCCATAAAGACTATTGTTTAATATAAATAATAACACGTATTTGGTATATTATGTATAAAGTAACATGTATGACAAAAACAACATAGAAGCCATGGAAGTATACTAAGTTTCTTACAATGCACCTGATGTGTTATAATAATGATTAGAAAGTAGACTGTGATAACTTAAAAATGTTTGCTGTACAATCATAAAGCAACCATTTAAATAACACAAAAGTACAGGTAATAAGCCAACAAAGGATAAATGGAGTCATAAAATAAATTCAGTTAGTCCAAAAGAAGTCAGAAAAGAAGAAATAGAGAATGTGAGACAAATGTAGAACAAATAGGAAGATCATACACTTAAATCTGACTGTATCAATAATCACATTAAATGTAAATAGTCTAAACACTCCAGTGAAAGGCAGAGATTAATCGGATTGGGATAAGGCAAAGCAAAGTCTAGCTATATGCTTTCTATAAGAAATGTACCTGAAATACAGAAACACAAAAAATTTTAAGAAACAAGGTAAAAAAAAAAAAAAAGATATGCCATGTGGGCACTCATCAAAAGAAGCTAGGTGGCTATATTAATATCAGAGTAGATTTCAGAGTAAAGATAATGATAATTGAGTCAATTAGTCAAGAAGGTATAATAACCATCAATGTTCATTCACCAAAGAACAGAAGAATTTTATAAGCAAAATTGACAAACTACAAAAGAAATAGAGATATTCACAACTGTAGTCAGAAATATCAATATTCCTTGCTCAGTAACTTTAAATTTTACTAAGAAGCTTTCTACAAAAAAAAATCCCCAGGCCCAGATAAACTTCACTGGTGAATTCCACCAAATATTTAATGAAGAAATAAAAATAATTCTGCACAAACTCTTCTAGAAAATGAAGAGAATACTTTTCAGTTCTTTGAGGCCAGCAATTTACTGATAACAAATCCAGATATATGTATTATAAGAAAATGAAACTAACAATAATGTCATTCATAAACATAGATACAAAAATTCTAAACCAATTTTAGCAAATAAAAACCAACAATGTGAACAAGGATAATGTGTTGTGATGACAGGGCTTTACCCCAGGAATACAAGTTTGCTTAATATTTGACAATCAATCACTAAAATTCACCATATTACCTAAAGAAGAAAATTCATATGATCTTATCACTATGTGTAGAAAAAATATTTTGACAAAATCCACTATCCATCCCTTTTCAAAACTCTCAGAAAATTGGGAATAGAATGAATATCCATAACCTGATAGAGAGTATCTACAAAAAAAACCTACACATTTAGCATCACACTTAATGGTATGCTTTCCTCTGTACAATTGGGATATCTCATCCTGTGGCTCAGTTTTACCATTTGGATCCAACATTGTACTAAAGGTTTTAGTCCTTGCTACTAGGTTAAGAAAAGCAAATAGAACATTTAAATTAGAAAGGAAGAAGCAAATTTTTCTTTACTTATGATAAGATTACCTAATTATAAAATTCAATGTATCCATGAAAAAACAAAACAAAACCACTAAAACTAGTAAGAGAGTTTAGCAGCTTTGCAGGATACAAGATCAATCTCCTAAAATCAGTTGTATTTCTTTTTCCTAGCTAGGAAAAAATGTATCTGTACACAGGAAACTACAAAATATTGGTGAAAGAAATGATGGCAGACTTAAATAAGTGGGAAGATCTGTTGTGTTGATGTGAAAGGAAGCTTTATATTATTAAGAAGTTGGTGCTTCACAACATGTCTGTGGATTCATTGTAGTCCTAATCAATATCCGAACAATCTTGATTTTTTTTGTAGAAATTGACAAACTGATTCTCAAATGTACATGGAAATGCAAACGACCTAAAATAGCAGAACAGCTTTGCAAAAGACGAGCAAAGTTGGAAGACAAGCAGTACTTTATTTCAGGATTTATTCTGTTCTTATTATAAAGCTAGAGTAATAAACACAGTATGGAATCAGTATAAAGACTGACAAGTAGATCAATGGAATACAATAGAGGGTTCAGAAATCGATCTACACAGAATACGTTTTTTACAAAGTTGCAAAAGCGATTCAATAAAGAAAGAAAAGTTTTCAACAAATGGCACTGGCAAAACTGAACATACACACGCAAAAATGATGGTCATCAATATCTCATACCATATATACAAAAATTAAGTCACAATGTATCATATACCTAAATATAAAACACATAACTATAACATTTCTTAAGGAAAAGATTGGATACATCCTTTATAACCTTAAGTTATGCAAAACTTCTTAGATATAGAGCTACATGTATAATTCATAGAAGGAAACTCTGGCAAATTAGAATTAATTAAGAGTGAAATCTGCTCTTCAAAAGATACTGTTAATGGAATAAGACAAGCCACCGATCTGGGGGCAGTGGGGAGGGGATATGCGCAAAGCATGTATCTGATACATAACGTGTAGCTTACATATACAAAGTACTCCTAATGTTCCATAATATGGAGACAACCCAATTAAAAAGAAAAAAAATCAGGCATGACATTTGAACAGACATGCTATCAAAGAATAAATGGGGAGCGCGTAGTGCTCATCTTCATTAGGGCCTAAACATGCAAATTAAAACCACTATCCACCTGTCAACATTTCTAAAATTAAAAAAGATTAATGACTTTGGAACTGTCACATATTACAGGTGGAAGTATAAGATGGTACAGCCACTTCGGAAATAGTTTGGCAAAAAAAAAAAAAGTTACACTGGTACTACTATATGACTCAGCCATTCCACTGCTAGATATTTAGCCAAAAGAAATGAAAATATATATCTACATAACACTTGTACATGGATGGCCATATTTACTAAGGTTAAAAACTGGAAACCACCCAAATGTCCATCAAGAAATTGTGGCATATCCATACAATGGAATAACACTCAAAAATTAAAAAAAAAATGAGAATGAGTGATATACTCTAGTGTAGGAATAAATCTTAAAAGAAATATGTTGGGTAAAAGAAGCTAGACAAGAGGGGCGCCTGGGTGGCTCAGTCGGTGGAGCGTCCGACTTCGGCTCGGGTCACGATCTCGCGGTCCGTGAGTTCGAGCCCCGCGTCGGGCTCTGGGCTGATGGCCCGGAGCCTGGAGCCCGCTTCCGATTCTGTGTCTCCCTCTCTCTCTGCCCCTCCCCTGTTCATGCTCTGTCTCTGTCTCAAAAATAAAAAATGTTAAAAAAAAAAATTAAAAAAAAAAAAAAAGAAGCTAGACAAGAAATGAGTATACATTGGATGATTCCACTCATATAAATTCCTAAGAAATATAAATTAATGTATAATTACAGAAAGCAGACTAGTAGCTGCTTGAATATGGGACATGACAGGAAAGGTGTCGGGAAGAAAAAATTACAAAGGAGGAAAAGCAAACTTTAGGAGGTGTAAATATTTCAGTATCACGACTGTGATGATGGTTTCCTAAGCGTATGCATGCACGTATATATACATACATATGCACACGTAAACCAAACAAATTATACATTTAAATATGTGCAGTTATTATTGTATTATTGTATGCCAATTATATCTGGATAAAGCCGTTAAAAGCAAACCAATAACAGAAAAAAGAGATGAGATCAAGAGAAGCAGAGCCAGACTATGTCCAGCCTTGCAAGTCCAAGCAAGGAATCTTAATTGCATGCAAAGTGCAGTAAAGAAAAAAGACACTAATTGCCTTTGTGAGTGCTCCACTTTAACGTAGTGCAACTCACTCACTCCATGTTCCAAGCATGGTACTAAGTGCTTTCACTTGGCCGCCATTTTGTCTTTCCAGCATCCCCGTGGTTATTCTTCTGACTGATAAGGAATCTGATGATCATGAAGACCAAGTGATTCCCCAAAGGACCGGGTAGCAGTGCTGGGATCTGATTATGGCTTGTCTTGCTGCAAAACACATGCGTGCTCAGCTGCACAGACCATTCTATCCTAACGGATAGGTGCTCGCATTGCTGGGGGAGAAAGGAGATAAATCCCCAAACGGCCGTAACACAAAGTGGATCGTGTTCACGGTTATTCAAAGATCTAAACAGAGAGCTGTAAGAGCTCAGTGGAAAAGGGAGAGGGAGATTCTGAAGGAAGGAGATGAGGTGGAAAATAGGAAATCTTTACAGAGCGGGGAGGCTCTACCCGGACCTTCAGGGTTGGATAAGATATGAACAGGTGAAAGGGGGGAAGCAGAGCTTACCTAGCAGAAGAAACTGTTTAAGTAAAGCTAAAAGTCAAAAAGCCAAAAGTGAACAAAGTTCTTGGAGTATAACACATCAGCTCTTTTGGGAGGGGCTTGAAGTGGTTGAAGGAAACAGGGTAAAGCACATTGTTTGGAAATTGGGCCAAAGTCCGATAATTTGGTCCAACGCAAAGCTAAATTATGTGTTCCCTGGATGGATGGTTAGGTTCTTCCTGATGGATGGTGAATGTTCTGTGTTCTGTGTTCCAGTGGTTTGGCCGAAGCCATGGTTGCTCCAGTTCTGTTCTTGACAGAAAAATCTCCATAGGTGTAGAGAGAATTAATGCTGAAAGACACCAGTGAATCATCTGATCTAATCTCTTTTATAGATAAAATAATAGCTGAGAAAGATGATGTATCATGCTCAAGGTCAGCTGGTAGCCAAGCGAGATTTAAGGCCAACTAGCAAGTTCCCAAACAAGTTGGCTTTTCCTGTATCGTGTCGCCATCTACTCTTCGCCCAGGGAATTATCTTTCCTGAGCTCCCTCTACATGATTTTAATAACAAGGAGTTAAAGTTAGGAGCATCTGATGGAGGTGAGATTATCACAGCAAACAACACTTTGTTGGAAACAGATTGATGCCAATGCTTGTGGGCAGAAGTCTAAAAGTAGTCTGGATTGCTGGATTGAGAATCTCTTAATAGAAATGAAAACTTGATGCTGGAAACTGAATGCAGCCTCTTTTGAGCTTGAAAAGTGCCTGGGTCTCTGCCTGGGCAGAGAAATGAACTTGCAGTCATGGGACACACAAGGCAAGATACTTTCTATGTAACCATACAAGTCATTGATGGAGTGAGTGGAATAAGTGAACTGGAACCTATATTTCTGCAAATTCATTAAGGGAGTATCTATTGAGTACTTACTGTCTGGCATGCACTCTGCTTAGGTCAGTATAGCAGGTAGTTAGAGGAAACCACTGTTATTGTTGTCTGTTGTAGATGTCCTCTCTGCTTTTTCTGGCTCCACCCAGGACCTTTCTTTCTTTACCCCTGTCCCACTCTGTGTGGTTTAGGTGTGCCTAACAACCACAGTACCCTGTAGGTATTGGGGTGAGCAGGGCATTCACCCAGGCCTGCCCCAACCACATTCCCCTGTCCTCTGAACCTCAGCGATGCCTCAGGGATGAGCATGAGACCCGATCCCGGCCAATCAGAATCTCTCCCTGGGAATTTGTATAGGACCACTAGAGAGAGATGTTCTCTCTTTTCTTTTCATTTATACCATCGAGGATGTGATTCCAGAACATCGAGCAGCCACTGCTTGGCAAACGCCCATGTGAATTGTGGGCAAATAAAGTCAATTCTCAGAAGGAAAAAGAGCCACAACCAATAGATGTCAAGTTCTGCCATGAATCCTTGGATACAATCATGCCACCTCAGTGCTTCCCACTCACATGAACTGATGCTCTTATTGTGGTATTTAAGCTAGTTTGGATGTGGTCCTTCCAAAGGGAAATATTCACACATGCCATGAGCTCCCCCCCACCACTGTGTACCAAGACATATGCTGGGGGCAAAACTCTGGGATTGAGTTTGGTATGCTCCTAACCTTGCAGGGGTCACGGCTCTTTTAGGAGAGAGGTGTAAAAATCCAGATGGCAATGCCATAAGAGAATACCAATAATAGTATAAGTATCAGCACACTTGAAAGTTAAAGCATGGGTCAAGAAAGTCATCCCAAACCTGGAGACATCGGGTAGCATAGTCCTTAATGACAAATAGTTGGTCTGAAACAAAACTCAGGAGCAAAGGCTTTCCAGCTAGGGGGAAAGCATCTGCAACGTATGCGATTTTAAAGTAGCTTTGCACATCTGGAGACCTCTGAAGTTAGTATTGTGAGGAAGAAGCCACTGGAAATGAGGCTGGAGAGGCAGGGAGGAACCAGATGGTGGGTGCTTTGAGAGAACAGAGCCTACCAGCGGAGGCAAATGCTCAGATGCCATAAGCCATAGAAGAGGGAGATAGTCACTCAACTGAGAAGACTCATGTATTGAGGACACAGGGCCATCGCGCTGCCGGAAAAGTACCAGAAGACGCAGAAGTGATGCGAGTCCAGTAAAGAACATCAGATGTCACTGCTGTCAGAGAAGCAGTCATGGAGTCCAGTGCAACTATGGCTGCCCATTGGAGACAAACCCCCTGACCATCAAACCCCAACAGAAATGCCTCCCTGCCCAAGACACCTACTGATCTTGGAGACTATCACATCAGAAACGTTCCAAAGTTCCAATTACCATGCTCATCGTTTCTCAAAGGACCATTTTCCCCGGGGCACACTTTCGTCAGGTAGGCCGGGTAGTACTTCAGCTGGTCTAAAGTTTACTCTTGCAACTTGTTCCCACTCAGAGGGAAATTTTTCCATGAAGCCTTTGGGATTTACCAGCTCTGGAACACAAGAGTCATGAGATTCCAGCCGTTGAAAGCTGGAGTTGTGGCCTACTTATCTCTGAATCCCAATATGTAGATCCTTACCCATAGGCAGATGTGCAGTGACTGTTTACAGAATGGCATTTCTGGGTGTATTCCTTCCCATGTGAGAACACCCAGAGCAAAAACTGCACCCCTTCCGTTTCCTCAAGGTCTTGATGCGTTATTTTGCCATTAATTATCCAGCAACCAGAGGTTTGGGCTTCATGTTTTAAGAAGCAGAATTTTAATGAGAAACGAAGCGTACATATTTACGTCCAAAGCAACACGGAGTCAATTAATCGGAGCCCCAGTGGCTGAGGGTCAGGATTTCTAGGCATTGTGTCCCCCGACTATAGTCTCCAGGCTCTTCATCTGCAGAGTCTATTGCTACTTCCCCTTTGGCACGGCCCCGGTTTTGTAAGTCCAATTGTTTGGCAATAAATACAGGGTCCAAATCAGTCCCCAAGAAGCGGTGCACGATAAGCGTGCCGAATCTCACCCTAGAATAAGAAATCCTCTTTTAACTATCTGTTTAAAGAGATTGACTCTTTACACAAACCTGCTATCAATGTCTGTGTATAATTGTCTAAGCAGGTACTTGTCTTCTCAAACATCTGCTAACACTGGCAGGCCCCAAAATAAACCTCCACATTAGCAACTTGCACTTTAAAAAAAAAAAACAAAAAACAAAAAAAAAAAAAAAAGAAAAAAAAAAAACACACACATTTATCCGGAAACATCTGCTGAGCTATTTTCTCGTTTCCCCCCTCCGTTCTTCCCTCCCAGGTCTGTTGAGGCAGAGTGAGGTGAATGTACAGATTGAGACTTCAGAAGGGAAACAGCTACTCGGAAGAAAGGAAATGAAAGCTAGACAGAGCTCAGGGAAGTACTTGAGGTGGGGGCAGGAGGGCATCCTGGGGGAATGGATAGCTCTAGAAGGCAGGGTGGAGCACGGGGTTCACACCCCTAGTGTATCTCTTCCCACCTGGGTAGATGCAGGCAACCAGCTTTACTCTGAAACACATCGGGCTTCTTTTAAATGCTTCTAACAATGCCAGCTTCAGAAACTTACCTCGAAGCCCTTGTATTCTATGTAAGAATGATACCTGTAAATGTGTTTAGCATACAGTGCCCTTCAATATAGACCGATCGAAACAATTCTTGACACACAGGTTACAATTTCAGGAGAAATAATCGATGAACCCATGAATCGAGTTTCTCCAAAATCACTCTGATACTGACAGGACCTAACGCCATCACTCATCACCTACTTCAAGACAAGTCCCCTCTTCCTCCTTAGATTGGAAACTCCTTGAGAGAAAACAAAGAAAAAGAAAAAAAGAAAAAAAAGAAAAAAAGGACTGAACTTTACTTCTTTGTTTTGTTGTTGATTTGTTTCCCATTGGCTTTAACACAGAGCTCTGAGCAAGGAGAGGTGTCCATAAAAGCACACTGAATTGAACCCAGGGGAGTCAGGATAAGGGATAGAAGATGGGGGCATCGTTTCACTTCTGGGCTTGGCCTCTTCCATGGGCGCATGGATCCTGGACATCCTGGGAAATTCCAGCCCTTGAGTCCTTGACGACTCAGAAAGCCCTTTAGCTCCAAACTCATGTATTTTTCTAAAATACAACTAGCTTGGGAGGTGTTTTCAAGTTTTTAGTTGTTTTCCTGTTTTAACGTCAGATGTTACCTCCTCAGACGTCCAGTCTCTGCTCTGCTTCTCAAGAACAGTTTACATGTCTGAGTGTGTTAGTTATGGTGGTTGGTAGAGTAGATGAGTCTTGAAATTTCAGTGCTTTACCATGAGAAAAATGTATTCATGTGCACATCAGATTGGGGTGGAGGGGCTGTGTTCCACACAGCCACCCATGGACCCACACTGATCGAGACTCTGGTGTTATCGACATGTGACTTCCAAGGTCATCTAGGGCATTGATGACCTCCAGGCAGGTGGGAGAATATCCTGTTCCCTGAAGGTCTCTTGATCTGTAAAATGAACATGGTAATAATTGTTGGGAGGAAATAAATGAGCTAAAATAGCCAAAGGGCTGAGCGTAGCATTGAGGATATTTCAAAAACTCAAGGTGTGTTGAGTTTTTAGCTTCGTAAAGTAGCATCTAATAAATGCTACCTACTCATGTAGTAATGTTCCTTGGATCCTTACACCAGCAATGCGTTCTCGGTTATTCCTGCTTCTCTGTGAGCCACTTGGATCTATCTAATTCCTTGGTTCCTGTTGCCTGCAACCAAAACTTCTTTAGCTTGCACCTGCAGAGTGCTATGCAGTTGTTGTTACGACCTAGGTTAAATCTAAGCGTTCACATCTAGGTTCTAGCATCCCAGTCCTGCTATTTAATTTTTTTTTTCAACAATTTATATCTTGGATACAGAGGTAAAGAGATTGCTATACACATCACAAATAATATAGGCCTACAGGGTATCACAGCTTGAGCTGACCAGATAGCTGCTGTTGTTATTTTTTTTCTTTTCTAAGTTTTCTGGAAAATGGAATTTCCCATGTCATGTGCACAACCACAGGTAATAGGCAAATGCTATGTTTGGTTGTGTTCTTTCTTCTTCTTCAATTCGCTAATCACATTTTCTAAGATTCATGTCTTAAAATAAATCCACTTAATGTGATTGTCAGTGGCTGTTTGAAACTTCACAGGATGCCTTTGTGCCTCCAACACATCTATGCATTGGTCTCTTTGTTTAGATTATGCGACTTTACAGTCTTTGATAGCATGTCCAGTCCAGTTTAAATGCCATCCAAACACTCGGGACAAAAGGGACCCCTCATACCCCCAGCCTCCTCAGGCCCCTCCTCTTTCCACAGGTAATTACAAGCTACCCTATCGATGCAAAGTCTCTTATTTTTCCAGCCTGGTTTTAAAAGCCCTTATGTACATAGTGTTGTTCTGACTGTAGGGTTTTTTGTTTTGGTTTGGTTTTTTGAGCATGATTTTTTGTTTGTAACCAATTGGAATCATACTGTTTTTCTCACTTAACAATATGTCTCTGAGAAATTTACATGTTAATATAGATCGACTCAGTTATGTTAGAAGCCACGTAGTGTTCTATGCAAGGTTCAAGACTATTAGCCTCTCCCTTATTAATAGGCATTAGGTCATTTCCTGACTTTTGCTATTCCAAGAAATGCCACATGGGCATCCTAATGCCTGAGTTGTTAGATTTCAGTGAAAGTGTTCCTCTGGGATAGATCTCTAGAATCATCGATAATGCCAATCTGCAAATGTGCATGGCCAACAGAATGTAAGTTCCATTCCCTAGCCCTTCGCTAAAAAAATGGCTTTTATTAATCTTTGCATTTTTGCCAACCCAGTGGGTGAGGAATAGTATCTTGTTGTTTTAATTTGCATTTCACTGGGCTTGAACAGCTTTTCACATATCTATTGATCTTTTGCATTCTTCCTTCTGTCAGTTTCATGTTCAATTTTTCTATTGGGCCATTAGTCTTTACCTCATTGATTGGTGGGAGTTATTTATGTATCCCAGCTATAACCACTTGCTTATGGTATACATCACAAATGTTTTCTTCTTTTCTAGCTTTCTGCCTGCCTTTGGTTCCTTTGATCGCCTCCTTTGAATCCCTCATTTGGCATTAGGCTCTCCAGCTGTTTGGAATTCATGTCGAAACTATGCTTAGCTCCGTTTACCTCCATCCTGGGAACAATTTACAGAGAGTCTAGCTTTTGGTCCCGGAAGTGCACTTTTGTGTTCTACAACCAACAGGTCACAGCTCCGCCCTTTGGCTTTACACCCCCTGTGTCATTTTGGTCAACTAGTCTACATCCTGAATTTAGGACTTCATTTCTCCCAGGGCTTGTGCTGCCCTGAATAGTATGGTGTAGATAACATGGCTTGTGCTCCACTATTCTTCTAGGTCAGCGTCTTACCTCTGGCTGTGAGCAAAGAGGCTGATATTTACGAGCACATCACAATTCAAATACACTCAGTCATCATCATGCCATAATTACTATCACTCCCTAAACAGTCATAATTCTTCACCATTGCTTTCAGTTTTCCAGAACAGAGTTAAACTAATGCTCTTGTTTAAATGACGAGAGAAAAACTAGAGACGTGGTGTTATAGTCCATGTCTTCCCTTCCTTCCTTCTCACATTCGAATGTGTAGAGACGTCTGTGAATTCTAGCTGCTGAAACTCTGGATCGCTGAGTGTACGAAGTACAAAGGCACAAAAATAATATTGAGTGTTTAGGTAAGAGTCAGGAATAGGATGGCAGAAAGAAATCTGGAGAGTGGAGAAGTTTCTGAGGTAGGCATAGAGAATAATCAATCAGCTTTTTGTAGGTCAGAGCAATGACTTTTCGAATCTAATTCCAAATGAAATGGGGGCCATTGGAGGACTTTAATTTGTAGACAAATATGCTCTGGTATTTGTTTCTCAAAAGGTTATCATGGCTGTTGAGTAAAGGAAGGATTTTTAAGGGTCAAGAATTTTGAGAGACATAGTACATGAGGTTTGAAGGTGTGTTCACCGGACAAAGATAAGATGCAAAGCATATTTTCATGTTAACATTTGTCCACTGATGCATCAATCAGAAAAATCAATGTCTTTGAGTCATTTTATCTTTAGTATTCTGTTTTCAACCATCAGCTAGAACCTAAGAGTTTACCTTTTGGAGACATGTCCAAGAGGAAGGGTGTTTTCAAGAACAAACACCAACAATAATAATTATTATTTTTTTAATTTTAAACATTTCTGTTTGGTTAAAAGTATACTGTTTAGACTCACTACTACCGTTATCCTGACAGAGAAATAATTGATCTTGTCAAGTTAATGGAAATGAATTCATGAGCAGAGGAAATTCTGGTTAATACAGCCCAAGTCAAAAAATGATTAATTCATCTGTGCCCTACATCATGCTTTGCAATTTAAAAAATAAAGTTCTTTCAGATAAAATTGATTGAAGCTAAAGTTATGTTTTATGTGAATTTTTCATAATGTTCTTGGAACTCTTCATTTTGCGATTAGAGGTTGTAGGAGCAGAGAAAATCTCCTTCTTCCCTTTTAGTTTCTTTGGCCGGTCTAATAATTAAGTTTCTAGAAGACAGATTAATGGAAAAAAAGAAACAAAAGCTTGATAACACGTATACCTCCTGTATACATGGGAGAGACCCAAGAAAACTGAGTAAGTCTCCCACATGGCCAAAGTCATCACCTTAAATAAACTCTTCAGCTAAAGACAAAAGAAGGTGTTACAGGTGGGAAGTCAGTTATGGAAGGTTACCAGGAAAAACACAGTAAACAAGGGTAAGGTTGTTACAATGATTTAAGGCGTTGCCTTCTCCCCTGATAAGTTTCTGGAGATTTTGCTCCATCCCCCTCTTCCTGGTGTGGTGAGGGCCACACCTTTACAAATGGAGATTTCCCTTATAAATGCAAAGTTTCTTACCAAAGGGTAAGTCCTGCGTGGTCTCTGAGTTTCTTCCTTTGCAGTTTCTTAAAAAAATCATCATCCTAAAATAATCGTTATGCCAAAGAGATAGATTTGGCTGATAAATTCTGCTCCCCTATAAGGTCTAATCATAATAGGTTCAGCCATAATTCTTTCATAGGTACAGTGTACTTGCTTTTATTTTGTTTCTTTGTCCTTACAGATTAGCCTGGTAGAATGACCTTAATAACCCTAAATATGTAGGCTCACACCCACATACCCACACACCGTCATTTATGTAAGTTTTGACATCACGCGAGTTACTTACTTCATCTAAGCATTATTTTCCTCATGCTGTCTTCCACATGGTGATAAGGACAATTTACCTTCATCAGTCCTAGCGTCTTGAGATAATCAAGTGAGTTTTATGGTTATAAATATTATGAGACATAATTGTGTTGATGTTGCTATTATTATGCAACTAGACTAGACACGATTCAGTATCTGGATGTAAAATTCACTTCATAAAGTGTGTTACCGAAGTACTACTCTGACAGGACATTTTCTGAAGTATTTTCTCCAATAACCTGGATTGGCTTGAACAGCTTGACTTTAATACATTTCAAGCTATTTTTCCAATTAATGTATGTGGAATGAGTGAGCGAGGCCACCAGATTACATCACTGTGACTTGAGAAACATTCCTTAATTCTATTCACTCCTTTTCTTCCCACAACCTTGGCTCACCATCTCCTGCTCCAACGGACTCACTACTTTTGCTACCCTCCACTCATTCTTGTACTCCCTTTCCCCAAAGAATGTCACAAATATATCTCATCAATCACTGTTGTGCTCATAAATCTTCCATGGTTCCCTATCGCCTGCAGTATGGCAACAGTCTAGCTCCCTACCGTGGCTTGCAAACCCTCCATTGCCCTGATCGGTCTAAATGGCCAGTTGGGAAGATTCACCATGGTTTTTTTTAACCGCCACTGCAGTGACAAATGCTACTTTTTCCTGCTTGGAATTTCCTTCCGCCCCCTCCTTCACCCATCTGACTCTTATTCATTAATAACCCAGCTCTGGGATAACCTTCTGGACGATATCTTTCACAATCTCTCACTTTTGAGTAATCAACCTCTCCCTCCACTTAGCTAATTGTTACTTTGTGTATAACTTGTCATTTTACATTGTGTCACGACTTTCCAGGGAAGACATGAACTTTGGGATCTCAGGGTCTAGGTGCTGCTCGTCTCTTGAATCTTAGCCAGGGGCCTGGCATCAGGCACTCAAAAATCTGGTGAACTGATTTCCATTGGTTTTAATTTCATTACTAAATCCTTTCCATTTCAGCTTGACTAGTATTTATTTTGCACCTGCTCAAGGACACAGCTGGGGGAAGACCTATAAGATCAACTGTGCACAAAGCACTTGGATCTCTGCCTTTATGGAACTTTCATCTAGAAAGAGACACCGGCACTGTACGTGTTAATCGCAACTGGGATTGTTCACTCAAGGGAAAGCTCCGTGAGAGCAGGAATGTCTCTGTCTCCTAAACTATATGCATTCAATACATACGACTGAATAAATGATTGGGGGTGATGGATTCACCTCAACTCCTACAGATTAGGTTAATGCTTTGCAATTATATCTACTTGCACTTTTCAATCTGGAATCCATTTCGTGCAATGGATCATACCAGAGTCTTTGGCTCTAATTTTAGGAGACAGAATGTTACAGGGCTAGCAGCCATCTGTTTCCTTTGAGCAAATCTACAACAGTAAAGTGTGAGTGCAGATTTTTATAGCATTTATTGCATTTTTATTATAAATTGTTTGCATTATTTATTGAAGAGAATTTAGAAAATAAAAAAAAAAAAAGGATGGAGAAGAACATTAACATTACCTAGAGGTAATCTCTGGGGACATTTTGATGCTTTCTCTTCCAGCTCTTACGTGTGTTTGTAGAGAATGTGTGTTGTGTATGTGTATATATACATATACACACACAGGGTGATCAAGTCTTGAAACATAGGCAAACGCATAACAAACGATTAATTTATGGCACGTTATAATGCTTGATAAAATAATATTATCTAGATTTCCAGAATTTATGGTATATATGACATATGTTAATTGACACATGTTTGGTACATATACGTCGATAGCACTCTTCTCTGCGAATTTAGAAGAGTTTATGTTCCATCCCCTTTGATTTCACTACCTGGTGCTTTGTTAGACGAAAGCAAGGGTTCTACAAAATTCCGCTGGACACAGAGCGAGTATTTGCACAGAGGCACAAAAACAATGTCACTAATTTTTTTGTTGTGGTTTGAGGAACTCTCACTCTTGCTCCCCCTCCCCCAGAGCCGTCAGACTGACACCCACCAGTGAAGGTGGAAACACAGATATTTAGATTCGGTGTCCACTGGGCACGTGGCTGGCTTGAATGATAACCCTGCATGCCATGCAGATTTTGGACCATTGGGACCCTGGGCTTCAAATGTTGCATAGAAGACCGAAGGCAGCAGAGTTTGCCATATCGATACAAAAGTAGTAGATACCACACGCTATTCCTAACCATCCTGATCATTAGTCCCGTCTCCAATGTTAATTTCTCCCACTCTTTATGCAAATGAACACATCCCCTGGTGTAGATTTTAACGATATTTTAAGTGTTCTGTAACCACTCTTAAAGGGAATGATTCTTGATCTGCATACTTTTAATTGTTACACAGCAGATGTATCACGTTCCATTTGACCACAAATATTAAACTTTACCTGCAAGCATCACACTATTTACATGGAAGTATTTTTAAGGGAAATTGCCTTGCAGACATTATAAGCAATTAATAAATTTCTTTGAATTAGATACACCTCTATGTGAAAACTTGCATTTATTATGTAAGAATCCATCGGTAGATTATGTATGTGATCATATAGTTATAAACACAGGGATGCCTACACATCACAAAGTTACATTATTAAGCGTCAGCTTCAAATATGAGTATTTTTGCTGCAAAATTAATGTTGCACAATTTCTACAAATCTCTGCATTTCTGGCATGCTGCTTTCTCCAATTTACATTACATCTTGAGCGCTGCTTCCTGGCCATGAATATTCTTCAAATGCAAGGTTTAAAGCAAAAACAAAAACAGAAACAACAGTTTGTTCAGGCTTTCTCTCCTAGATATTACGCAGCCCATCTCTTAAGATAAGACCAAAATCGCGACTGTTTATTGCACGTTTGCTAGGCGTCAAAAATGATGTTGAGGATTTGCAAACATTATCTCATTTAACTCTCCCAGATGCAGCTCAAAGGATTTATGTAACTTACCTAAGCCGATAGTCTAATGTTCAAATGTTTTCAAATACTAAACTGCTTTAAAGAGCTTTAGCAAAGTTGATAATTAAGCAGAAGATATGAAATGCGTACTCTATTCGAGGCAGTGTGTGGAGCCATTTTTAAATGCCAACTTATTTCATATTTATTCTCTCCTATAGCTGAGAGCTTGTCAAAGCTTGTTTTACAACCACTATGTACTTTGATCCTTTAAGCAGCTACCTGAGATGATCTCAAAGAATCAAAGAATGTCAGAACTCTGGGGTTAGCTGTCCAAGTTTGCCTCTAGTGCCACTAGCCTCCAGGAAGAGGGACCTCACTGCCTGCTGAGACAGGCCACCCCCCACCCCCACCCGCCGGCGGCTGGATTGGCTCTAAATGCTGAAGTCCTTGCTTACGGTTAGAAAAGGAGGTGACAGTAATGTCAGAAGATGACCTGAAGATCAGAGTGGGTTTTCCTCACTGAAACCCAAACTTTTTTAGGATGTGGCTTTCAAGCTGGTGTTGTCTCAAGCCAACCACGTATCCTCTCTCCATCGGGCACATTTTTTCCATGATCAGATGGGCCCCACTGCAATGGAGAGGTTAGGATGCTGGCCTTGGAATGATACACCTGTTTTGTGTCCCACCTGCCATTAACTAGGAGTAGGCAGCGCATTTTTCCTCTAGAAGCCTTGGTCTTCTCAGAAGTACGATGGAGATCCCGATACTTGTCTCGCAGTGTTCTGGTCAAGTCGAGGGAAAACGTATGTGATGCTCCAAGGCCAGTGCTTGAGACATATCAGGTGCCCAATATTTAGTAGATAACACTTAGAGTGACTAATGACAAAATGTTTGACATGTATTCCCTTCATAGATATTTATTAAGCGACCGCTACGTTCCAGGTTCTATAATAGTTGTCCAAAGGTCACGTGGTAGGTAAAAAGTTTCAGTTACGTAGAGAAATAAGCTCTAAGAATAAGATGATGAATCTTCCCTTCCTCCATCTTCCCTGCAGAAGAGCATCCATTTAGTGACCTCAAAGTTCTTCCATTAGTTTCCTCTGGCTGCCATAACAAATTACTGAAAACTGGGTGGCTTAAAACAGCAGAAATTCCTTCCTCTCACCTTTCTGGAGGCCGGAATCTGAAATCAAGATGTCAGCAGGGCCGCGTTGCCCCTGAAGACCCGAGGGAGAATCCGCCATTGCCCCTTCCAGTTCCTGGGGGCTCCGTGTTCCTTGGTTTATGGCAACATCCTTACATTCTCTGCCTGCGTGTCGCATGAGCTTCTTCCCTGTGTCTCTTTCTCTGTCATCTCCTTTATGTCTTTTGCAAGGACAACCGCCATTGGAGACACCCTAATCCAGGATGATTTCACCTTGATACTCTTACATTATCTCCATCTGCAAAGGCCCTTATTCCAAATATGGGTGCTTTCCATGTTCCAGGTGAACATATCTATGGGAGCTAAAGTTCAACCCACGGCACCATGGGTTCTCAATCTTTGCCTTGTGGAAAACAAAACTCCGCCACGTTCAAGCATTGGTATATAGAAGGCGAAGGAAGGAGACAGGACAGACTATCACACTTTCGATGAAATCATGCTCACCAGGTTATTATTAAATCACAATGGCTTCCACCTCTGCCTCTCTGAACCGTGCTTTGAATCCAGACAGATGTGCATTGAACTTGCTTCTCGGCCTCTTAACTTGTTGTGAAAGTATGGGCAAGTGATTTAACCTCTATAGGATTCAGGTACCTCGTATATAAAATCGGAATAATGGAGCTGAAGGACAGGGCTGTTGTAAAGATTAAAAGACCCCACGTGCGTAAACCATCGAATCTCCCGACAGGCACATAACAAACCCTTAGTATGTGGCTGACACATTTGGTCCCGGCCTTTACCGGCTCACCTTTCCAGGCTGGCTTTCCCCTCACCACAGGCAGAAAATCACACCCACCGAATGTGGATTTAATTCTCGGAAGGCAATTTATCTCCTTTGTTTCTAAGTTCTTGGGAGGCAGTAAACTCTCTACCCATGTCCCGCCAGAAAAGGTGAGCCTAATTCTGTCACTCTTAGAATCAGCAGCCCATTTCTCCAATGTCATTCTCTTAGCCCGTCTGCAATTCATTTAATTGCTCGCTTACCAAGCAGCTCCCAAAGACGAGGACTCCAGCTCATTCTTGGGTCTCCCGGGTCCTACTGCGTTCCTGCAACTCAGTTTACAATCACTGCCAACTTCTTATTTTAATTGGTTAACAGGTGTTTAGGTCCCACATCCATGCTCTTTTTCTTTTCCTCCCGGTTGAACACTTGCATTTTGTTCTGTATTCTTCATATAATATATTTGAAACCCCAGACAACCTTCTACGCGTACCTGGCTCACGCAGCAAACTCCTCCACTTTTTCTAGCCATTTATTACAGAGCAAAACCCAGATTACCACTAAACTGGGCGAGGCACCACATGCAACCCTGCCTTTCTCCACCAGCTCTGTGTCCTGAGAGGCTGCTTTGAATGGTCGGTCTTTTGGGGCAGCCATGCCCTTGGGCTTGGGGTGTGGGGGAGCATATTTTGGGGGAGAGGGGAGGGCAGCCGTGGTAAGGCACTGGAACCACTGAGAGGGTGAAGTCAGAGGTCTCACTTCCCTGACTCTTTTGGGGCTGGGTTGCCTCTACCAGAGCCCTGGATTTTGGCAGGTGGCCCTTTCCATACAATTCCCTCTTTGAAAGTCAGGGCTGCTCCCTCCCCTCGTTCTGGCTCCCCCCTGTTGCAGGCACCCCGAAGTGAACCTTAAAACTATGACCACATCATTGCAATGAGTCCCTTTCCTGATAGCTCCTCAAACGTCCCAGTGGAGTATGCCATTTTTTTTTTTTCTTTGCTCTTGGGACTCTGCCAGACACGGTAATTAATACCACAGGTGGCACCAGAAAAGAGAGCCTCAAAATGAGATTCTAGGCTTAAGATGTTCAAAGGTTTTGAAACACACAAATAGCCTCCTCTCCGTGGGGGAAATGGAATAGGAGGAATCTTCGTCCTGCAGAGACATTGTGATCATGAGATTATCACCAGTGAGGCACAGGGTGAAGTTCAAGTGCAGAACATTTTGTCGACAGAACCAAGAAAACCGGACCTACAAAGACATGGCTTTATAGCCCTGCCCTCAGTCCTACGGCAGCTCAGCTCTCTGGACTTTTCCCTCATGTGATCAAAATCAAGGACCCTCCCGTTGACTGAGGTTTCTGTACACCACGCACACGAGCCCACAAACACACCTTTAAATGACACAAAAGAATTTCTATAAATGTCAGCAAGAGGTCGGAGGGATGGAAGAAGAGAAGGAAGGAAGGAGAGAACACCTGCGAGAGATTAAAAGACACGTCCGAGCTCCCAGAGCCGGTAAGTGGTACAGCTTGAACCCAGGCTCCTAACCCACATCCACCAACCTTCCCCGCTCTCCATAGCCTTTCCTCTCAGGGTGGGTAGATTAGCCCTGCAGATACTATCCGCTCAGGCTTGCCTGACCGAAAACTTTCATAGGTTCTTAAATCCTTAAAAAGAAACTGGCTTCAAAGGACTTTCAATCTTTGCAAACACTACTAGCTGTAGGACAGAGATGAGAGTACAAACCAGTCCCTTGCAACTTTCGAAGCACAATGCGGTTTACCATCATTTCTCCATGTGGGCAGCACCGTCCCTGGTACAGTGCGTCAAACATCCACTGTCTTCATGCTGCTCTTTCCGGTTCTCTCTGTAAATATACTCACCACCTTGGAAAGGAGTCCAACGAGTACTTAAAACCCTTTGATGAAAGGCCCCTTAATTGAGTCCTTTGAATAATGAGAAATTACTATCCTTTCACGAGGAATATCCTGGGCAGCGTCCCGTAACGGGCATAGACGAGATCTGAGAAAACTCTGAAGTCAGGTCCCCGAAACCAACAGTGCTTAATCGTTCCAGACCTTCCTAGACTTACGGCGGGGTTACATCCCAATGAACCCACGGCACACTGGAAATATTGTAAGTGGCAAATACCTTTACTCCATCTGTAACCCATGGAACATCAGAAGGTAGTCTAGCCCACCTTAAACAGGCTCAGAACACTTCTATCAGCCTACAGTTGGACAAAATCGTCTCACAACAAACTCTCTTCCATAAAAGTGTTATAAAAGAGTGTTATTTATTTATTTATTTATTATTTATTTATTTTGGGGGAGAGGGGCAGAGACAGAGAGAGAGAGAGAGAGAGAGAGAGAGAATCCCAAGCAGGCTCCATTCATGCCCAGCGTGGAGCCCAACACAGGGCACCATTTCATGACGGGGAGATCATGACCTGAGCCGAAATCAAGAATCGGATGCTTAACCAACCGAGCCACCCAGGTTCTCTCTCTCAATGCAATTTATAGAATTCTCTACGGAGGGCGAGACAGAAAATGGTTGTATGGTCCCAGAACCGCTGTCGATGGGTCGGCCGTCTATCCTCCTGACCGCGTGGCGGACCGGGAGCTGAGGTTGCTGCAATCACCCAGCAGCATGCGAGAGGATCCTACCGCATAGCACTAGTGGAGATAAAAATTCCAAACTCGGGGCTCCTGGGGGGCTCAGTCGGTTGAGCCTCTGACTTCGGCTCAGGTCACAATCTCGCGGTCCATGAGTTCGAGCCCCGCGTCAGGCTCTGTGCTGACCACTCAGAGTCCGGAGCCTGCTTCGGATTCTGTGTCTCCCTCTCTCTCTGACCCTCCCCCGTTCATGCTCTGTCTCTCTCTGTCTCAAAAATAAATAAATGTTAAAGCTCCAAACTCGGAGTACAGTTTCCATGGAAGGCATGTTGCCTTCACATCGTTGTAAAGTCAAAAAATTGCAAGTCGAACCGTTGTAAGTGGGGACCGTCTGTACGGCTGTAATTGCCGACGAGCTCCATTTCTCCAGCTTGGAAAAGGAGCACATGTTGGATTCTTTCAGGAAATCACGTCCACTGGTCACACAGACAGACTGCGAGCCAGCCACCTGCGACGCTGAAGGTACTCCCTTAGGAGTGAGAGAGCCCTCAGTCAAATCTCGGGACCGCCTATGACCTTGGGCAAGCCATCAGCTTCTCTCAGTTTCTTCATCCATAAAATAGGAAGAAGTTAGAGTTTTGACAGCCACGTGAGGAGCTTTTTTTATTCTGAAAAATGCCACATGAATGTAAGTTATCACCTTCACCAATGTCATCGCTGTGAACATGATAATCATAACGTGGCTCTGGTTTCCGCTTTATCCTTTTGCTCCATTACTTGGTTGTGATATTTGCTTCTATTATAAGTCCCACCTGATGATTTTAGGCATAGCAATTCCATAAAAAAGAAACTCACCATGAAATTGTCTTCCTTTCTCTCTCCCTCTTCCCTCCCCCCAACCTTTTTAGAATTCTTCCTCCTTCTTTCCTTCCTTCCTCCTTTCCTCCCTCCCTCCTTCCCTCCCTCCCTCCTTCCCTCCCTCCTTCCTTCCCTCCCTCCTTCCTCCCTCCCTCCTTCCTCCCTCCCTCCTTCCTCCTTCCCTCCCTCCTTCCTTCCCCTCCCTCCCTCCTTCCCCTTCTTTCCTTCCTTCCTTCCTTCCTTCCTTCCTTCCTTCCTTCCTTCCTTTTCCTCAGTTCTCTCATTAGAATGGCCAACAACATTCGTCTACATTCTCACCAATACCAAACATTATTTCCGGTAGGTTTTGTGCAAAGATACTGTGTAACACACCATCCTGAACTCAGTGGCATGCTTCACACTGTAGAATTTATTTCTTGCTCACATGGCTCTGTATTGGCTGGAGTGTGGTCAGATGAGACGAGACGGGGCTTAGATTAGCTGGGCTCCAAGATCTGAGACAGGTTTAGATTTGTTCCACTGTCTCTTAACCACTCAGGTATCCAAACCAGCAGGTACCTGGGGAATGTTCTTCTCATCATGGAAAGGGGGTGTGCAACAGTATAATCTCTACCACGTGAACACATGCCATGCCATTGTTACATTAATATCCATCAGATGATTAAATTTAATTAATTGATTGAATTGAGCCATATAGTCAAGTCTCCCATCAAGGAGCAAAGAAGTATAATCAACACACCTAATAACAGGGCAAACCCCAATCAATGGAGTACCAAGGAAAGAACTATTTGCTGAATATAGTCTACTGCACCATAGATAGTATCATTTAAAATTATCTGCCAAACTGGGGCGCCTGGGTGGCCCAGTCGGTTGAGCGTCCAACTTTGGCTCAGGTCACGATCTCATGGTTTGTGGGTTCGAGCCCCACGTCGGGCTCTGTGCTGACAGCTCGGAGCCTGGAGCCTGCTTCGGATTCTGTGTCTCCTCCTCTCTCTGCCTCTCCCCTGCTCATGCTCTGTCTCTCCCTGTCTACAATAAATAAACGTTAAACAAATTTTTAAAAAATCTTTGCCAAACTGATCTAGTAGATTTTACCTGTATTTCTTTCGTGTCTTCTAAGACAAACTTTTTATGTGATTTTTTTAAACATTTATTGTATTTCTTTTGTAAATCACCCTTTCATGCTGGTTCGGTGGGGATGTTTCCCATCATGAGTTGTATAAACGGAGGATATTCATCCTTCCATGTATGAAGGCAAATTGTTGCAAATGTTCCTGTTTTTAAACTTTGTATGTTATGCCTTAACATGCACACTTAAATGTTTTCTATGTTTAATGTGTGGCATTTTTAGTTTCTGATTTCTGCCTTCAAAATCATGCATAGAAAGACTCCCTGTCGCAAAATCATACACTTGTGTTTCCTTCTGGTTCTATTTGATTTTCATTCTTTTACAGCACACATAGGGTTTTTTAATTATGTTTTTCCCTCTAGGACAGGCTTGAGAAAGGGATTCTTTTGTATTCCCAAATAAATAACCGTATTTTATGCTTAAGATGGGCCTTAAAGGAGAAATTAGGCAAAAGAGTGAATAAGCTGAGTTGGGGGTGGGGCGGGGGGATGGTGAAGGGAAATTAGGTCATTCTGAGTACGCGTGAGCCAGCCAGGCCTGCTACAGAAGAGTGGGCAGGGGGCTTTCGATGTTCACATCCGCCAGGGCATGGGCTTGGTATGGGGCTGTGGCGAGAGAGGTCAGGGGCCAAATCACCGAGGGCTCAAGGTCACAGTGAGGACTCCAGAGTTTACTCCGAGGGTGACAGACAGCCTCATTTGCTCCGTGTTTGTGCTAGTCACTTCTAACTCCAAGGACCCCTCCAACAGGGAACAGGTTAGAGACCCAGCCTCCAGAGCACACAGTCTATTCTTAGCAGCTGGATCCACTTTCTGCTAAGAGAGAAAGAAAGAACCCTCTGATGCCTGCTGGGCTACTCACCAGACCAAAGGCTTGGCTCAGAGAAAGCAAGAAACCAGAGAACTGCCCACGGTTTGGGGTTGGGGAGCAATACACCGGCCGCCCCAGGAAAGCAATACACCGGCCACCCCAGGAAAGCAATACACCGGCCGCCCCAGGAAAGGTCCCTCCCCGGGGTAGCCAATGAAATCTGCATATCATCCTGAGTTCTGGAGATCTGAAGCCCACATCAAAATGCGGAAGAAAACTCGCCTGAGCAAAGTCACGTCCTGATGCTTCTGGGACATCGGATTGAATTCAATCAAAGTGCAGCAAGAAGGGTGAGCCCCCGTGGAGCAATTCACATCGGATCTCCAGTTCCCAAAGAGGCCCATGATTCAATTCAAAACGTTTTAATTGACGAGTAGCACCTGCCAGCAGCTAAGCCAGAGCCCTGGGGCTGCAAGGGAACAAAACAAGATTCCCAGCCCCAAGGAGTTCACCGTCTAACGGACAAGACCCGACTGTATACCAGCCACGCCAGGACTTGTGCTAAACAAGAAATTTAAAAAGCTGCTACCAGGTTAACAAAGACAGAGAGACAGAGAGAGAGGAGAGAGAGAGAGAGAGAGAGAGAGAGAGAGAGAGAGAGAGAGATTGATTTGGACCACGTAATCAGGGCGGCCATCGTGTAACACAACCAGGGGTGGCTACACGCTTCGAGGGCCCTGCGCCCAGTGAAACTATGAATCCCTTGTTCAAAACACAGAAGTAGAAATACCGTCAAAGAAGAGAAAAGGAAACCTTTCCCTTTTCTTCCGTGGCCTCTCTCTCAAGTTGTCACGGTGCTTTTGTTGGCAGTTAATGACGTTCCCGCGCAACACAAATTAAAATTCTCAATTACCAGCCCGACGTTTCCCATTCAGCCCCGCCACATGCACTGCCAGTCTCAAGTGCATGGACAAGAGCATTGACTCATAATCAGAAATGCTGAAATTGCGCAACTTGTCCCTTGCAATTCTTCTGTCTCTTCCGTGCACGTGTACCCCATCCTTACCCCAATAGTCGGGATGGTGAATGGAGTCAGCTCAGCTATCCTCTTTCGCACACCCAGCCAGCACTCTTCTTTGCCTCCCTGATGAGTAGGGAAAGGCTGGCTGGATGGCCCCATCTTCCTTTTCCTTCTCTGTCAGCATTTTCAGTGGGACTGATGGGCTAATTCAAGGAAGGGACGCAGTAGGAAAGGACGTGTGCTCTACGGTTCTTGGTCTTTTGTGTTTCTTTGAACGACGTTGCCTTGTTTCTATTCGAAGCGAGTTCTGGTTCAAACACAAAGCCTAGTTCTGAGCTGCCAGCACCTTCTATTCAAGCAGAGACGCGACACCCTTGCCTGACATTGACTTGGAGTCTCACTGAACTCCCACGCAGCGCGGGTCCACCGGAATTCTGTGCTCACGGAGGCCGGCAGCGCTGCGTGCAAATGGGGGGCAAGGAATAGCGTGCGCGTGACACGTTTACCTCCTCTGCTCATGCGCACACCGTGTTGTGCCTTTGGTCTTCACCCACAAAACACCAGTCCAAATGCAAATTTATTAAGAATTTCAAGAAGATGGGGGCACACGGGGGGCTCAGTCGGGTACGCGTCAGACTCTTGATCAGGGCTCAGGTCACGATCTCATGGTTCACGGGTTTGAGCCCCACAACAGGCTCTGGGCTGACAGTGCAGCCAATGCTTGGGATTCTCTCTCCCTCTCTCTCAGCCCCTCCCCTACTCACACACGCGCACACACGTGCTCGCACGCGCGCGCTCTCTCTCAAAATAAATAAATAAACATAAGAGAAAAGAATTTCAAGGAGGTGACGGCTGGTCATTAAACCAAGCAAGGTGCGTGTCTGAGACCCAGGCTCTCTGCCTGATCCCACAGATCATGCGTTCCCAAAGCTGGTTCTAACAACAGCTGACAAGTGCTTGTTTCTGAACAAGCCCTTAGACTCAGTGCCGTGATGGGTACTGTCTATGTCACTTAATTTCGTGTTCGCATAACCTTTAAGTATCTCCATTATATGGATGCGGGGACTGAGGCTTAAGAGGTGAACTATCTACATCAAGAGCTCACAGAGGGCAAGTGAGGAAGCTCGACTCCAACACCTGCTGTCTGACCCCTGGTGCCACGTCCTGGATTTTCTCGTCATGAAGGTAGGAGAGGTACAGACGAGCCTTCCAGAGAGAGTGGGGAGAATGCAAGCTTGACGTGGGTGCACCTGCATTCATCAGCTGTGAAAGGATTTACACATTTCTCATTTGGTCAACACCTTCTGGAATATGTGGGCGAAAGTGGCATTTGAGCAATTTCTTGGGGCAGAGGGAAACCATTTTTTTTTAATACTTTCCTTTGAAAATCAGTCTATTCCCACCCTGAGAGAATCCCACTAATTCTGTGAAATTCAAGCAACGATGCTTGGCATGTAGGGTTGCCGTGAGAAGCAAAAGAGAGAGGCCATGCTGAGGATTTAAGGCGATGCTTCACATAAAAAATAAGTGCTGTGTAAATAGTAAGCAATGCTTTTTTTTTTTTTAAGTACCATTTTAAGAACAAACAGGTTATCCAAACCAGGCCAATCAAAGCCCTCCTTAGAACTTCAGCTGGAACTCTTCAGAAAATTTCTCTCTGTCTCTCTCTCTGGGATCATAAGCTGTCACAATCCAGGAAGTCTATAGCTTCTAGGGGCCAGCTTGATTCTATATAGGGAGACTCAGAAGGAGGCCAAGCAGAGAGAAGCAAGGCTGAAAACGGACGAGAGAGAGAACCCGATCACGTTAGGTGAACTCCCATATCTAGCCATACCTGAAGCTCACCGTTCTTGGATTTCCAGGCACATCCCTTTTTCTCTCCTAATTTCGTGTGAGTTGTGCCTTCGTCACCTGTAACCGATGAAAGGGCTCTGGTTAGTAGCGGATGATTTGCCGTAGGGACGTGCTAGCACCCACACTGGCGAAGTTAGACAGCTGTGGTTATTTGTCCACTCATTTATTCGTTGCCAAATGAATCGACTCATTTGGTAAATCGGTCAACGGTGTGTGCTTCCCAATGGGGTGTGCTGGGCACAGTGCACGCAGAACTCTCAGGAAGGTGCAAGATGCTAACGAATCATGACACGTTCCATAGCTGGATTGGCAAACATCCCGGTTTGCCATGGATGCTGTGACAGGACAACACCTGTTGTTCCATAATAACTATGGGCAGTGTCCCATTTCCTCTCGAAGGGTTTGGTTTAGAAACCAAATCACACAGCCCCGTACTGTATTGGCATCGTACGTACGATGTGGTGGCAGATTCGGGCGAAGAAAGATGTAAGAATATAAGTTCCGTATGGGCGGAGGGTTTACCCGTTCCGTTTTATGCTCTATCTGCCCGCCATACATCAGGGGCTCAACGAGTATTCGTTGAATGAATGAGGAAAATGCAGCCTGGAGACTCAGGGTAAAGAGGGAGCACTGGCCTGGAGACTAGAAGGCTAGGGAGGGGTTTTCATGTGGGAACAGACAGAGGACAAAGCATCTGCCAAAGTAGAAGGGTGTGACAAAGCATGCCTGCTTAGGGTCTAGGTGAGTCTGACACAGCAGGACCACACGCAGTGCATGTTGGGAAGAGAAGGAAGGCGAACCCCCAGGAAGACAGAACCCCAGAGCCTAGAAAGTTTGTCTGTCTTCAAAAAAGAAACAAAAAGGAAGACAAATAGAAAGATGATGGCGAGCCATAGGGAGTCTTTTTTTTTTTAATTTTTTTAATGTTTGTTTTTGAGAGAGAGAGAGAGAGAGAGAGAGGGTGTGAGCGGCGGAGAGGCAGAGAAAGAGGGAGACACAGAATCCGAAGCAGGCTCCAGGCTCCGAGCTGTCAGCACAGAGCCCAATGCGGGGTTCGCACAGAGGTGGGGTTCACACAGAGCCCGATGCAGGGCTGCAGGGCCCGGACCCACAAACCATGAGATCATGACCGGAGCCGAAGTCAGATGCCTGAGCCCCCAGGAGCCCCAAGCCATGGGGAGTCTTAAGCAAGCTAGCACTTTCTATACCGAAGGAGACTATTTTTGCTGAAGTGGCAACAAGGACCCAAAGAGAGAGAGAGAGAGAGAGAGAGAGAGAGAGAGAGAAATGGGGATAGAAAGACTCCCTAGAGACTGTGTGAGAACCTAAGGCTTTGCTTGACCCCGCTGCTCCTTGAAGATGCTTGCACAGACATCTGGCCGGGCAGGAGGAATAAAGATAACCCATAATTCTTTTTCTTTAATGAAAATTTTTCTTTAATTGAAAAGAATACATTTTGAAATTGTTCTAAACTTGTTTTTTCCACTTTTTTTTTCCTATCACCTGTTGTACAAAACGTTGGCAATAGTGAGTGATGTGCTTTTAAGATATTCTCATATAGCAAAACAAAATGATACTGATCCTATGTCATTAGTGACCCCTGCACGGTTACAAGCCCTACAGTTTGGGGGAATTGTTATGCATCTGTCAAAACACTAAGTTTATTCCCTCTGGTCTAAGGAAGAGTCGACACGTTGCTGAGCTCAGGGATTGACAGCTGGGTGGCCAAATCGGGGACAGGTTTGAGAGGTAGTTAGTACCTAGAAGGACAGGTCAGTGATTGATTCTACATCAGGACTAAGACTTCTACTTCAGTTGTCTGGATTCTTCAATTGTGTATGAGTTTTTATGCCTAGCCCAAATAATGCAAATCATCCCTTCTTTTGTATCCATTTGTGTTTTCCTAAGTAGCGATTTCCTGCATTGAAACTATCGTATTCTGCTTCCTTGTTGAATATAAATATTTTCATCTCTTGGATGGATAAACAAAGAAGTGATATGTAAAGCCATGCTTACACATATCATCTGGCACTCTATACTTCAAGAACAAGACACATTCCTTTTTCATATAGAATAGCATGCCATTTGATATATATTGATTTATGTAAACACTTGGGGAAGCAGAGCTTGGTTTACATTTTTGAATAATTTCTTTACTCTTTAAAGGAAGTATCTTTCAAAGATACATGGCCCAGGGGCCAATATTCATCTTTCGGATTTCAGTTTTAGTCAGCAGAGAGAAAGGTTGCTGCTGCTAAATCATCAGCTCCTATGAGCTCTGTACTGGGATCGCGAAGCTTTATCGGAACAAATAGACAAGTTTCTGCTCACGGTACGTCTCAGTCCCCAGCTGTCTAACCTAGCCATCTGCAGAAAGGTACGTCTTACCTTTCTTTGGTAAGGCAAAGAGGGAAGCACCTCATTAATCGTGATTATTAACTGGAAGTCCAAATTGACATGGATTAACCTTCCATCTGAGGATTTCCCCACACTCGTCAAGCATCTCTGATAGTGGGATATAGACGCCCAGTGTTTTTATTTGTGTTTTCCGGGTGACTGGAGAACAGGCAACTGAAACTGAAAATTCACTGCCTTGACTCCTACCCAGAGGGTCCCTGCAAAAATGTAAGACAACCCAGAAAATATTTACAGAAAAAAAATTAGAAGCACCTTTTTTCTTCTAAGTCAAAGGGGGAATAATAACAATTGTGCAGCTGTAACGACCGTGGTGATGGGAAAGTGAAGCTTAGTTCATGTTTGGGGCGACACACGTGTGCTGGGTCAGAAAGGGAGGACCATGGCCAGGGACTATGAATATAGCAGGAAGCAAGCAGGGAGGAGAGACCAGGCAGAAAAGATATGGTCAATGCCAATCAGAAGACAGAATTCATGAACTGTGGCGGGTAGCATCTGTCCCCAGGGGGCAGCCAGCATGGTTGATGGCTGTCAGCACAACCTAAGAGGGAGAAATGGAGGGGCCTCAACTAAGACAACTGAGACCAGAGGCCAGGAATCATCTTGCTTCAAACATCTAGGACTCAGAGCACTCTGTAGTCAGTTAAAGGAATAAAAGGCATTATAAGGAGATTAGGGAAGGCATCCCAGGCCATGGAGTGGGGGGAGCCCCTCAGGGACTCTACCAGTAGGAGAACTGGAAGTACAAGGTCAGTTTCAAAGATGGGTGTCTGGGTCTACTCCAGGGCTTTAACGGCCCCTTCAAATGAGTTCCCCAGCAGAGGCACCATAAAAAGGTACCTATTCGTGCCATTTGTGACATTGATATGTCAGGGCACCTTTATGGACACCTCCACGGTCTGTCCATCATACCAAGTCACTGTCCCCTCAGGTCGTTGATTTGGGTCTTTCACTTTGAAGTCATTCTCATTTCCCTGCCTGACTCCTTTGATTTGATTCTTCCCTACCACACTCTACCCGGCTCCTCTTTCACCACCACCTCCTGCCATTGGACCCAAAATTCCCTGAGGCCAAGGATCACATCTGTGTTTTTCATTTTTCCCCCAGTGCCTGGTGTGGTATGTAGCAGAGTTCTTGGTCCACACGAATGGGTGAATGGTTATGCGTTTTGACATCATTCTTTACACTAGTTTTGTTATCCCTGCTAGAATAAAAAAGAATAGCATGTCTGTTGTCCCTTTACCTGGCACCATGGTGGCATCCATTCCTTATATCAGAAGTCACCACTTTTGATGGCAATTTAAGAACGAGGCCAAGACGATAGTGAACAAGACAGCAATTGCATGAGTACTTCAGAGATCCAAGGAACAAAATGGGGGCCGGAGCGATAGCTGGACTCGATACAGATCAACCAAATCTTTCTGTACTTAAGTAAGATCCAGGGACGATAGTGAGGTAGGTGTCCTTGACGAGTACTAGCTGAATGAAGCCCTGGGACAAGGAGTGAGTAGGACAGACAACATGGAAAACTGAACAGGTGCTGCTTCTTGGCTGGCCATACCGCTTAGGCAACGGGGGAAGAGTGTAAAGGAAGCAAAGTGACTGCTACCTTCTCCCTTATGCAGCCACCCATTGTCTGCCTCCACAGCTCCATACAGCTAGGCACCTTCAATATAACAAGAAGTGGCTCAAAACTCAATGCTACTACTACTGTAAGAATGAGTCAAGTCCACAAAGACTTTCTCGACACTTCCCAGGTTCCTGAAAGTCAAGGGCATGGCATCAAGTGCATAATTCTGGCATTGTGAGAATCTGCAGTGATGACTCGAGATAATCTCTCCTATCTCGACCTAATGGGTTGCCAATCCAGGGAGCTCTTGCAAATGCAAATCTGACCACATCATCTCCTCTTTGTAATCCCTCGGGGACTGACCATCAGCTCCATCACGAGGTGCAAACTCCCGCCAAGAGCAGACCGTGAGCCTTGTCCCTCTCTGTGTCCCTGCTTGCTGTCATGCCTCTCTTTCATGGCCTGCTAGCCTTCTTTTTATTTCTTGAAAATTCCAAGCTTGCTTTTCTCTAAGGGCATTACACCTGCTGTTTCCTATGTTTAGAATCATCTTGCATCAAATCTTAAAAGTAAATGGGCCAGTGTCATTCTTCGGGTCACAACTCAAAGGTCACTTCTGCAGAGAAGCCTCCTCTAAGTATCCTATCAATAGTAGTATCTCCTGTTGAGATGGAGACAGAGATTTCATATGTTTATTGTCTCCATGGTAGCTATCACTAGATAAAATAATAATAATAATAATAATTACATTCACATGTGGAATAAAAAAAAAAGATGAACATAGGGGGAGGAAAGGAAAAATAACATGAAAACAGAGAGGGAAGCCAACCATAAGAGACTTTTAAAGATAGGAAACAAACTGAGGGTCGCTGGAGGGGAGGGGAATGGGGGGATGGGCTAAATGGGTGATGGGGATTAAGGAAGGCGCTTGTTGGGACGAGCATTGGGTGTCAGATGCAAGAGAGGAATCACTGGATTCTACTCCTGAAACCAATATTACACTGTATATTAACTAACTTGAATTCAAATAAATACGTTTTTATTAAATAGATAAAATGATGATGCGGTAGCATTTGCTTCCCTGATAATTGGCCATCGCTCAAAAACATGTGCCCCAAGACAGTGGGGATCTTGAGGGCTTGCCCCTTGCTCTGGAAACATCTCTTAGAAGAGGATGCAGCAAAGAGTGAATACCCAATACAGGTGTATTGAATGAATGAATGAATGAACGAACAGATGAGTCAGGCCTGGATGACAGGAGCCACACCCTGGGGTCAAGTTCTGGGATACAGCAGCAAAAAGTGTACACATTGTTCAAATCCAGGTCTCTGAATTCAACACCTCTGCTCCTTCTTTGCCACCGTTTAGTCCTGACCCTGCTATGACCCAGTTAAATGGACCCTGGATGACAACAGAGGAAGCCCCAATTACGTGTGGTTTCATCTCCCTTCTTCAAAATCCCGTCTTCTGAAATCCCAACTGTTCATGAGCAGCACACATGCCCAGTGCTTCGAGTGTGGAATGTCTCTTCCTCTCCCTGATATCATAAAAAAATGTCTGATTTATCACCACCTCTGAAAAACCTTCCAGGACCCCAATGATTCCATGTCTTCCCCTGTTATTATTATTAAATTTTTTTTTTTAATTTTTTGAGAGAGAGACAGAGGAGGAACAAAGAGAGAGGGAGACACAGAATCCGAAGCAGGCTCCAGGCTCTGAGCTGTCAGCCCGGAGCCCGATGTGGGGCTGAACTCACGACCATGAGATCATGACCTGAGCCGAAGTCGAACGCTTAACCGACTAAGCCACCCAGGCGCCCCTCGCTGGGTTTAATCGATATCCTGTATTTACTTAGACCTTTTCCCTCCAAAATTCTGAATTTCAAGTATTGACAAGTATGGCAGTCTTCTGATCTTACACAGCTAGTTCCTTGACGTCAGACACTGTGTGTAATTTATCTTGAGAGTGATTGGCTAAGTGCATTGCCAATAGAATCCTAGGTTAAAATCCTGATTATCCAGGTGACTTTAGTAAAATACTTAACCTCTCTGTGATTTCATTTTCTCATTTATAAATTGGGGATGAAAACAGCATCAATCTCATGGTACTGTATTTTATTTAAAAAAAATTATGTTTACTTATTACGAGAGAGCGTCAAAGTACGAGTAGGTGAAGGGCAGAGAGAGAGAGACAGGGAGGCACAGAATCGGAAACAGGCTCCAGGCTCTGAAACGTCAGCACAGAGCCCGATGCAGGGCTCAAACTCATGAACTGTGAGATCATAAGCTGAGCCGAAGTTGGACGCTTACCCTACTGAGCCACCCAGGTGCCTCTCATGGTACTTTATTTTAAATAAATCACTTAGAACAGTATCTGGCACTATCAGTCCCACTTCTAGATATATATCCAAAGGAGATGGAAACAGGATATCCAAGAGACATCTGCACTCCTGTGTTTATTGCAGCATTATTTACAATAGCCAAATTATGGACACAGCCTAAATATATATATATATAATGAAAACCTTGGTTTGTGAGCATAATTCATTCCAGAAACATGCCTGTAATCCAAAGCACGTGTGTATCAAAGCAAATTTCCCTGTATGAACTAATGGAAACTCAGATGATTTGTCTCTCAACCCAAAAATGTTCATATAAAAATAATTGCAATACTATAATATAACACAAAATAATAAGAATATACAAAATATAAAGAAAAATAAACAAATGAACCTGCCCTTACCTTTGAAGACATTCGTGGCTGGTGTGGGGGAGACGGGAGGAGGGTTACTGTATAGAACGACTTTCACTATCACTAATGGAATCACTGCTATCTGTTGACTCCATGGAATCTTTTTTCTTTTCATGCAGCATTCACAAGAAACCTATCCGATGACACTGGCTTTTGCCTCGTTTTGAGGATTTCGCAGAAACGTGACATTGCATTGTCGGTAAACAGATTCATCGCTCACACTGATGCAGCCTCATTCGGGTGGTGCTTTTCTACAAAATCTTGTGCTGTTTCCCACATTTCCACATCTCCCCAACCTCATTTGAAGTGAGGGATTCTTCTGCCTTGTTCTCCTCCTCCTCTACAGACAAGATGCGGACACGGACTTCTTATAAAATCTTGCGATTTCGGCCACTCACATACCTCATTCGTACTTCTTGATGATTTCCTTCTTAACTTCCACCGTAATCATCTCTCTCTTCTTGACACCTTTCTTTTCAACCTTTTTCTGCATGGGGGCCATTGTACACGCTTGCACGGATGTTGACTACGGTACAGTATTAATAAACTCTTGTCAAACACTGTACTTAATGTAACTGGCAATAAGGCAGCAGAGGAGAGGGTCTCTATCTGCAGGCAGCCTCACCTAGAATGAGGCAAAGCATTCTTAAGCGTACTCTTGTATAGAAAAGGAAAGAACTGTCCATAGGAAATCCCTGATTTCTGCCAAACACTGTGGTCTGAGACTGAGGTTCTGAGCATGGGGGCCGATCACCCACAATCCTGCAGCGAGAGAGAGAAGAACCATTGGCTCACTTTGATACATGAGTGCTTGGGATGACAAGCATGTTTCTGGAATGAATTATGCTCTCAAACCAAGGTTTCACTGTGTGTGTATATGTATACATATATAATGTATGTATGTATCTCTCTCTCTCTCTCTCTCTCTCTCTATATATATATATATATATATATAATGTATATATGTAACCCATATATATATACATAATGCATATATATATATATATATATATAATGTGTATATGTATACAATGGAATATTATTCATCTATGAGAAAGAAGGAGAAATCCCACTATGTTTTACAACATGGATAGTCATGGTAAGTGAAGTAAATCAGATAGAGAAAGACAAATACTTCATGGTCTCACATGTGGAATAAAAAAACAACACAAAAGAAGGGCACGTGGGTGGCTCAGTTGGTTAAGCGTCTGATTCTTGATTTCTGCTCGGGTCATGACTTCACAGACATGAGATCAAACCCCGTGTCGGCTTTCACACTGAGCATGGAGCCTGCTTAAGATTCTCACTCCCTTTCTCTCACTCTCTTTCTCTTCCCTGCTTGTGCTGTCTCTCACAATAAGTAAATAAACAAATGTGAAAAAAAATGCAAAATAAAACAGAGCAAACTTACAGAAACAGAAGACAGAAAAGTGGTTACCAGGGGCTGGGGGGTGGGAGTAGGAAATAGAAGTTGATTAAAGGCTACAAACTTTCAACTATAAGGCAAATAAGTTTTGAGGATTTGATGCAGAACATGGTGACTATAGTTGACTGTGCTGTATTTAAAAAGAAAAGACTAAGACTATGAGTCACAAAGTTTCACAACAGCCACCCCCTTCCTTCCATTTTAGCATCGCTCCTGAGATTACTTCCTTCCAGGGAACACAGGAACCTCTGGCGAACCCTAGGGTTGTATCAACATCTCACCCTTACTCCAGGATGAAGTCCTAATAGCTCAATGTGTACTCATATAAAGCAAATGGCCACACATGAAAGTTAGTTCAGAAGAAATTGATTCACCAGAACTTCCTGACTCCTCAGTGGGGGCTAACAGCTCAGTCAATTACTCAGCATTAACGCCCGTCTCACAGTGTACCAGGGAGAGGCATGTGCTACACTCGTTTCTCCAGGAATGCAAAAGTGGATGGCCAGTGCTCTCTAGTCTTCAGCAATTGTTTTTCGCAGGGAACAAAACTGCTTTGAACTCTATGGAAACCAACTGGAAACATTACAAGGAAGAATGGATGTTTCCGGTAAAATAGAAAGACACGTCTTTCGCCGTTAATGTGGGTAGACTAAAAGCATCTCTTTTCCTACTGTGTTGGAAATTTATTGAATAGAATCTATTGTACTGCATGGAGCGTAATCAGCCTTACCTCATTTCTTAAGAACGATGCTGTTATCTTTTTCTTTTTGAGTGTTTCAAATGGTTCTTCAATATTTAAAGTGATGTATAATCATCTGTGAAATCAACTGTGGACTCTCAGGACATAATAAACAAAAGAAAATGCTGGGAATATTCATCATTTCAAGTATCCATATTATCCAATTTATTTTAGGGTGTACCATTGCTTTTCAATTTTTCATTTTTGCTATAAGAGTGTAGGCTAGCCTTAAGCATAATTCTGGCATAGATGTTATAGTTTATCATGAAGAATTATTATTTTATTTTTAGTGTGATTTAGCATCGGGATGATCTTATTGAGCCTACTATTTTAAGCCAACTATGTTATTTGGAGGATTAGAGTTTGGTTCTTTATTTTCCTCAGGAATGTATTTGTTGAGCACATGGCTCTATAGAACGGTAGAAAGTGTAATGTACTTGCAACAGATTCTTTGAATGTATACAAAGAAGAGCTACAGAAAATAATAGAGAGGACAGTAGGATTGGTTGAGTTTCTAGAGTTTGAGATCTGAAAGCAAATTTAGACTTATTTAACTGGAAGCTAGTGTTTTGCTGATGAGGTAACAGGCTCAGATTCCTTAAGTAGATTCATTGGGTCCCACAGTGGCTTGTCAATGGCTCAATGGCTTATCTAAGACCTGGATCCTTCCAGATAATCTAAGTGGCATCCAGACACGTCCTTCTGATAAATGACGGGCCCCTAGAAGTGGGGCTTCCCTCTGACGCTGCTCAGAATTTCATCAGTTCATTCACCTGGTATCCAACCCTCATTATTGGAGTTCTTCCTTAAGGTGATCTGGTTTTCTTATCATGTAAACCACTGGTCCAATTTCTGGCCTCTAGAAAAACAAAGTTTCATCCTTGTATCTATTGACATTATTTCCCTATTTAAAGACAGATCTCACATCCCATAAGTTCAAGAAACTCCTATTCACCACTTTTGTGATTGTTTTCGGCAAGAATTGTCTTCACATCCCATCCCAAACTCCCGAAAGTCACGCAAAGAGGGTAAGAACAATACCCAGTCACTTCGATCCTGCCTTCTTTTTTGGACCTGCTTGACTCAGAACAGATAAATTCCAGTGTTTTCTCATCCATTAGAAAATAAAAATAAAAATTCCATTTCCTTGTAGGTCAAAGACTGAGTTTCTGTAGTGCTGCCTGTTACCAGGGAGGCAGAGGAGAGTAACTGTGGGATTCAGTAGTGAAGCCTGGTGTTTTAAAACACCTTTTGCATGTCCTTCAAACAAGTTCACTTCCACTTGAGGCATCCTGGCACCACAGAGTTACATCCCTGATTCTTAAGAACTCCTCATAGTATCTCCAGTAATTTAAGCAATCCATCACTTAGAGTTGCAACAGTCAGAGTTTCAAGACCCAGAGAACATGGAATGTACCAGCATGAGGCTATGGACAGTCACCACTTCCAGTGTCTCTCAGTGCAGGATGGTAATAAAAACTACCATTTATGAGATACTTTATAAGTTCTCTCTTTCGGTTTTCACAACAACCTACATTTGGAGAATAAATAGGCTTCAAAAGGATAAATAACTCACAGGAGGTAATGTACGGCAGAGTTATAATTCCAAACAGGGTTTCTGATCCCCGATATTATGTTATAATGTCTGTAAAAAGGAAATAGCAAATAACAACCCTAATTGAGGGAAGAAAACGTGGTCATTGGCAGGTGGATAGTCAAGGGGAGTTCACGAAGAAACAAAGGGCAACCGAAAGGCCATGAGAATGGCATCTAAGTCAGCTACTAAGCTAATTTTCTGCAACCTAAGCCTTAGCTCCTTTTCAGTAAAGCATGATGGCAAAGGATGTGGGTTTTAAGACCAACTCTCTTTGGATCCTTACCTTGGTTTCAGCATCTCCTGGGTGAAGAGTATTGGATAAATTGCTTAACTTTTCTTTTGGACTCTTCACCTGTGAAGTTGGAGCATAAAAGTGTCTTGTGTGATGAAATAATCTAAGTAGGTGGCTAGTACAATGTAGTTTAGAGGCAAATATTAGCTTCTATTACTTCCTCATACTTTATACACCTAGGCATAAAACAAAACTTTTTTTCTCCCCTTATTCTTCCTCCTGTTTCAGAACTCCCTCATTATTTTTCTCCCTTCATTTCTTCCTCTAACTGCTGAGTAGCTGTTATGTATAATGTGCTGTACAGATAATGGCGATGCAGGTATATATCCTATATCTCACAGCCCTATGTCTTGAGATACTTGCAGTCTAGTGCGGGAGAGAGAGGGAAGTTAGCAAAAAATGACCACAGGTTCCAGCAACTTCCAAATAGAAGCTTCGGCGGTAAGACAGTGTCCAATTTCGGTTAGAATTATCAGGAAGGCTTTCAAAGGGAGAATATCTCGAGTGGGCTTTGAGAGAATGAATAGGGGTTTTCCACGATGACAAGGGTGCTTACAAAAAGAGAGAGTTTTGTTCAAAGTTGTGGGATCTTAGAGCAACGCAGCAGGTTTCAGCAGATGGGAGATTGATTAGATAAAGCAGGAGCCCAAAGCAAAAGCGGTGGGATGCTATAGGACATGAGGCAAGACTTCAGGTTGGGCCAAGCCTAGGGCTAGTAGGATGGGAAGTTGAGAAGGTCATTAAGTCTCCCCCCACCTCGCTCTGCATAGACATTGCATCCTGGGCATCACATACACACTCAGTACTTGGTTTCTGATTTTCCAAATAGTCGTTTGAAACTCATAACATGAATACATTTTGGAAGTCAAGGTTTTATTTCCAAATGTTCTTATGATTTTGAGGTTTCATAAATACCAAAAGACTCAGGACATAAAATATACATTGGACCTAATAGATGGAATAAAAAACATTTGATTAAAAAAAAAAGAGTTACTACTCTCATCCTAAATTTGGTAAAACCCCCACAGGCAGGGAAGGGGGAGATAAGATATGAAGAGAAGCATAACTTAGAAGTGGGTGAGGTCCTTAAAAGAGATGTGAGCCCCAATTCTTCTTCCTATCTTTTGGCCTGTGAGAGAGGCAAAATCGTGAGGTTGCGAAATATAGAATATCAGGACATACTTGAGGATCTAATGACTAAACGCCGCAAGTTTCATTGTCCCGACCAACCAATGAGGGGTAAGGTTGGTTCCAAATCTGGCAAAATTTCCTTGCAGAGCCTGGCAGAGGTATAGTCAAGAATGTGGGGTGGCATGTGGGGAAATAGAGAGTCTGAGCTGGGTTCTTAAATTTTTCTAGCTGCAGAATGGCAGAGGACAGAACGTTTACCTGTCTCATGTCCTTGAGAAGGCCAGAGTTAGGTGAACTATAGCAAATTGCCTGATAGCCCTCAGAGACAGGAGGGGAAGGTTACAAAAATATTGTAGGCCAATCACTGGGGACCAGGAAGGACATAGATCATGGATAAAATAAGCAGATAGTAGAGTGGGTAGATGCCAACAAGCAAGGACATGAGCCTCTACACTCATATGATTGTCATGAACCAACTGCCTAAAGTTTGAAGTAAAAATCACCCAGATATATGATGAATGGCAGGTAGAAATCCCTAAGTTGACTGAGAAGGAAATGCTTCTTTATCCCGAACTGATTAGGTTACGTTTTTCTCCCTGGGAAAGGAGGAAAGAGTATATCAATAGAAATTAGCTTCACTTATTACCAATAATCTTAATATATTTTGCTCACTCTCTGAAGATGTAAGAGAAGGGAAGAGAACTGTCTATGGCAATGGTGAAAAGGAAGACCTGGATGAGGAGATAATGTTTGGATGGACGGATGGATGGGCAGGTGGATGGATGGATGGATGGATGAATGGGCAGGTGGATGGATGTATGGATGGGCAGGTGGATGGATGGATGGATGGATGAATGGGCAGGTGGATGGATGTATGGATGGGAAGGTGGATGGATGGATGGATGGATGAATGGGCAGGTGGATGGATGTATGGATGGGCAGGTGGATGGAGGGAGGGAGGGAGGGAGGGACAGACGGAGGGAAGGAGGGAGGGATGAAGAACCAAAAAGAAAACCTTACACCATGTGAAAGGCTACTTTTCCTGTAGTTTTCTTGAGAACTTGGGGAAAAATACCTGGTGTGTATAGAAAATATTTGCCTAAAACTCTTTTCATTATGTGTGCATAATCAAGTCTTGCCATCTCTCTTGACAGAGCCTGAGTTTCTGACAGCAGCAGAATTTATTCTGGGTAAATTTGCATCTTCCTCCTTTGGCATATTGCCTTTTTCTTGTCTTTCTTTGTGTGTACCTTTGGTGCAGGTTAATGGATGCTGAGCCCATTTCAGAACATAAAATCTGCAATGTCTTTATAACCTATCATGTGTAACTGGGCACACCCCATCTTAAAAACATTAAGCTGCCTATATTATGCTCATGTCAAGGACAATTATTCCTCGGACCTTTTGTTTTATCACCAAAAGGACATTAGATTCACAATCGCAGCCCTCACACAAATAAAATGAGGAACAGGAGACAGATAACCTGGTGTTGTTTCCTGAACGGCACCAAAATGGAACCTGAGCCTTTGTAGCATTATTGCCAGATGCCAGACGTGAAGAACATCCCTGCACAAAGTGGGTTCAGATGGAGACAAGGACAGAGACAATTGTGTGGGTCACATACTATTGATGTCTGAGAAAACTCTTCTCTGTGAATCCCCTTGGCCTCCAGCCTCCTTTCCCCCAATTTTTCTCTTTCCAGAAGGAGGATTTTCTCCTGGACTCATCCCCTGACTGCATATTCACTTGGGTCCTGACCTACTTTTCGTTATCGGTGTTTTTTTCCTTAAAAATCTTCCATTTCTCCCTACTGAGCAGTAGTAATCATTATTTCTCCCATCATTCTCCTTGGACACCCCTGGGCTCTGTTCCGAGCCATCACCTGCCCTTCGGGTAGGATTTGCATTAGTGCTAGTTCAGCACAATCCTTTCTTTGATTAATAACAAACACAAGAAAACAGCAATGGACAGACCTGTGACAAGACTTGTTACGTGAGTATCTCCAGGGTGGACTAAACCAACCAAAGGGTGACGGATACTGTGGGTGGGGGAAGGAGCCCTTTACTGGGAACTGGGGAAAACTAAAAGACACTGGAGAACTGAAACCAAAACGGGAAGGAAAAGTAGACAAGCCATTGGTCTGCTAATGCCTTCGCACCTCACCCTAGGCCCTGTTCTTTTTTTTTTTTTTTAGAGTTTTATTTTTTATTTGGAGAGAGAGAAGAGAGAGATGGAGAAAGAGAGGATCCCAAGAAGGCTCTGCAGTGTCAGCATAGAGCCCGATGTGGGGCTCCAACTCATGAGCCATGAGATCATGACCTGAGCCAAAACCAAGAGTCAGGTGTTTAACCGACTGAGCCACCCAGGTGCCCAAGGCTCTGTTCTTGGATGCAGATAAGCAGTGGGTTTGCCTCCAGCATTGTGAAGCCATCATGTTGCATCTGATGTGTGACAGCCATATCCAAGTGAGCTAAAGCTGAGGAAAGCTTTTAAAAGAAAGCATTTTTAAATATTAAAAAGGAAACACATTGTGGGTTTATCTAATATTTAAAAGTCTCAGCAAACAGGAGATTCAGCATGCTGCAAAGCAGTACCTCTCAAACTGTCTATGAGGGAGAACCCCTTTTGTCTCGTTCTTCTTCCCATTTGTTTCTGTAAAACACCACACAAATGAGATGAGGATTCCGATCACATGCTTGGCTCTCACAGGATTATGACATTGCTCTAAATGTTTCCAAATACTTCCTTCTGATTTCAGGACTTATCTCCTTGCTGGCCAGAAGCCAACGTTAAGAGACTGGCCCAGGTCCATGGACCCCTCTTCTCTTGTTTGCTGCCTGGCTCCATACCCCCCTCACCTCCTCACGGAGATGAGCCTGCCTCCCCTCCCAGCCCTCACCGTGGACACACGGGCAACCTCCATCCTCCAAAAAGGGGGAGCAACCAGCATGGCTGGTCTTCCCATTTCACAGATGGGGATATGGAAAGTCAGGAAGAACAAGCCACTTGGTGGATGATCACACAGCCAATGAGTAGCAGCTACAGGACCCCCTCCAGCATTAGGCAAAGCCCGCTGTACATGCGGGATGTTAAGCGATGCTCCGCAAAAGAACGACGTTATAGGGAAATGAATTTGCTTACTTTTGCTTACTCTCATCTCTTCCTGGGCATCACGACACTCTTAAAACAACAAACACAAAGTTCCAGCAGAAGGTACTTGTTTGAATTTTGTTTCCCAGATATGTTTCACTGGAAACACTTAATCATATACAAACTGTGGGAAAGGTCCTGCCACCTATGTATCGGGTTGAGAAATGGGTGGATAAATGGCTGTTACCACCTGAGAAGATTTCCCCACGAGATCCACAAGTCCCCTGGAAGAGTCAGATGAACCACCACACATTGCATCTCACTAGTCTGCTTTCTGATCACATCATATTTAGAGACAAAAATGCGTGATAAGTATGTATTGTCCAAAAGTGTTTAGAAATTAGATCCCAAATTATGAGATCTATCTTGACTCTGAAAGGCTGAAAATCAACTGATGCTCACTGGGTTGAGGGGCCATGAGTTGTGGAGAATCTCCTGCACCTTTGAGGTCCTTTCAAACTTTTGGACACCAGCCAGGCTTTCTTTCCCCAGGCTGCTTCCAGCTGAGGACTGAGCATGGATGGCCCTGGAGCCAGGCCACTCCTGACCCACATGAGACCCCTACCTCCCAGGCAATCTTTTTTCTAGCACTTTCCATCAGACTGGAGAAAATACGTTCAATGCTGCACTATAGTCCCCCTCTTTCCCTCCCTTCATTCAAGCGTTCCATAACTACCAGGCTGTCTCTGCAAAATCCTGCCCCATCTCTTCTTTGTCCATAGCAGGCATTTACCCCCAAAGAATGTCTAGTATATTTAATTCTGTCTCCTGAACTGCTGGTACTTGGGTATGGTTTGGAAAGGTAGGAGATGAGATGGAGTTTGGGGACTGGATTACTCACTGCTTAGCTAGACAAAAGGACCCACTTCTGAGTATTATGTGCATTACACACAGTCCCTTTCCAGCCCAAAACCTGTGGAACCAGACAAATTATGTGCTTCCAAAACACAATGGTGGAATAGGCATGGGTTAGACGGTCCCATTCCAAAAGGGATAAATAGGAAAGAAGGAAAGGGTTACAGGTCCCAAGTAAGTACAAATCCTAGCAAGACAAATTCCACTAGACCTTAAGGCACAAGAATAATCCTCTTTGGTTTCATGCTCCGTCCTCCAGGCCCACTGGGGTGGCAATGTCAGCAGGCAGCTGCCCACACGTGGCTCTCAGTGGGGACCCCCATGCTACAGTTCTGTTGGGAAGAATTTGCATCCACATGTCTTTGATTGGTGGCCCTTTGGTCTGTTAGAACCAAGCCGGTGGCCCCAATGATCTCTGAATTGCATTCGAATCCCTTCTTCCTTTGCCTTGAAAAGTAGCACATGTTCACAGCTGAATAGCTGCGTGGCCTGGTCCTTTAGGATCGAAGAAGTCTGACAGTCTTCTTTAATTTTATTCCATCTCTACCCCCTTCAGTTCAAACTGGCAATGTTGCTTCTGGGGCTGCTGGGGCTGTTGTGGTTCACATGCACACTAATTTCCTTATCAAGTTACTTGGAGACACTATTGGTGTTCTCTGCAATGTGGACAGGCTGAACATTTTCTGAATCTTCAAGTTCTGGTTATTTTTGTTTAATAATTACTTCTTCTAATTACTTCTTCAAATGGAATACTACTCAACCGTAGATAAGAAGAAAATCCCATCATTTGTGACAACATGGATGGACCTGGAGAACAGTAGGCTACATGAAATACTCTAGACACAGAAAGACAAATACTACAGGATCTCACTTATATGTGGAACCTAAAATAATCCAACTCACAGGAACAGAGAATGAATGATGGTTACCAGAGGCTCAGGAAGCAAGAATGAAGAATGTTGATCAAGAGGTACAAAGTATCAGTTATGCAGGATGAATAAATTCTGGAGAACTGGTATAAGGCAATGTGACTAAAGCTGACACATATTTTAAAGTTTCTGAGAGGGTAGCTCTTGGGTGTTCTTGGGTCCAAGAAAAGACACAGCAGAGGAGAAAATGCAAGATTTAATAACCACAGTAGAAGGTTCCAGACACAAATGCTTAGTCAAAGCTTATCTGTTTTGCTAAACTAAAAGCCCTAGGTTGGGAAAACCTAGGGATTTGTAAAATGGAATGGGGACATTTGTATAGATACTTCTAAGGATTTCAGCTCTATAGACTCACCTGAACCACCAGACCCTTCCAGGCTGGCACAGCCATCCTTAGTTAGAGCAAGCACTTCCCCTGTACGGGAAGATGCTGCTGGAACTTTTCCCAAGAAACTAATAAGGTCCCCCCTCTAGAGCCACATGTGTCTGCTCTTTTGGATGATTGGCCAAAAACTATGGAGAAATGTCACCATATCAGGCCTGGCTGGGGATTTGTTGGGCCTGATAGAAATAAAATACTATACCCTAAAGGCGTTCAAGCATCCTCTAGCCTACACTGGCAGGAGCCAGGGGAGTATTCCTGGAATTGGATTTTAAGAATGTTTGATCAGACAGATTGGAACATAAGGCTGGGCAAGCAACAATTCACTGACTAGAAGCAGTTTTTCATGACAAGAGATTTAGCACTTTGATAAGACCCTAGTAGCAGAATAGGACAGACTCACTGTAAGGCTGGATCTCAGAAGCCATGGAGAAGTGATGCCCCGTGCTGAACAAAGTAAGATTTCCTGAGTTGCTGTGACTAACAGCAGAGGAAAGAATAAAGAGATTGAGAAAATCAGGCACAGTGGAAATGGTTGTGTCACATGAAGCTAGAAGATCCACCAGAAGAACATATTCCATGGAGGGCCCATTCAGTCCCACTCACCAAAGCCATCGAGACTGTGCTTATGACAGAGGCAATGGCATTTCTAAGAATTTCCATGATGACTCTCCTCTAAAGGGCGAGGTGGTTTGCAGAATGGTCTTCACAGAGCTGGGTTCATCAATATTCGTAGGGGCCATGGAACCCTCCAGTAAATAGAGGCCTGGTGGCAATCCTTAACCTCCAGTAGTGGTGGGGTGGGAAGGGTTGCGGTTTCCATTACAACCCAGGCACATGGAGAGAGGGAGCTTGACTCAGAGGCAGCTTTGGTCTCAGTTCATAGAATACTGTGCCCTTAGGGACAAAATAGATTGCCGATAAAGGAAATACCTCCCATCTACTCTCAGAAGAAGATAAGAATGAAGGCGTATGAAGCTGTGGACAGTAGTTCCAATACAGAAACAAAAAAAATGTAATGGGTACTTGTTCATTTCCTGGTCCCAAGCAATTTTTAGGTCTGGAACTCACTGACTCGGGAGGAGGGAGTCTACAATGGTAGGAAGAGTTGTCCACATCAAAGGTGCCACTAGTCCTTTCCCCCCACAAAAAGGTCTGTGGTCGTTGATTAGACTATTAAAGGGGAATCCCCATCATTTTGAAGTCTAATGGACATGACATTGATAGCCTGGAGACCGGAAACACATCATGGCCTCCCAGTTAGAATGTAGGTGTATGGGAACCAGATAAGTAAAGTCACAGCTACAATCCCGCTTAAAGTGGGTTGACTTGGTCTACGCCCTCTTGGTGGTAATGTTCCCAGTTCCTTGAGTGTTTAATTGGGAACACCATACTAGGTAGTGGAGTAAATTCCACATTGGGTATTTAGCCTCCCGGGTAAAAGTTGTCATAGTTAGAAAGGCCAAAAGAACACATGTAAGAATTCTTCTTTGCCCCATATATTGGACAACATGGAAAACTGCTAGCTTTGAGTGAGCCTGAAACAGAAAAGGTCTCTGTGGTGGGTGGTAGGCCTGGTCAGTTCTAAGCAGCTTTGCAACTGTCATGTTGGAGATGGTGATGGTGAGAAAGGATGGAGTGTGAGAAGTCACCGTGGGAGAATCAATTCCTAAAGACCTAGGGCAAGGACATGCCATCTATGGTAGAGAATTCAAATGCAATCAAGAATTCACTCCTGACTTGTTACTGGAAACCAGTAGAAATAGAGCACTTGAGTATGGGCAGCAAGTAGCCATACATTCAGACTACCTATTAAGAGATGATTCTATCTGACTCACCAGTGACAATGTTGGACAATCCATGGTTACGGGATTCAGTATAAGTCCACTGTAAAGGGCAAATGATGCATCACGATTAAGACCAAGAAAGATCAAGTGGCACCAACAGCTCCATGGGTCAAATGGCCCAGACCCATTGTTACATAGCACAGTGGCACCATTACTCGCGCCCAGCTCACACTTACGGTTGTGTGTGTGAGAGAGGGAAGGTAGCATATGACGACCTGAGAGAAGAGAAAAATTCCCAAGCTTGGTTGACATATATGTCAGCCTGGGGTGTGCATGAAAATCAAAACCAAATGGTGGTTACATTAAAGCTACACTAAGGTGTGGCATTATGGAATAATTGAGAAGGAAATGTTTCCCAATGGATAGAAGTGCTGAACCTGATGATATTGTTTGTATGCAAGGAGAAATGGCCTGAGGTGAGAATATATACAGATTTCTGGGCAGTGGCTACTGGTCTCTTGGCTGGAAATCCGGAAGGAAAAGCAATTAGCCTGATAGAATTTTAGAATGGCTTAGTGAAGACACTCAGGGCGCCTGTCTGAAAAAATTTCTCTGGAAGCTCGGGGTGACATTATTCAGAATACAGTACTGGAGTAAATCAGAAACCTCTGTGTTGTATTTACAATCATAAGGGAAGTTGGGTTCAGGAACCAAGAGATGGAAGCAAGAATGGTCCCACCCAGCATCACGCTAGAGATCCAGTGGGGAACCTTGTGTTCCCACAGACTTCCGGCAGAATCCCCAAAGGAGGTGCGCTTTTTCTAGGGAACTAAGCATGGATGTCATTGAACTACAAGCTATGATGGCTGCATGGGATCTTTGTTCTCCTTGGGTCCAAATCCTGCTGGTGAGAAGATGAGTCACCATCTTGCCAGGTTAATTGAATCTAATCAGCAGGAAGAAGTGGGGCTGTGTTTTTGGACAATATGTGGTGAAAGAATGTAAGCAACCCACACGATCAATGGAGGAGCATCTTGGTAACTCTTTGCCCGACTGTTAACTGTTAAGCGGACATGTGCCGATACCCTGGCCTGAAGAAAGGTATCATTACCAAGGGCTCAACTCAGCAGGAATGAAGCTTTGAGTTACACCACCAGGGAAGTTGGCAAGATAAGCAGAAGTGGTTTCTGAGGGAGAGGGGGATCTAGGACAACACAAGAAGACAGTGAGTACCAACTGTAACCCTGTGACCAACTGTCACAACAGCAGCCATAGTTTATCCCATTAAGCTTCTGTTTTTTTACTTTTTATTTAAATTTCTGTTAGTTAACATACAGTGTAGTATTAAGTATCAGCTGTATAGTACAGTGATTCAACACTTCAGTACAACACCCAGTGCTCATCACGACAAGTGCACTCCTTAATCTCCATCACCCATTTAACCTATCTCCCCAGGCACCTCCCTTCTGGTAATTTCAGTTTGTTCTCCATTTTTAAAAGTCTGTTTCTTGGTTTGCCTCTCTCTCTCTCTCTTTGGCCTTTGCTCGTTTGTTTCGTTTCTTAAATTCTACATATGAGTGAAATCATAACGTATTTGTCTTTCTCTGACTTATTTTGCTTGGCATAATACTCTCTAAATCCATCCATGTAATTGCAAATGGCAGGATTTCATTCTTTTTTTAATGGCTGAGTAACATTCCAGTGTGTGTGTGTGTGTGTGTGTGTGTGTGCGTGTGCATGTGCGCGCGTGTGTGTATCTCACATCTTTATCCATTCACCGATCAGTGGACACGGGCTGGTTCCATAATTTGTAGAAAAAATTTTTCCATATCATAGATAATGCTGCTGTAAACTTGGGGTACATGTATCACTTTGAATTAGTAGTTTTGAATCTTTGGATAAATACCTAGTAGAGTAATTGCTGGGTCATGGGGTGGTTCTATTTTTAACTTTTTGAGGAACCTCCCTACTGTTTCCCACAGTGGCTGCACCAATTTGCATGCCCACCAGCAAGGCAGGAAGGTTCCCTTTTCTCTGTATCTTTGCCAACATCTGTTTTTGTTTCCTGTATTGCCATTCTGACAGGTGTGAGGTGGCATCTCATCACGGTTTTGATTTGAATTTCCCTGATTATCAGTGAGGTTGAGCGTTTTATCATGTGTCTGTTGACCATCCATACGTCTATTCCTGTCTTCTGCCCATTTTGTAATTGGGTTATTGATTTGGGGGGTGTTGAGTTTTATACATTCTTTATATATTTGGATACTAGCCCTTTTGTTAGTCTCCTTGCAGAAGGAGAGGCTCTTAGGCACCATGGAGGAGCTGTTCCACACACATGGTTGGAGAAGTGGACAGAGTTCAACTCCCCCTTCATGCGACAACCTATGGCGAGGTATCTAGTTAGCTGGCAGGCTTTAATCAGTGCCACAACTTCGGGATCCATTGCTGAATTCAGAGTGAAGCCAACCTCTCCCAGCCAACTCCCAGCCATGACAGTGTAGGGCAGGACGGCTCTTGTCGACATTCCTGGCTCCCAATGGGACTTCTCTAATAGGTAATCTTTGCTCTGTGGCTCCCCTCGCCCTAGACAAGACTTTTTCAGGGCTCTCCTTCCATCTGAGGGTCCTCCTACCCCACCTTCCTTCCTTCCCTGTCTCCTTTCCCAGGTGCCCAAACTGCATCACCACCTGTAGTCCCTCCCCATTGGCTCTTGCTCCATTCCCGTTTTCGTTTTCAATATATCTCTTTCTTTGAATATCTTGATTGGTTCTTTTTTCCCAAATATTTTGTGATAGATGCTTGATTGCTACTTTCAGAGGAGGAAACGGAGTCTCAAAGATGTTGTGGAACGTCTAAGATGAACTCCTGACCTGTCACTGGACGCCGGGAGAAATGGAGCCCTGGAGCACGGGGCATCAAGCAACCATCCATCCAGTCTACCTATTAAGTAAAATAATCCAAAAAAAATAAAAACCCACCTTTGTTGATTACACCAACAGGCACCCCTTTCAAAGCACCATACGGTGGTAGAGACTGTGGCTAATACTGGGGACAGAGTTAAGAATGGCTTCCAAAAGTAAGTGAACTGTTGACTCGAGTAAGCCACTGCATGTTTGCGGTTACAAAAATATGGCTTCAGTGTTCTGGTATACCTTGAGACAGAAGCATTTTTGGTTGTTCAGTCAAGGTCCTTGGGCTTTGAGAACATAGCATTCTGGACATGTACTTATCCTGTGTGTTCCCATCACGTTCTGCACTGCCCCTGGCACATCCCATGCAGGTGAGGGTAAAACTACTTGTTTTGCTCATTTACTTGCCTGTCCCTGCCAGCAGAGAGAGAGAAGAGAGGGGGATCTACTTACCCACTAATCCGCACTTAGAAAATACGGCTCATATGCTATCCCAGGAAGCGACAGCCGTCTTGGATATTAACTATCATCCTATGCGAAATGACACAGAAGGAAATTCAGCCTCTTCAAGGCTGTGTTCTCCAAGTTCTATGTAACATGGACACTCGGCAGATTCCAATCAATTTCTTTGAAAGAGTCAACTGACCCAAACTGCTCAGTTCACTGTGGTGCCTCCATTCCGCCAGCCTCAAACAAGGAATTCTCAAATGTTGAAGAAAACGGCAAAGTGACTGTCCTTGCCTCTCCTCTTTCCTTTCTCTGGTGGAAGTGGTACCATATATGAATCAATCACAAAGAGACGGGCATCACATTTAATGACCTTCAAATAAATTTCAGGTGTGATACTAGGCTTTTTCCAAACAACCCTGCCGGTCAAACAGTATTTCCTCATTTTATGAAGGAGATTCTGGTATGTTCCAGAAGTTCAAGGTTAATCAAGGAAGGGACAGCCACAAGATGCACTAACACAGCTTTCTTGGGTCGAGTTGCATGAAAACAGTCCCTCCCAGAAAGATAATTTCCAGAGACAATAGCACAAAGCTACCACCTAGAGAGAATGGGGTGCAGGACCTCGCAAGGGAGAAGAGGGAATCCTAGAGGGAGCTCACATCTCTAGGTGATATCTCTTGTCTCTCAACAACAAGTGAGGAACGTCTGAGTCAGGATCTCTTAAGGGAGGCAACGGTTGGGGTCTAGCTACAAGATCTGTCTTATCTAGCAGGTGTTGAGTACAGCTTTTTTGGGGGGGATATAAAGTACATGGGTTGTAAGTGGCTAAAAAGTAAGTTTAATTGGACTTTATATTTTTTAAAAAATGAACATGTAATAAGCTGAGTCTAGAGTCAGCAGGCTTTAGGCTGGTGGTCCTAGCCTTCTCTGAAGAAGGAGATGATACAGGGGCCATTTTAGGCTAATACACAGGGACTGTCTCTGACCCATTTATGTAAGAGACTCAGAATGGATTTTCCAAGATGTCGCAGCAAGGGAAAGATAAAACTGAAACATGAATCCAGATTAACATTTGTCATTCCATCAGGCAAATGGTATATATGTCACGCTTTACAAGAGTACATTTTCCTGGCACGCCAATTTTGCATTTTCAGGTATTAAAGGCAAAACTTCATCTCCAAAGTGTCATAAAGGAGATAGTAAAACAAATTTTCAAAGGGTAGCCAGTCGTCTTTCTCTCTGAAATGTCATTGTTAGAACACTGGATTGATAACAGAATTTGGCATGGGAGAGAGAGAGGGGAGGTGGGGGTGGGGAGAGTGAGGGAGAGATGACTGGAGGAGGGAGGGAAGGAAAGAGGGAAGAAAGGATGAAGGGAAAGGGTGAAAGAGAGAGATGAAGGCAGAGAGGGGAAAGGAAAAGCAAAAACAAAACAAAACAAAACGAAAGCGATACACGTAAAACTCAGCAATCTGAAACCGGGTAGCATTTGAAAGCAGAGACACATTTGGGAATAAATTTTTAAAATGCTTTAAAAACTCGTTCCATAAAATGTATCCAATTTGTTTTCAGCACATTTGGTCTTCGCTACACATTCATTTTTTCCCTTCTTTCTTTTCTGTTTACCTTTAACTTGGCCTTCGTTTAAGTAGGAGAATAAAAGCAAACAAAGCCCATTTTTTGTCTACCCAGAACATTGTGAGGAATATGAAATTCACTCACTGGTTACTTCCAAAGGAAGCTTGATGCTAGATTCTGAAAACACAGATTGGCATAAACTGTTGAATCTGACCTACTGAGATCACTGTGCTCTGACCTCCCAAACCCTACTTGGTTATTTCAATGCCTGATTTTCCTTCTTGTTCCTTCCCACATCGGCATCATTTGGATGCAAGAATGCTCACCTCTCATCGCATGTGACACTGTTCAGAGAATAGCAAAACTTGTCACCTATGACCATCTCCCTGCTTGAAGGGAGATGCTTTCAAAGCTTTTGAAGGAGAGCTTTCAAGCTCTCCTACATACATGCAGGAGAGCTTGAAAAAAAACCAACTGGAATTGGAGTTAGGAGTCTAGGGGTTTCCTGTGCCTCTACTCCTACTGTATAGTGCCAAAGGATGTCATTCTTGCCCTAGCTTTGGTTTTCCTATTGCGAACGCTGGAAAGAGAAGAAACTCATTATTACTTAAGTGCCTACGATGTGCCAAGAATGTAAAATGCACCATCACATTCACTCCTTACAATTGCGTTTGTGGATGAGAAAAACAAAGCAAGAAAAAGGCTCAGAAAGACACAGCGCTGTGTCCCAGGCTACAGTGCAATTAAGTGACAGAAGTCTGCCTTTAAATGGCGTGTCTGACTGACTTCAAAGCTCATAGACTGTAAGATTCCATATGTTAAGCTTCTTAGCTCTTATCCCACGGGAGAGGTAGTTCTGGTGGACATTTCAAGCCTTACAAATCCAAAACAGAACTCTGGCTTTTCCCATCCGACACCTGCCCCAGACTCTCCTAGCTCCTCCGTTGTTACCACTACTCCTCTACTTAATCTCAAATCCTGGAATTGGTCTTTGCTTCTTTTCCATCGTCACCTCTACTCCCTATTTAAAATGTCAGCTGGTCTTTTGGACTCGAGTCCAAAGACACCGTCCACTGAGCCATGTCCTCTACCCTCCACCCCCGGATGAAGCCATATTCTTCTAGCCTGAATGGTAACTTCCTGCTGCTCACCTGCTTTTACACTTTAATGATTCCCCTTTGACCATGGCAATGATTGTAGAGACTTTTTCAATTCTATCAATTTGCACCATTTCCGTGCTTGGAATCCTTCACTGGCTTCCAGTTGAAAATGAACTTCAAACCTTTACAATGACCTTCAGAGCTCAACATGGTCCAGGTTGCCTTCCTTCCAACTACCATGCCCATGACCTCTCACTCCCTTTCAGTGACCCAGACAGCATGACCTTTCTTGGTCTTAAACACTCCAAGGTCGCTTCTTTCTCATCCCCTTGATGCCAACCACCCCCTCTTCTTGGGATAACCTTCCTCTGTAGTCTTCACCAGGCTCTTCCCTTTGAGGATTCACTTGACAGTTCGCACGTGTCTTCTTCAGAGAAGCGCTCAGAGGCTGGCTCGCTCTATAGCCACATGAGTCAGTCCCTCATAACATTATCATTGCCACCACCCTCTCACATGCGCTTGTTTATTTATTTTTTTAAATGTGCTTATTCAATTAGCTCTGGCTTTCCTCACTAGAATGCGAGCAAGGAGCTTATCTACTCTCTTCAGTGGTACTTACGACTAGCACTTAGAACAGCACCCAGCACATAAATAGTTTGGCTTTGCCGAGTAACATTGTCTAAGTGCATCTCCTCTAAACTAGCAATTCCACTCCCAGAACTCTCCTAAAGAAGCTCATGTGTACAGGAGCCATTTATGAGAATATCCAAGCAGGATTGTTCGTAATACTAAAACCTTGGAACTCACGCAAACGTGGATAACTCAAATGTGTGCTATAACCATGCAATGGAATATTACATAGCAACAGAAACAAACTACAGCTGTGGGCAATCACAGAGATGGACCTTAAAAATAATATAGGGGGGGGCGCCTGGGTGGCGCAGTCGGTTAAGCGTCCGACTTCAGCCAGGTCGCGATCTCGCGGTCCGTGAGTTCGAGCCCCGCGTCAGGCTCTGGGCTGATGGCTCGGAGCCTGGAGCCTGTTTCCGATTCTGTGTCTCCCTCTCTCTCTGCCCCTCCCCCGTTCATGCTCTGTCTCTCTCTGTCCCAAAAATAAATAAAAAACGTTGAAAAAAAAAATTAAAAAAAAAAAAATAATATAGGGGAAGAAAATAAATCAGAAGGATAAATTCTCTTTGCTTTATTTATATGATGTAATGGATTTACATATATATATGTAATACATATAAATATATACATATATATGTAAATATAAATATATATATACATATATATACACATATATATGTAAATACATATAAATGTAATTATATGCATGGATTTTTTTTTGTATGGATATACAAGCTTTACAGCATACACAATTATCCTAATGTCCCACTGCTGTAAGTATAGTTCAAATAAACATATTTCCATGCATTTCAATGAAATCTTGTCATTTTCTTCATAAAGAGTTTATAATTTTTCTTAGTATATTCCCTGGGCACTTTAATTTTTTTCTTTCTATTATGCACAATTCATTTATTTATTTTTTTAATTTTTTTATTCACTCTGGCTTCTTTTTTTTTTTAATTTAAATTTTAGTTAGTTAATACTAGCCAAAGTATGGAGAGAGCCCAAATGTCCACCGACTGATGAGTGCATAAAGAATGTGTGTCATCACATAGTCATCAAAAAGAATGAAATCTTGCCATTTGCAATGACATGGATGGAGCTAGAATGTGTTATGCTAAGCGAAATAAGTCAATCAGAGAAAGACAAATGACATGATTTCACTCATGTGATATTTGAGAAATGAAACAGATGGACATATATATGGGAAGGGTGGGGAGAAAGAGAAGAGAGGGAAACAAACCACAAGAGACTTAATGACAGAGAACCAATTGTGGGTTGTTGGAGGGGAGGTGGGTGGGAGATGGGCTAGATGGGTGATGGGTACTAAGGGGGGCACTTGTTGTAATGAGCACTGGGTATTGTATACAAGTGATGAATCCCTGAGTTCTACTCCTGAAACCGATATTGAATCCTCTGTTAACTAACTAGGATTTATACATGTTAAATGTATAAATTTATTTAACATTTATATAAATGTTACATTTATATAGTTTATATAAAATATAAAATATAAATATAATATGAAATATATACATATAATTTATTAATATAAAATGTAAAATATAAATATAATATATAAAATATAAAAATAAATTTGATTTCATGATTTCTTCTTACATTTTTCATTGGTTGTTTCAGGTGTAGAGAAATTTACTTGATTCCTCTATGTTGATTACATATTTAGTAACCTTCCTAAATTCCCAATTTTCTAAATTTTAGAATGCCGTGCTCATTTTTTTCATAGATAATTATATTATCTGCAAATAATGGCAGTTTTATTCTTCTGTTCCAGTCCCTATGTCTTTCATTTCTAATTCTTGATTTACAGCAGTCCCTAGGATTTAAAATACAATATTGAGGGGCACCTGGGTGGCCCAGTTGGTTAAGCATCCAACTCTTGATTTCATGTCAGGTCATGATCTCATGAACCATGGGATCAAGCCTCACATCAGGCTCTGTACTGACAGTGTAAAGCCTACTTGAGATTCTCTCTCTCTTTCTCTCTCTGCCCTTCCCTGCTTGCTCTCTCTCTCTCTCTCTCTCTCAAAATAAATAAAATTAACATTTAAACAGAATAAAATAAAATAAAATGTTGAATTGATATATTCTTAGCTAAAAAAACGTTTATTTTCTTCTCAACCTTAAATTTGATACATTTGCTACTTAATTTTATACTTGCTGTCTTTTGTCTTAAGGTATCCTTTAACAGATATGGAAGATTCTATTCTCAGTTTGCTAAAATATCTTATATATTTTAGTAAATGAATGAATGGTGAATTGAATTTTAACAATTTTTTTAATATATTAATATGCACTGATTAATGTTTTAATGCTAAACCAACCTTGTATTCCTGAAATAAACCCAAGTTTGTAATGGTTACTTTTTCTATTTTTGCATTGATTTTATTTTACTAATGACATGGACCTTTCTGGCTTCACTATTAAACATACGTTAGCTTCATAAAACTATTAATAGTATTCTCTTTTTTTGTTGTTCTCTGAAGGAGTTTTTGTAGTTTAAATTGATTTATTCCTTGATTGCTTGGTAAAACACATCCATAAAGTCTCCAAACCTGATGTTTTAGGGGATGAGGTTAAATATTGAATCAGCAACCCTTTTTATTTCTATCTTTGTCTTGAAATAATTTCAGACATACAGAAAAACTGTGAAAGTAATACACTGCATTTCCATATACCCTTCACCCAGCTTTACCACATCTGAATATTTTAGCACATTTGCTTTATTATCATTTTGTACTTCTCCCTCCTGCCATCCCTCGCTCTCTCTTTTTCTCACTCATTCTCTCTCTCCATCCAACCATCTATCTATACATACTACTATATATTTTAAATCATATTAAAAAGTTGCAGCTACTAGTTCCCTTTACCTAGAAATAACTGTGTTTCTTAAATCAAGGACATTCTCTTATGTAAAAACAAAAAACAAAAAAAAATTACTTTTTTTAACCGTTTATTTATTTTTGAAAGAAATCGTGAGTGGTAGAGGGGCAGAGAGAGAGGGAGACACAGAATTCGAAACATACTCCAGGCTCTGAGTTGTCAGCACAGAGCCCGACGCGGGGCTCGAACTCACGAGCTGTGAGATCTGACTTGAGCTGAAGTCAGACGCTTAACCAACTGAGCCACCCAGGCACTCCAAGGGCATTGCCTTCTATGACCGCAGTACAATGATCAAAATCAGAAAACTTGGCTTTAATGCAAGTTGGTTAATTTCTTAATGATTAGAAGAATACTCAGGTTTCATGTTTCTTCTTGAGTTGGTTTTAGAAGTGTAGTTATTTCATTGTAGTCTCTACATTTATCAGAATAAAATCGTTTGTGATATCTTGTTTTATGTCCCACGAATATCTGCCACCTCTGTGGTAATGTGCTCTTTATCGTCCTCAGGGTTGTGTATTTGCACCTTATTTATTTTATTGCTCATTACTTATTATAGTGATCTGTTCACTACTACTGTTTTCAAAGAACTTTTTCTCCCCCAATTTCAATGATATTTTTGTTCAGAAAATTATATGTATGCCATTTTTTCCAATACCCACATTTAAGCACAACCACTATTGTTGTACTGGGTCAAAGGCTATTTGTACTCACCTATACATTTATTGATTTCTCTTGTCGTCATTCCCTCTTGTAACTTTGACCTTCTGTCTGGGATCGCTTTCCGTTTCTTGAAGTACAACCATTAAAATGTCACTGGTGAAAGGTGGTTGGTGATAGATTCTGTTATTATGTGTTTAAAACGTCTTTCTTTCACTTATGTTTAAGAAAGACCTTTTGATCAGGATGGAATTTGAAGTTGACTGTTAAATTTCTTGAGCAGTTTGGATGTCCATCAGCACATCCATTAGCTGCTGACCTCCAAATGGCGTGGCCAAAAGGCGAGATATTACATTATCACTTTCCCAAGAGGGTACTTAAAGTCTCCCAATTTTAGCTTGTGTTCCAGAGAACCCACTAGGGTTTCTCTGAGGGTGAGTTTATTTTTATTCATCTTGTCTGAGGTTACTGGGTTTGGGGCTCTGAAATTTATGTGTTTAACTGTTCTTAAATGTTTTCAGCTGAAAATTGCCTTGTTCTTTTATCTTCTTCTGTTGCTGATTAGAATATTCTAGATCTTCATACTTTGTTCTGTCTTTCATCTTTTCTTTGCCTTCCTGTGCTGAATACTGGACTTTTTTTTTTTTTTCCTGCATACTATCTTCCCATTCATTAACTCTTTCTTTAGCTCCTACTAAAAACTTCGCTTGGTGCATCTATTTTGCTTATGAATTTTAAGTACTGCAGTTTCGATTACAAAAAGTTCTCTTTAAATGTTTTAAGGTCTGCTTTGTCATGCTTATAGTCCCGTGTTCTTATATTTTCAGCACTTCCTTTTATTTCTTATTTAATAAAACATGCTTTTAAATTCTGGATTTCATAATTCTGAGACCTGAAATCTTTTCAAGTCTGTTAATCTTGGTGTTTCCACTGTTTCGCACGGTAGTTGGCTGTGGTGGTGTTTGTTTGTCTGTTTTCGTCACGTGTGTGTGTGTGTGTGTGTGTGTGTGTGTGTGTCAGGGTGGGTTTGGGGAAGGAGGTGGAAAAAAGGTGGGAGGAATGAAAGAAGGGGGCAGGAAAGAGGAAGTAAAAACTCATGAGCACTCTGTAGTCAGTGTTCTTGGATCTTTGGCTTATTTGAGAGACTTTGGACCCCTTCACTGAGACTGTGAATAGATCTTTTGAATGAAAGGCCTGAAGGTGTATATGACACAGTTAAATATTTGACTAGAAACCCATGTAAATGGAGGCTCATGATTAAGAATTGTTAGACAGGCTTTTTCTCTGTTCCTGTCCCAGGTCAAGATAGAAACCCCCTTCGGTATGGGGTTTATTTGACGTTCATCCTTCCACTGAAGGTTTCGACTTTGGGAATCTCCTCTTTTTTTTTTTTTTTTCTTTTTAAATTTTTTTGTTAACGTTTATTTATTTTTGAGACAGAGAGAGACACAGCATGAACGGGGGAGGGGCAGAGAGAGAGGGAGACACAGAATGGGAAGCAGGCTCCAGGCTCTGAGCCATCAGCCCAGAGCCTGACGCGGGGACCGAACTCGCGGACCGCGAGATCGTGACCTGAGCTGAAGTCGGACGCTCAACCGACTGAGCCACCCAGGCGCCCCGGGAATCTCCTCTTTACAAAGATCTCCTATTAGAATCCCCACCTCGGGCAGGCTGTCTCTGTCCTGTCTCTCTGGCAGGCGCTGCATTGTTCACCCAAGGTCACCAGAGCACTTCAGACGTGCTCAGGGGACTGTTGACCTTGGCACTCTCTCATCCTCAGAATTACTACCTTTACCTGACTTGGGGTCTCCTGGGGTTATTAAACTCACAAAGCTCAGCACCTTTCCCTCCAATCCAGTCAATACAGTTACTTTTTGGATCCCTTTTTAAAAAATATATTGCATGTAAATTTTTCATGGCAACAGTCTCCTGGTAAGAAAAAAAAAATGAGACTGGGAGTGCCTGAGTGGCTTAGTCGGTTGAGCATCTGACTTCAGCTCAGGTCATGATCTCACAGTTCAGGAGTTTGAGCCCCATGTCAGGCTCTGTGCTGACAGCTTGGAGCCTGGAGCCTGCTTTGGATTCTGTGTCTCCCTCTCTCTCTGCTTCTCCCCTGCTTGCACTCTGTCTGTCTCTCTGTCAAAAATAAATAAATTAATTAAAATTAAAATTAAAAAAAAAGAGACTGGATGAAGCTAGGAAGGGAAAGAAAAGAACACCTTTTTAGATCATAATAGGCATACAAATTTACATTCTAAGTTTTTAAATTAACATGACAATGCTAATATTTTCATCGTTAAAAAAATCTTATAAGCATCATTGTCAAGTTCTAGATAATCTTGCACCCCAGGACAGACATGTTTTATTTGGCAATTTAATTGTCCAGTATTTGAGGTGTTACCAACTCTCCCTATGTTGTACATGTTGCAATGACTATGCTTCTTTCTGGAAAACACATATTTCTAATTATTAAAGGTAGCTTATTAATAATCTATTAACATGATTGCTATTTTATAATTATGCCAACTGTGTGTTTTATCACTAGTATGTACCAAATACATTAACTCAGTCAAAGAATATTAAAAATTAAGCCCCTATTGGGGCTCCTGGGTGCCTCAGTTGGTTAAGCGCTGGACTTCAGCTCAGGTCATGATCTCACGGCTCATGAATTCGAACCCTGAGTCTGACTCAGTGCTGACAGCTTGGAGCCTGGAGCCTGCTTTGGATTCTGTGTCTCCCTCTCTCTCTGTCCCTCCCCTGCTCGCACTCTCTCTCTCTCTCTCTGTCTCTCTCTTACAAATAAATTTAAAAAAACATTTAAAAAATTTTAAAAAAATGAAGTCCCTATGAATGGATGGATTGATTAACACGTTGATAAAGGTCATTATACACAGACATACTTATATTTCTATATGTTTGAGCACACACACAAAATATTTGATTGATAGCATAATGGCATCAGTGCTGGGGGAAGCGTGAGTGTCCCTACACGTGTGAGCATGTGAGCATGTGTAAGTGTGCATGAGTGAGCATGAGTGTGCAAGCGGGTGAGTGGGTAGGTGTGTTTGCACATCGGTGCTCATAAATGTAGATGTGAGTGTGTACATGTGTGCCTGTGTGTGTCAAAGCAAGAAAAAGCATGTTCAAGCTAAGGATTTTCCAAAGCTGGAGCTGCAGACTCAGTTGGGGGAGGATTTGTATAACCAACTGTGAAAAATACATGATATTTTCTCTCCTGGATGTGAGGAAATGAGAAAACACTTGGGAAGCATTTTAAACCACAGCTTTTCTCTAAGACCTATTCCCAGAAATTCAGATCCTGTACAACGCGTTTGGGGCTGGGAAGACTCATTGTAAAGAATTCTTTGGGTGATTCAGAGGCTCCATTAGGTTTGCGAGATGCTGAATTATTCCAGGTGTGTTTGGTATCGATCATGATACACCCAGAAGCGAGCGAGTGATGATTCTGGATTAGCACTCAGGCTCCTGTCGTCTGGCGCAGTCCTAGAGACCACAGTCACTTGCCAGTGGTAGAATTTACTCTTCTTCTGCATAGTGAGCCTAATCGCTGCTTATTAGGAGGAAAATATGTGTTTTGAACAGTGTCTCCCCCTTCGTTGGAAGGTTTGCCAGAAGAAGCCTGATGGATTTCCCACATCTAGTGCAACGATAAAAAATATATGTGAAAGGGGACTTCATTCCCTGGTCTCCTAAACGCATCCCCTCCATCCTCCACCCCAGAGAAAAAATGATTTCCATTTAAAAGGTGTTTTGACATTGATTAGTTGAGACTAAAATCTCACATAACTCAACGGCTTGAAAATCAAGTCATCGCTGATGGCTCTTCCTGAATTCAGCCAAAGAACTGGTGAGTGGCATCGAAAGAAACATCTGTCTTTTCATATGTATGAACAGTTTTTATTATAAATCCTGTAGGATTCTTGAGATTCATTATGAAAGAAAATCTGTATGATCATTTTAAAGACCATCTGCTTTGGGTTTAGGACCATCACCTAGCTGGGCTTCCCGGAGCACTGTGTCCAAAAGGAAATAGCAAACCGCTCTGAAAATTCATACATGGCTGGGTTGTTCCCCCCTCCTCCGCCCCGATTAATAATGTAGATGCCTTTCTTTTCTGTTGATTGAAATGTGGTTCAGGAAGAGCTGAAGTTTTTCCTCTCCATTCGGATGATTTTTGACTCTTTGAAGTAACACTACCTTGGAACTAAGAATATTTTTGGAGATCTAAAGCTCTGGCTATCAACAGTGAGAAATTTATTTTTATCAGTTCTCGCCCCCCCCCCCATTTGATATATTATTGGGCTTTTAAAAATATCAGTTGAATACCATGCAAAGGAATATTTGTCAAGCTGTCAGCACCTTGTGATTAATACGAATGTGGCTCAGGAAAAAAGAAAAAAGCCAGGAAAACACAGTTGATATTATTTGAGTTTTGAAACCACAGGGACATCAAAGTCTTTCTTGATGTTGCTGCAAAATGTTACCAAAGCAATTACATTTTCTACTCTCTCTTCTAAGAGTGCCATCACATGGGAAACTTTGCAAGTTTGTAAGATACAGAGAAGCGGCTGGTAACTTATTATTGAAAACTCAGAAAGCAATTTCATAATCCAATTGAAGGGATTCTTCACCTATGTAAAGAAGCATCCGATGAAGTAAACCAGGGGAAATCTGTTTTTCTCCTACAATCTGCTTAGGATGTTGTCTCCAACTGACTTGTCAATGCTACAAACTCCCCATTCTCCTGCCACATGCCTATAAGCACTAAAACCCCAGTGAGAACAAGTGGGAGGAAATTAGCAGAGGTTTCCTGCTGCTCCCATGCATACGCACAGACCATGCCTTTCCCCTGCCCTCTCGTGGCCTCTACTTTTCCTTTCTTGAGCTCATGCCTTCTAATTTCTCCATATTAGCTAGAAGCCAGAATGCTGAAGCAAGGGGGGATCTTCCTTGTAATTATGGGCCTGAGACTTGGATACAACATTGCAAGCCAAATATCTTGATCTTTGCTACTTGTCAGCTGTGTAAATTGGTGTATTCTGAGTCTCACATCCCAGGTGAGGAAGTGGGGCTTCTCTAGCCTAGTCCCGGGACACCAATGAACCCAAAAGGGTATCACAAGCATCACAGAATACTTACTCTAAGAACCAACATTTGCACACTGTATTATTTTTTCTTGTGTATTACTATGCTTTCTGAAACACGATTTTTAAGGTCCTCTAGGCAAGGGACCTAGTTCATGCTTCCCTTAGTTAGCACCCAGTTTTGAGCTAAGGATGTACTGGTGGTCCATTAGCATTGACTGTTTATTGGGTTCACTTAATTGATACAATAGCTAGAAAAGTAACAATCACTCTTTCTTGATTTGGCTTCTCTTGTTGCATTTCAGTTTGATTTTCAACAGGGACCATACAAAACCCCTGCCAGAAAGAAAGAAAGAAAGAAAGAAAGAAAGAAAGAAAGAGAAGGGAAGAAATGGAGGAAGACGAGGAGGAGGAGGAAGAAGAGGAAGAGGGGAAGGAGAAAAAACTTTCCAATAAAGCAAGGCCAGACATGGCAAGATCTTCTGCTCCAGCTCTGGATTGAGCATTAATAAATATGAAAATGACTGCATCTTGAGTCATGATGTGGGGAACAGAGGCAGTCCTTGCACTCAGGGAGGAGCCCTGGCAGGGAGACTGGACTGCATTGGCAAGGACTGAGGTTAATACAAAACGTCATCGGTTCTTAGCTCTGCTAAGATAGCAAGTCACTTACTTTTGTCTGAACATGAGTTACATCCTTGCAAAATGTTATCAATAATTCATGTTCTGTTTATCTCAAGATGTCTTAAATATTTGTCAAATGCTGAAAGTGGATAAATGAATGAAAAGTCAGTTCTTCTGATGTTGCATAGGTATTTATGGAGTGTTAGAATGTAGCTCTTTAAAGGAACACATTTTTCCTTAACAATGTATTGTCAATTAGGAAAGTTCAGATTCTAGGCTGTTCTGGCGCGCCTGGGTGGCTCAGTCGGTTAAGCGTCTGACTTCGGCTCAGGTCATGATCTCGCAGTCTGTGGGTTCAAGCCCCACGTCGGACTCTGTGCTGACAGCTCAGAGCCTGGAGCCTGCTTCGGATTCTGTGTCTCCCTCTCTCTCTGCCCCTCCCCCACTCATGCTCTGTCTCTCTCTGTCTCAAAAATAAATACAAACATTAAAAAAAAAGTCCTCTAAGGAACTAGCCCAGTCTCTTTCCTAACCTGGGGTTCAGTTATACAGGTGTTCACTTTATGGTTGTTTGAAATCCATCCTTTCATGGTTTGTGTCATTTCACACATTTACTTCCTGATACAAGAATAAGAGGTGAAATATTGTAAATCCAGGATCTTACGCCAAATGAATGGGAAACAAGTACCAAACTAAAACTACAAACTGACTTTAGGTTAGAATACACCGAACCCTACACTGATTTAACTGGTGGTTTTGGCTGCCTAAAGGACCAATACAGACCATTTTTAGGTCAATTTAATTTATTACCATATTGGGGCACCTTATGGCTCAGTTGGTTAAGTAGCCGACTCTTGTTTTCGGCTCAGGTCATGATCTCACAGTTCATGAGTTCGAGCTTCCCATCAGGCTCTGCCCTGACAGTGCGAGGATCCTGCTGGAGATTCTCTCCCTCCTTCTCTCTCTGCCCCTCTCCTGCTCGCTCTCTCTCTCTCTCTCAAAAATAAAATAAAATAAAATAAAATGAAGCCAATTTAGTAATAAAATAATAAAAAAATTATTAACATGTTTATGTTAGTAGAAACATGCAAATAAAAAGCAAAAGAGTCAATTCAGTAACTACCGAGGAACTTGGACTACATAACTGTTTCTAATAAATTTATGTCTGTAAACAACCGTCAAAGTGGGAACATAGGCATTTAGCAACTATTTCACCACGGATATGTTCTTTGGCATTTAGGGTTCACTCACACCCACGACTCAGAGACTACTTCTGAGGTTAGTCACTGGCAGTAAGTGATCATGGTAACTTTTGCCCAGTGAGATATTGACAGATGGGCAGTGGCCAGACTATCCGTAGAAAGAGAACGGTAACCCATAACCTCTGCAACAACCCACCCCAAAGATCAGGACTTGGTCAGCGACTGCCAGCTTCCCTTACCTTTGCCCTCACTTCCAACTCAAGACCCGCCAGAGAAAGGCAAATATGTTCGGCACACCAATCACATAGATGTCCTGCTTCCTGCCCGTGAACTTCCCCAACCTGCAATCGGGGCATACCTGGAGCTTTCTCTTTCTTCCTGGAAGGCTTTCCCACTCCTCTGCCTGCCTTGAGTCTCCCAGACCCAAGTGACGGTGGCTGATGCCCTGGTTACCGCAAAGGCTAAACAAATAACCTCGCTTTGTTCTCATTGGGGTTGTCTTCACTTGTTTCTGCCCCAGTTGCCTCCATCCAGTCCTCACTAACAAACAAATGAAAACCAACAATTATCTTATAAAGCTTCTTATCCTGCACTGACTTCATTGCTTGTTCACTCATTTTTGAGAACACACACACACACACACACACACACACACAAAACAGTGCTGGGAGTGCCTGGGTGGCTCAGTCAGTTAAGCGTCAGACTTCGGCTCATGACTTCGGCTTAGGTCAGGATCTCATGGTTCGTGGGTTCAAGCCCTGCACTGGGCTCTGTACTGATGGATCAGAGCCTAGAGCCTGCTTCAGAGTCTGTGTCTCCCTCTCTTTTTGCCCCTCCCCTACTCGCACTTGGTCTCTCTCTCTCTCTCAAAAATAAATAAACGCTAAAAAAATTAATAAAAACAATGCTGATGTCAAAAAGTATATATTTCATTATATTATCCACATATATTACTGAGCAAGACAAGATTATTATAAATACAGTGTGGCAACAGAAGAAGAAATACAGAGTTGAGTAAAACAAAATTTTTAAGAGACCTGAACGCATACATGATTATGTGCATACACACACACACACACACACACACACACACACACATGCACACACTGTGCAAATGGACCAATTCAAAAAGAAACCTGGAAAAAATGAGTAATGATAGAGTTAGTGCCTTGTGATTGGACAGTGGATGACATTTAAGATGTTTCATTCTTGATACCCTATTCTTTGTGAAATTGTTCTTAATAATGAAGGAGCAACTCTTGCCTAAAGGAATTCAACAAGTCTTCCAGGTCTGTCCTCTGACAGAGACTTTGTACTTACACGTCACCTCACTGTCACTCCTAAACACCCCCTGGCCATTCTTTACACATTGTAAAGTGCTGTGCAAATGCAAAATATGATGCTGATCTTACAAGAGTATTTTTAATACCAAGCACCTGGGATTCATATGCCTAAAATGTACCCTGGCTCAGGTGCCCTGGTTTGGGAACTTCTAGGCTTGTGTGTTTGCCATGGTGCAGACGAGCTTGCCCTCTGAGGCTGCTACTGTTGCTGACAAGGACGATCCAGATGGAGAAAATATAACAAAGCTGAATGGTGGATACTGGTGCTCCGATGAGAACAAATTGCACTGAGACGGGATGTGCAGATAACCAGGCAAATCATGTAAAGTGTCTATAAACTACAGTGTATTCAGTAGGTACAATCAAGCCCTAAGGTTATGAGAAGAACCAGGAGCCGGGGAAGAAGACTGAAGGTGCTCGTACGACCCTGTAAATAAGGAGTGGCCAGCCTCCCATGATTCCTCTGGTTTTGGGGTTGTCTGTTTCCCACTGGTTAAGACAGGATTGGAGATGTGATGATTTCAGGACCCCCTTCAGCTGTAGCATTCTATTCCAGTATAACTCCCCATATTGCACCAGACTGCATTTTATTTCTATCTGGCCGTGTAGAACACACTATTAATCCTCAACTGCACTGCTATATTCATAGGAGAAGAGAATCATCTGAGATCAGAAAAAAAAAAAATCTAAGAATGTTAGGAACGAGGAAAGAAAAAAAAACCTAATTTGTCTGTTACAGTTCATTTCACATGTAGAGGGAGTTAAGACGGGAAAAGTGTATCTCAGAAGGTAATTACATTTTTGTCTGCAATCAATAGAACACACTGGAGAGAGAAAAGCTACTTGTATTACACTTAGAAGTAGGGGCTTCACATTGTAGCTTGAGTTATCCTCGGTCACAGCAGCTGCGGCAACACCGACAAAGCTCTAGCCTATTCCGAAGTTTTCACCTCCAACGCTGTCCTCCCTCGGAATCTCTACACCCCAGTAGACAAAAGCATCAGGTTGCAAGTATGATTAGGTCATACTCAGACATCGTGATCGGTCATGAAGTATGGTAAGATCCATTTGTTATTATTAGCATGTAATTAACTGACGATATCAAATGATTAATTTGAAAAGAGTGAACACAGTGGTCTGTGTCACCTGAATCACTGCTTCTGACTCAGCTGGAGCTGAGGATTCTAACAATATCATCAGGTGTTCGCTCGTCTCTTACCTCCTCTTGCCTCGGATTTTCTCTGGGCTAACTTCATGTTCTGAAAGTTGCTTTCTATAGGGACAATATGGCAGATGGTAGCTCTGGGTTAAGTCCTTCTTAGATTTCCCACAGGAAAGAACAGATCGTGTTTCCAGTAGTCGCAGAAATCCTACGGCAGTGTCCCCCAGCTATGCCCCGGGGTACGTGTTGCCATTCAGCCCCAACAGGATGGGGTCTTCTGGTTGGCCAACCTAGATTCCATCTCTACCGCTGATGGTTCATGGGATTGGAGGCCTTACCAGTGAATGAGAGAAAGATATCGAGCAACAGGAAAGTGACAGCCGTATATCTTTCAGCCAATAACCAAGGCACTGACAAGTCATAATTAATTTATACCTTAAATATCCCTTGGCCATTTCATCTTTCAAATTCCACTACAAGTGCCCGAGGTGAGACACTTATCATCTCTTCTCTGGTCAGTTACCATAACTTGTTAAGTGGTCCCTTGTATCTTTTCAAGATCTCTGTAACCCCAACACTTCTCTTGACAACGTCCTACAAATTCCTCTCCGTGTGCATTATCACTGAGACATGCTGATCTATTCGCCATGAACTAGGTCTATTCATCACTAGATGAATGGTCTATTCATCATGAACTTTGATGTCTAATATCTTTGCCAAGACTGCTCAGAACCCTTCCTCCTGGTTTACATCTGAAAACCACTTACTTAACCCACTGCTTACCTGTTACCAAAGATGGATATCAAACTGGCCACCATCCCACATGCTTTGCTGGAATCTTGCAAGTCTCCCAACAAGAGAGAAGACGAAGTCCCCTGCCTTTGAATCGGGGTGGGCTTGTGATTCATTGGTAACCACCAGGGTGGACAGAGGAGATGTCGAGAGGCTTCTGAATCCAGGTAAGAAAAGACAATGCAGTGTTTGCCTTGTTAGCTGGGACGCTTGCCTTTAGAGCCCTGAGCTGCCTTTGTAGGGAATTTGATTATCCTGAAGCTTCTATGCTGCTGGGAAGCCCAGTCTACAGAGAAACGTGACACATACGTGTTCCAGCTGTCAATCCACATAGACTGCTGGCCACTTGAGGGAAGGTCCTCCAGATGATTTAGGCCCTGGCCATCAAGTCGTAACAACCTTCAAATCTTCCCAGCTGAGGACCCAGACGCTGGGGAACAGAGACAAACCTTCCCTCTATATGATGACTAAATTCATAACCCATGGAATCTGTAAACATAAGAAAATGCTTGTTTTATTCAACTCTTGTAGGCTTTATGTGGTTTATTATGCAGACCCATCCTTGGCAATGTCTTCCTCATTCTTCCCTCGGAAAGTTGCTAAATATTTACTATTCAAACTTCTGTATAACTGATCCATGTGTTCTGTTTATTTGTGGATGTCTCGATGTCCTGCGCTCTGCTGTGAAGGCCACGGGGCCAGAGACCATGCCTCCTTCACACCTGCTGTCCTGACAGGTAGCACATGGTGAACGAGTGCACATCTGTGAAGGAAGGAAGGAATGCATGGACAGGGGAACAAGTGAGAGTCTAATAAGATGGTGAGAACATAAACTTTGGGCATCTAAGAAGAGATGAATGTTTGGGGAAAATATCAATATCAACAGCATTTCAAGATACCGATAGTGGGATATCAGACATAAGCCTAGAGCTCTGCAGTTAGAAACCAGGGACTGGGATAGTTGACCAGAAAAAAAAAAAAAAAAAAAGTTGGCTCCAGAATTAGACAAATGGGAGAAGCAAATGTAGAAGGAGGGTGGGGCTCCATCATGGGGGAATCTAAACGAAACTGAAGTTCAAGGAGGGAGCTTTACACCTAAGCGGGGGAACTGAGAACAGGGTCGGCACGAGGCACGTGGGGCTGTGCCAGGACTTTCTTCTCCTGAAGCTCCATGAATCGCCACTCCAACTCCCCATTCATCCTATAACTTGGGCTCAAGTTAACCCATACGTGGCAGCTCATTGGTCTGTCTAGGATGAGAGAATAAATAGAGGACAGGGAACAAGGCAAGTCTGCTTGCTGTGTTCATCTGTATCACTATAGTCAACGGATCCCCCTTCTCCAAAGGAATTTGGCCTATGTTTTCTCCCCTGCTTGGTTTCCTCACTGACCAATGGTTCTGGGAAGTGGTGAAATTTCTTTTCACGACTGCCCTTTCTTCATCTGTTTTATATCTTTCAGGAACAGAGATGTAATGGGGCACCGAGTGGATGGTTACAAGAGGAGTAGGATCTGGAGGGGGCAAGTTTGCCCTAGTCTTACCTCTGAAATGCCTATGGCCTTACAAGGATCCCACCCAAATCCAGGGTCTAGAGGTGAAGACAAGGCCACGAGGAAAGGCAAAAATCTGTGATTCCACCAACAGAGGGGATCCCAGTGCACTGATCACGTGGAGTTACCATGTATTTGCTTCCCTGACATTAGTTCTTGAAATTAGTTTAGGAATCCTTCAAGTGGAGGCACCATATTCGACTGCCTGATGATTGTGCAGTATGGACAATATGGCTTGTTCACCAGTGACCTAGGCCTCTGTCCACTGAGCAAGTTTCTTTCTCCCGTGCTTAAAGGAAACAACTCCGGTTCCCCTCTCTTATCCCACCTTCCACGGCTCCTTCTCACCAAAACACCTCCCTCCCAGTTTCACCCCTTTGTGGGGTTTTCCACACCCCTATCCCGTTGCTCACGCTTTTCTGCACAAGCACCTGGCTGAGTATTTCTCCTCATTCAGGATTCATGGGACACTTGTCCCAGAAACTTTATTCTTTTCAAACTGGATTAGGAGTCATCTGTTTTAACGTTTATTTATTTTTTTTATTATTATTTTTAATGTTTATATAGTTTTGAGAGAGAGAGAGAGAGAGAAACAGACAGAGTGCAAGCGGGGAGGCGCAGAGAGAGAAGGAAACACAGAATCCGAAGCAGGCTCCAGGCTCCGAGCTGTCAGCACAGAGCCTGACAACAGGACTCGAACGCATGAACCGCGAGATCGTGACCTGAGCCGAAGTCGGACGCTTAACCAACGGAGCCACCCAGACGCCCCCTGGATCAGGAGGCATCTTAATCCAAGTCTGTTGGTGCACTTGGCAATTCATTAAGGTTATGTGTTAATTTCCCTGTTCCAGCCACTTCTCAGTGACCTCTCCGGGGAACCAGGTGCCAAATACACTTAGTTACTGTGCACCTATGATGTACTTGCTATGCTGGGGTTTGTGTTAATATTCATTCAGCTGAGAAAAACTACCGCCTTCCCATTCCTTTCAAGTACAATATCTTGTTTAATGCCTCATCACCATCCTGCCAGATAGGTTATGAGAGCCACGGAAGAAGCCCAGAGAACTTACGTGTTCAGCGAAAACCTGTGATGCCTTCTGATACCACATAATCTTTAAGAACCACAAAAGAGCGACAGCCTCATGGAACCATTATTTTGACTTTATATGGAAAAACATGGTTAGGATGTGCTTTTCACCTTTCAGGTCCTTTTTTTTCTTGTCTTTGGCAAACACTGGTTGTCACACACACAACACACGAACCTATCTCGTGTTCGTCACCAAATTCGCCAGGTGCTAATGTATCATCTGACAAACAATAAATACAACTTGTCTAATGCGTTAAATGAAAAGTCAACCAAGATGCCCACTGGTTTGCATGTGTAGAAATTACACTCTTTTTTCTGCAATACCCAGGGGTGCCGGTGTTTTAAAAACCAAACGATGGAACTTCCTGCTCATCTATTTTGTTCGGTTGGCATTTTGACTGCGCTATGCCGTTATCTTCATTTTGTTACTCTCACTATTGTTTATTAAAGGCTCCTTCGGTGCCAGACACAGGGCTGAGCGTTGGGCAAGTATTTTATCATCTGGTTCTAATTCGGAGGAAGCCAATTGATTTCCATTTTATAGAGAAGAAAGCCAGTCTTTGGAGCAACTCAAAAGCTCAGGGATAGGGCAATCGGGTGTCGCGTCTGGGACTTTCATAAAGATCTGTCAGTGTCCCAAAGCTACCCTCAAAACCGGTAAGCTTCTCAAATTCGACTCACAGCGAAGTTCTCCATTACGATTCTATATATTTTTACAATTATGCTCTTAATTTCTAAACACGTTTCCATTCGCTATCCCAGGGAATTTTCCCTTCAGTTCTTGGGCTGGGCGGTGTGAGTAGAAGGGAAAGATGAACGCACAAGAGGGGTGTCCAGTGTCTAAGAGGCAGACCAACAAATGGCACGTGGGTTTTCTGACTCACCCCCAGGCTTACGCACTTGACGGAACTACTGAAATCCAGAGCTCCATCACTTAATTTCTGTGGTACTCTCTGCAAATGGATGCTTCTTCATCCTCCAACAAATTCCTTCCGTATCTTCTTTTATTTTATTTAGAAATAATATCTCTTTTTTTAATGCCCATTTTCCACTGCATTAAGGATGAAAAGTAGCTTTACAAGAAATAATAGTTGGCCAGGAATGCAAATGCAGGCAGAAAAAAATGTCAGACTTGGGCATAATAGCCGCTCTCTACATGCTCATGGGGATGGATTGTGCAACAAAGTAATGGGGGTCTCCGGGGTTGAGAAGGCCTACATACACCCACTTTTTTGGTGCTGTAAGCACATTAGCTATCCCTCGAATCGCCTATTAAATGTAAAGGTAGTAGGAATTTGACTGACCTCTTAAATCATAAACTTCAAAATATAAAATAATGGTGTTTGTCTACATTTTCTATGTTTAAATGTTATGTGTGAAAGTCTGAAACAATGTCTTTAATCACCATAAAATGTGGAGAAGGATTAAACTATCTTAATTATATATTAGTTTTTTAAAGTGATTATATAGATTCTTTTCTTAAATGTATCCTGAATTATAAATATGTGGTGTATATATGTCTTCTCCGTATCGAAAATGCTGAAGTCAAATGCTTCCATAAAGAGAGGTAAGCAGACTCATTTCCCATGAATTGGAAGAGGAACAAATTAACATGTATTTAGCAAAGCTATGGGCCAAGGAGTCTTTCTAAAAAGACGACTCCCAACTAAGCCTTACTGCCATTTGATGAGATAGCACTATCCCATTTCATGGATGAGAATGTTAAAGCTCAGAGAGGTTAAACACACACGAGCACACAGCTAGCAAGCAAGTTCAAATGTGCTTGCCTTATCATAAGTCGCACGTTTTTTTAAACTGGGAATATGGATTTAAAACACACACAGCCACACACACACACACGTGTCTCTATAAAGTCGGCCATATTTAAAACAAAAACCACCCAACTTTGCAGGCCACACAGAACATGTTTATTTATCGTTCATGGGCAGCCGCTCTCACCACTTCGGAGGAAAGTGGTGGAGGCGGGGCCATGTCAACAGGAGGCTTCAACGGCAAGCTCCCAGGTAGCATTTGTGAAATCACAAACTGGAAACCACTAATGGTCAAAGCAAGAGTGTTGCTTTGTTTTTAAGGAGTGAGGATGAGCCGTGCAGAAATCCCTGAGTCCCACGTCACTGAGTCTGACCCACAACCTGGGCCTCCTGGACTTCATCCCTTACACTGAAACCAGATTCCTCTAGAAGGACGGTTTGCCCAGTATGGACCAGCCCCCAGTGCACAGTGGGGCTCGATGGTGAAAAGGTGAAACTGTGAGGAGGTAGCTCATGTCTCACAGCACTCTGTAGATACTAACTTAATTTCCTCCTTACGCGCCCCCTACCCCAGGGTTTGTAATGCTCACCCTATTTTCTAAAGGACCTTCCTGGCCTCGGGTGATTTACGAGGCTTATTTCTGATCGCAGGGTGGTTAAGTGGCTGAACCGGGATTCAAACAGATCAGAATCTAAATCCAGCGCCCTTTTGAAAGTTCTCCACAGGTGCTGGACAAACCAAATCATGTGGAAAATCTGATGTGAAAGCCTCCTCAAGAAGCATAATTGACTATATAAATATAAAGCATTTTCTACCTAAATACGAAATATTGCCTGCTGTTCCCCAAAGGCTGTCACTGTACCTGGTCAAATTGATTATCCGGCTGCTGTTAATGGCTCAGGGAAAATGGTGCAGACAACCCCAAATGGCAGACAATTATCCCCAAACCTGAAACCTGTATATTGTGTTGGTGGGCTAGGTTTGGGGGCCCGGTGACTTCAACCGGAGACATCCTTCTCTCCTGAAAAGGGAGCTGCGCATTTAAACAGTGGCGTGACTGTAGGCAAATTACAGGTACTCCTCGAGACTCAATTTCCTCATTCCTAAACCCAGGACAATAATAGGCTTATTATGTGCTTATTATGGGCTTATTATGTGCTAAGTGACAGAATTGGAGAGCCTGGCTGGGAGTCAGGCTGTGAGGGGCGGAGCCCAGCTCCCCAGCTCAGGAACCACTGGTCTTGGGCACATTTGTAAACCTCCCTGCACGTCATCTCAAGTGGGGATAATAGTAGTGTTAAATAACAGGGTGGGTAACAACAGTATTCGCCAAGTTACTGCGAGGAGAGCACCGAGGAGGGTGTCAGCCCGGCACAAGTCTGGGTGTAAGCGCCCGAGAGTTGTTGGCAACGGAGATGTTTAAATGATCCCCCGTATCAGGGACGCCTGACACAGTTGACCTTTCCGCAGTTTACAAGATGTTGCACAGTTTACGAGATGTTGCGGGAGGGGCACCTGGGGGCTGGTTAAGCATTCTGCTTGCGCTCAGGTCGTGATCTCGCAGTTCCCGAGTTCGAGCCCCGCCTCCGGCTGTGCACTGACAGCTCAGAGCCTGGAGTCTGCTTCAGATTCTCTGTTTCCCTTTCTCTCTGCCCCTCCCGGACTTGTGCTCTGTCTCTGTCTCTCTCTCTCTCTCTTTCTCAAAAATAAATAAATGGACATTGAAAAAAAAAAAAAGATGCTGCATGAACCCCTGTTCATTTCTCCTTCACAGCCCCCCCCCCCCACCAGCTCACTCGGACCTTAACCCTGGTTGGCCGCCTGCTGCCGCACTTGGGGTCCTGAGGACAAAGGAAGTTCACCCACATACCTCAACTAAACGGAGGACTCGCTTCATCCCTGAATCCTACAGCTTTCTTGTCCTGAGGCGTGGGGCTAGTCTATGCAGACGCGACAAGACCCCCTGGGTGCCTTTGGCTCAGGATCTTATATTCATTCCAACATGGGCTCCTCTGAACACTTAGCTACGGATACAGTTGGCAGTTGGGGGGGGGGGTTGTTATTGTTGTTGTTTTTAATCTCATAGCCAAGTGAGCTTGGCACGTACTAGAGAGTCCCTTTCCTTCTTTGAAATACATAATTCATACTAATTTTTAGGTTTCTGAAAAATCCTGCAGACATTTCACAGTATTTCTCATACGTGTTTGACTCACAATTTCCATATTTCCATATTTATATTGCAACTTATAGAACTTTAAAAGCAAAGCAATGTATATTTTGATGTATATACATGTATGTATTCTTTTTCTAATTATATATAGGTAATTATTATCTATGTACCTACCTATGTATCTGTGTATCTATGTATCTATGTATCTATCTATCTATCTATCCATACAACTGGAAAAAGATCACAATTCTGAGATAGACGACCCCACTTTAAGATCTTCCATCCTTTGTGAAGGAATTGGCAAGAGTAAGACAGGATAGAGGAGGGCATCAACAGTGTTTGGAGATTGCATTTTTTAGTCTCATTTATTTATTTTTGAGAGAGAGAGAGTGCGAACATGAGTGGGGGAGGGGCAGAGAGAGAGGAAGAGAATTCCGAGCAGGCTCCATGCTGTCAGCACAGAGCCTAACGTGGGTCTTGAACCCTCGAACTGTGAGATCATGACCTGAGCCAAAATCAAGAGTTGGGCACTCAACCGACTGAGCCACCCAGGCACCCCTGGATATGATTTTTTTTATGGTAGTTTCATAACATTGGATTGTCCTACATCCAGAATGCCCTGCTTTAAATATTATTCCTCAGTGTCCCATGCAAGCCCTCTTTTCACTGCACATGGTACTTCTCTGGGTCGGACCTGGAGTTCTCATAGATTTGGTCAGGGATGCCCCAGTGAGAGAAGGTGACTGCATTTGACCATCACATCACCTCTGCACGGGCTCTCCAGAGAAAGATCCAGGAGAATCCATCCCTATGAGAGGAATGTCGCAGCCACATTCTCAATGTCACTGAACCATTCACATTCAGGAATCTCATCCCACCTCCTCCTCCTCTGGGCTCGCTTCCCAGACATAGGCAGGATTCTGAATAAATGGGTATTCTAGAGCTTCCATGATACCAGGAGCAGTTATGGGGCAGAAGATCCAGGGTGAAGGGCTTAGATTTACTTTCTTCCAGATTCTTCTTTCTTGGAAACTTCATATAGAATACTAGATTAATCCTTGGGGTGCCTAGGTGACTCAATTGGTTAAGCATCCGATTATTGATTTTGGCTCAAGTCACGATCTCATGGTAGGTCATGAGATCGAGCCCCATATTGTGCTCTGCAGTGAGCATGGAGCCTGCTTAAGATTCTCGCTCTCCCTCTCCCTCTGTCCTTCCTCCTCTTGTTCTCTCTCTCTCTCTCAAGAAGAAGGAGGAGGAGGAGAAGAAGAAGAAGAAGAAGAAGAAGAAGAAGAAGAAGAAGAAGTTCATACTTCCTCCCCTGTAGAACCCTCTTTGAGAAACACTTCCCTGGAGACTAAGAATGATCTTCAGCAACCAGGTAATGATGCCCCTTCTCTCAGAAACACATCGAAGCCTCCAGCCCCTTCCAAACACAGCGGCTAACCCAACGTCACATTGCACTCTGGTGTCAGAATGAGGACCAAGCACAAAGAACAAAATTATACAATCCTACTCCTCCTCCCACAAATATTGCATTCCCTGTGCGGGAACCCATTGTAGGGTCTCCGGGCTCTCTGATTACTCTCTGATGTGTGTCAACTGATGTATGCCAGTGATCTTAATCAACTTCAGCAAATTCCTGAAGTTAGCAAAGGGCAGAATTAGGCTTTGGAACCTGATGCTCAATGAACAATAGTCCTATCCTTCCCACTTATGCCCTCAAAATTAGGGAGGAGGATGAGGACAGTGAGGGAAGGTGACAGCAGGTGACCAACATCACACAAACATCTACTTGGTACTAAGAGCTGTACTAGGTAGATACCTCATCCTTCTTTTGAAGGAGCTTGGTCATTAGTATGGGTAAGACTTCCTCCAGAATGGGAGGACCTTAAATTGTCCTCATGCATTCATACAAGTTCTATTTAAAAAAAAATGTTTCAGGGGTTGATGAATGGGTGGTGAGGTTAATAATTTACAAAAAGAGGAAGAAGTAGGGTGCAGAGGTCTGTATAGGTAACATGAGATCAAGGTCCCGAAAAAGTCAAGAGATTGACAATTAGATTGAATGATGCAACAATACGAATTACCCATAAATCAAGGGCAGTTTCCTGAACTGAGTGTTTGTGTGTCCCTTTGTGTCCCCTTAAAGTTCATATGTTGAAGCCTTAATTCTCATCATGTTGATATTTGGAGGTGGGGCCTTTGGGAGGTAATTGGAAACAAGGGTGGAATCGTCATGATGGGGTTAGTGCCCTTAAAAGAAGGGCCATTGAGGATACCACAACAAGACAACTGTCTACGTGTCAGGAGGAAGGTTCTCATCAGACACCAAATCTGCCAGCACCTGGACCTGAGACTCCCCAGCTTCCAAAACCCTGAAACATAAATATCTTCTATTTAAGCCACCCAGTGGATGGCATTTTGTTTTAGCAGCACGAGCTGAATAAGACAGAAGGGATCACAAAACCCTGCGTATCGTTTGCTACGTTCCCAGCCTTGTGAATGAAGTGAGGCAAGGTGTAACTCAAAATGAATTCCCATCGGGGTATTTTCTAACTGTAATTTTGTCAATAACTTACATTAATTTTGCATGATAGCACCTACAGTCATTTTACACCCATCAGTCTACACTTGAGGATGAGGTGGATGCTATTAAAACCATTGAATATTAGCAAGGAGGTAAAGACCCGCCCAAGGTCACTCCATCAAAGTGGTACAGACAGACCTAAATCAAAATGCTCATCTTCTTTTCCTAATATGATGCTCATCCTTAATCTAGGCAGGTTATATGGAATAGAATATGGGTGCTGCACTCCTATGAGGTGTACATACAAGGAGACATAAATAGATTGAATTATTTGATTGGGGAAGCATTTTTTTCTATGTGGAATGCTATCTTTTTCCCGCCTATAGAGACGAATCAATGACAGCCTGCTAACTTCCCCATCAGAGCATGACTCTCTTGTTTGTTTTCATTCCAAAGTAGCACGAGAGTGATTTTTCTATTATCTTTTACTTTTTCCATAGTGGGAAAATCCTCCTGTGAAATGCCCTGGAAAATAAGAATGGGAACTTTGATTCGTGGCAGGTTGATTTCATTTTTTTGGCGGTGTAAATTAATCTCTCAATGTTCAGAAAGTCCAGTCCCCACAGGATCTTATCTTTTGTGTACTTCAAAGAATAGCTCCTAAGTCTGGGACGTTATGAAGAAGATTCAGCGTTAAACACGGAACAGTAATAGCTTTGGTTACATGCAACCAAAGGCAGGTTTTGAGGTCAAATTGGCTTTATTTAGAATCAAAGAGTTTTAAAATGCTAAGCACTTATTAGCAATTCAAATTGTGTCTTAGGTATGGATATGAAAAAAAGAGCAAGCCTCTCTTATGCCCCTGCCCCAACCTCCTCCCAGTTTGGCTTATTCTCATTCGTTAAGTCCTTACTTAATTTTCTCTTCCTCAGGAAAGACACCTTGATTCCTTTATGTTTTTTCTACCAGTCAACACCTGGCCAATGTTAGATGGTGAAGCCTCTCCTTACCCCTTGGCGTTCCTGGGGCTTCTGTGCATACACCCTCTTAGCAGACCTCATACCAACTGTTAATTGTGCACATGAGTCTCTCCTAATAGATTATGCACTCCTGGAGAACAGAAACGTAAGCACTGTAATCTCTATCGTTTCCAATGATGGACAGAATCCTAGATACACTTAGTAAGCCCATAGAACTTACTGACTGAATGGATGATGAGGAAGCGAAGAAGTGAGTGAATGAATGATCTCCCTTAATCTCCAGAACAATCGTTCATGATGGACAATAGACCTTAAAGTTTTGAGATGTGAAATCTAAGGATCAAGAAACTTAACTCATAGCAATTGTGATACAAACAATACCTTACCAGGCTAACAGCAAACCCTAAGCTTTCGTTATTTCAAATCTGTCTTTACCTAGAAGCTGTAGATTGAACTTCGGAAAAAATTCAGTTACAATTGTTGATTCCCATACAATCATTGAAGTCAGCAAGGATAGCTTGGGAGATATTCTTTTTTTTTTTTTTTAATGGCACAAGGTTTGACAACTAAGGAAACCCTGCAAGAGGTGTCTCAGGAATAGTACTTCTATTGAAGTCGAGAAGGGATCTAAAAACTTGAGCCTCCTAAGAGCCAAAGAAAACAAGGCATCAAGACTCAAAGGGCCTGACCCTGTGTTAAAAATAATAAGAAAGGATTATGGATGGCAAAGCCCAAGGGCTTTTGGAAATAGACCTAGTGATTTCAAAGGAGCTTTGGTTTGGAGAAGTGAGGAATGTTTGATTGGCCCTGCCGTTTGGTGGGGAAACTCTCTGATCCATGGGACTGTAGTTCTCCTCTAAAGTCCCACAGTCCACAGCCTGTCACATTTGCGTCCATCTGAGCTGCCTTAGAATGTCTGCTCCTTCCACCTCCAAAAAAAAGGGATTGTTCAAATGAGAACAAGCTCCTTTACAACTGGACTTTTTCACCAATTAATTTGAAGAATGACGTAATGGTTTTTAAAAAATGAAATCAGCCCATGTAACATGGCAAATTGTTTCCATTTCACCACTGCCCTAATACAGTCTCGAGAATATAAATGATATATATTTCAGGATATATATTTAAAAGGCATGGTTCTGGGGCAACCTGGGTGGCTCAGTTGGTTGAGCATCTGGCTCTTGGTTTTGGCTCAGGTCATGATCTCACCATTCGTGAGTTCGAGCCCCGCACCGGGCTCTGCACTGACAGTGCAGCCCTACTGGGGTCCTTTCTCTCCCTCTCTTTGTCCCTCTCCTGCTCGTGCACTCTCTCTCTCAAAATAAATAAATGCACTTTTAAAAAAATAGGGGGAAAAAAGGCACGGTCCAAATTTGTCTTGTTATCAGGAACCTGAGTGTAGGAGAACAACGGGGGATGTGATGTTCTGTTACTTGGAGTTGAGTATCAGATCTGCTATGGGAATTCGAGCATGCCTCTTAGTTTCTCTGATTCTTAGCATATAAAAGATGGGAATCCCAATACCTGGTTCCCAGGGTGAACAAAAGGACTGCAGGATGCAATATACGATCAAAATGGCAACGCAAAATGGCAACCCAACGCTGGTAGGAGGATCATGGGGCTGTTGCCAGCCATCTTGTCTCAACACCATTGTTTATTATCTTGAGACTTGGGGCAAATTATGTAACCTATTTGGTTCTCGCTAAGTCTTACCTGTGAAGGAGAAAAAGTGTTACCTGTCTTATGGGATTGTTATGAAAAGTAAATAATGTAATACATGTAAAACTCTTAGAGCACCTAACATCTGGCAAATGCTCTCAAAGTACTATCTTCCTTCCTTCTTCTCTAACCGGCATTTTTCTCCACTGTTAAAAAGGAGATTAAAAATGCCTATTGCACAGGGGGCCCCTGAGTGGCTCAGTTGGTTAAGCACCCAACTCTTGATTTCGGTTCAGGTCACGATCTCGTGGTTTGTGACATCGAGCCCCCTGTGGGACTTTCCACTGAGCCCGGAGCCTCCTTGATTGTCTTTCTCCCTTTCTTTCTGCCCTTCTCCCCTGCTTGCACTCTCTCTTTCTCTCTCTCTCTTTCAAAATAAACAAACTTAAAAAAAAATGCCTATCACACACACAAATTTTAAGAACGAGAGGTATGTATTGATCACGGACCAAAGCCTTACAAAAGTTTTGGTTCTTTATTAGGACAGAGCCCCCTTGCTCTGAAGCATTAAACATCAGGTCTCTCTCCATCTTATGCTTTTCTTAAATAAAGGAAGAGATAAAAGCACTTGCATCCAGTAACCTTAGGGCTCATGCTTTATCCCAACTGCTTGACAAGACCTTACATGAAAGGGAATCGTGCCCCACGGACGTAACCAATCTAACCGAGAAACCATGCCTCTTACCCAAGCTCGCTGAGGCGTGCCGTGCTACCTGCCTTCAGAGGTAGAGCAGAGAACATCTCAAGAGCTGACAGCCGCTCCCAGGCTTCCCGTATCCTTTCTACAAAAACCTGACAACTTCGTGTAAATAGGCTGGGGATGAGTAATAAATGCAGGGACAGGGGCTGGTAGCTTAGTCGGTCAGAGTGGAATGGATGGTTTTCCTTTATGTCCCCAACTACCATCGGAAATTTTTGCTTTCTCTGATGAAAGTAACAGCTAAATGTTAGAGAAAAATTTGCATTATCTGGGAGCCCAAAGACCCGGATTCTAGTTCAACCTCTTCCAATTGTGTTTGTATCATGGGACAACCCATGTGACATTTCTGGACCCTCATCACCTCCATTAACATGTATAAAGGGGGGGATGTCTAGGTGGCTCAGTTGGTTAAGTGTCTGCCTCTTGATTTCAGTGCGGGGCATGATACCAGCGTCACGGGATCAAGCCCCACGTCGGTCTTTGCGCTGAGTGGGGAGTCTGCTTAAAAATGTCTCTTTCTCCCTCTGCCCTTCATTCCAGCCTATACCCTCTCTCTAAAATATATATATTAAAAAAACACGTAAAAAGGGGAAATAGCTAACCCCAAAGTTAATGTTGCATATGATGTTGCTTTGCAAATTCTCCCAAGCCCTACACGTGTTTTATTCCATTTATTATATCGCCACTACCTTTGTGAGGTAATGGGGGAAGCCTAATCTAGTCCATGTTTTTAAGGGGCTGATACCTTGAACTGGAGAAAGAGTCATTTGACATAACAGATAAAGAGAGAAAAATCCAATTCCATTTAAACCCAACTCAGAAAACACAATTAGAATCCCTAGTCTCTGAAACAAGGGAGGTAACAGTCTTCTTTTGTGTGGTCATACTGGATGACCCCATGACACTCAAAGGGTCTTTGACACCATGAAACGTCTTCAGTACCTGGTTTCCAAAATGATTTGTAGGACTGTCCTCAGGAACACCGAGCTTCAGTTCTGAGGGGGAGTTCCCTGAATGCTTGTATTTTCTCATGAGCCTAACCGTGCGTGTCTGGCTCTTTCTCTCAGCTCCCAGGGATCTGCCCCTGGGATTGGCCACATGCCAATTCTCTTGGGCCATCTTTCCCGTAGCTTTTTCACTACTACTGGAGCTCACAGCTGTCTCTCCACTGTAACACTTTCACCATGTGATGGATTTCTTTTCCAAGCTTTTCTTCCCGATACATGGTAAGTCTTAAAGATAAAGGACGATATATGACTGATGTTGGTATTTTCGTACCTAGTGAAGCCCCCGGTCCGTAGTTTTGCCCTCAATGTTTCAGAGAAAGAAAACGAACAAACAAACCAAAAGGAATAAAGGAGAGCATTCAAGGAGTATGGATTGTGCAGAGGAAGGAAACCAGAATATGGAGCAGCTTCATACCAACACATCAGAGGAAAAGGTAAAGCATCCTTCACCTGGACATGTGTATCCAGATGGCTGCCATGTAGGAGAAGAGGGAATATATTTGCCCAGTTTGGCCCCAGATGCCAGACCTCTGCTGGGTGAGTAAAAGTTAACCAGTACCCTGGCTTACTTTCAGCATGGCGCATTTTCCACTGGAGAAAGAGTTGGGACACAGGTTGGACAATCACAAGGTGCGGACTTTGCACATGGAGGAAATCACTGTTTGTGAATCGTAGGGAATAGTTCCTACTCAGAAAAGTCCCCTCTCTTTCTAATGTCTCATTTTGCTGCAGACGCACATTCTATGGTTCTGAGATAAATGATTTCCGGGGGGGGGGGGGGACCATATGCAATTGAGAGGAAGAGAGAATGAAAGAGAGTTAGTTCAGTGTGAGATTCACCAAAAACAGTGCCTTATGTGGGCTGCTGTGATTCTGTTCTGTTTCCTGATTTATTACTCTTATTACTAGGATCTCCCACCAAGCTTTGTGCTCTGTTGGGATTCAATAAGGGTTGAAGTGACTCAGCTCAAAGCTTTGTTCAGAGCTCTTCTCAAATGTCCTCTCTCTAGAGAGTCCTTCCCGCGCCATGCTTTCTAAAGTGGCACTTTCTCCATCCCTTTCTGATCCTTTACCCCATTTGAATTTTCCTTCTACCTCACGAGCCCAAGCTGCAACTGTACCCTGTACCTATTTACTTGTCTGATGTCAGTCTTTTCCATTTAATGTTAGCTCCAGGGAAACAGAGACTTGGTGAACTGTGTTCACCTCTTTATTTTCAGTGCCTCAAATAGTACCTGATACGTGGGTGGCATTTAGTAAATATCTGTTGAATGAATGAACAAATGAAGGGTCTCCCTTGACTTTAACCTGCCTCAGGCTATTTTTGCCATATTGCAAGCACCTGGTATAGTAATACCAGAGTCGGCTAGCTTTCCCACAGCCCCAAATAAATATGACTGCCACTCACTTCCTGTATTTATGCTACAATGATTACAAAAAGAGTGGCCACTCCTCAAAATGTACTTTATTGGATGCCTCCAGTTTTCCCTGCCTCTGCTTCGTTCACATCCACACAGATGCACGCTTTGCTGACAATACTTCTGAATCATATCCTCCGTTGACCCCTCTGCCTTACCCTCACTGCCGCGCTGCAGTCAGGCCATTGTGCGTGCTAGAAAATAAGTCCCCTGGAAGCAGGGGTCGGTATGTCCGATCTGCTATTGTGCCTTCAACGATCGGTGTGCCACACGGCAAATAGCCATAGTTCGGCAAATGTACAATGAATGGATGGAATGGGGAAGAGTAAGCAAATGCATTGTCACAACAGCTTTCTCATTTACGTCCCATACTTTGCTTTTTGGTAAACTCGAATTATCCTTCTCTCCCAAGCCAGTTTGATATTTCTGAAATTCTATTTTATACAGGTTATTCTCAAGTATAAAGGCTTTCAGTGCCTTTCCATTGTATGTGCTGTGGACTGACTGCCTGCATCCCATGGGACTGCTGCCTCAGTGGGCCTGGTGGGCAGAGCATCGTCAAGCCTTAAGGCCTAACGGCATCTGTCTCAATAGGTTGTATGTCTGCTTGGGACCCTTCGCTCCTTTCTTTCTTTTTTTTTAAGTTTTTAAATATTTATTCATTTTTGAAGGAAAGAGAGACAGAGGGTGAGCGGGGGAGGGGCAGAGAGAGAGGGAGACACAGAATCCAAAACGGGCTTCAGGCTCTGAGCTGTCAGTGCAGAGCCTGATGTGGGGCTCGAACTCACAAACCGCAAAATCATGACCTGAGCTGAAGTTGGTCGCTTAGCCGACTCAGCCACCCAGGCGTCCCCCCTTTCTTATATCCTATTTCTCCCTTTTGGAATGAGACTCTCTATCCTACACCGGCCCCACTATTGCCTTTTGTAAGTACACAGCTTGTCTGGTTGTACAAGGGTAACTGCCGGAGAGGAATTTGCCTCAAGATGAACCGTAGCTTGAGTTCCACCCACACCTGATTTCGATGACCCTTATTCTTTTGAATGTTTTGTTTATTTTTGAGAGAGAAAGCATAAGTGGGGAGGAGAAGAGAGAGGGGGGACAGAGGATTCAAAGCGGCGAACCAGAGGCAGGGCTAAACCGTGGAGATCATAACCTGAGCGGAAGCTGGACGCTCAACTGACTGAGCCACCCAGACACCCTTCGATGACATTTAGAGGAGATTTTGGACTTTAGACTTTGCATTTGATGCTGACAAAAGCTAAGATTTTTGGGCTTTTGGAATGAAATGAATGTACTTTGCATTCAAAAGGACACAAATTTTGGGGGGGAACGTGGTGGAAAAGGTTTGTGTTCCCCGCAAATTCACATATGGAAGCCTTAATCCCCAGAGTGCGAGTGTTTGCAGATGGAGCCTCTAATGAAATAATTATACTTAAATGGGTTATAAAGCTGGGGCCCTGCAATAGAATTTGTGTCATTATAAGAAGAGACCCTGAAGACCTTGTTCCTTCCCTCTCTGAGTGCGTGCAACAGAAAGGCCACGTGGGGACAGAGTGAGAAGGTGGCAATTATACACTGCGAAGAGGACCCTGGTCCGAAACTGTCCTTGCCAGACCTTGATCTGGAATTTCCAGCCTCCAGAGCTGTGACAATACATTTTTGTGCTTTCAGTCCCCCAGCCGGGGGAGTTTTGTTAACACAGGCCAAGCAGACAAACATCCCGTGAATCACCAATCCATCAAATAGCCTCAGTCCATCCTTCCATTTCAATCTCACCTTCTTTTTTTTTTTTCTTTTTTTTTTTCAACGTTTTTTATTTATTTTTGGGACAGAGAGAGACAGAGCATGAACGGGGGAGGGGCAGAGAGAGAGGGAGACACAGAATCGGAAACAGGCTCCAGGCTCCGAGCCATCAGCCCAGAGCCTGACGCGGGGCTCGAACTCACGGACCGCGAGATCGTGACCTGGCTGAAGTCGGACGCTCAACCGACTGCGCCACCCAGGCGCCCCTCAATCTCACCTTCTAAGACGTCACACGCTCTGTTGAAGTGAGTGGCCAGCTGATGCTCAAGGATCCCAGTGGAGCCCTTTTTTTTTTTTTTTTTTTTTTTTGCTTTGGCCCACGGGTCAAGTGGACGGTCCACGTAATTATTGCATTGAATGAAATTGGATTGAGTTGAGATGAAGCATGGGGTAATTTTAGCATTATGGTTTAGAAAGGTCTTGAACTAGACAATGTAGGAAACACATTTCAGCAGTCACCAAAGGCACCGAGCTGTTGGTGGCACCAAACGGAGCTCTCCTGTTCCACACCCACTAGCATGCTTGAGGAAAGGGTGTTCGGATGGAATGTGGTGCCGTGCACACAATGAACGGCCACTGCACGGTGTCCAAGACTAACCTAGATGGGGGTCCCTGCCTCCAAGCCCCTCCATACGGATTATGAATGGGTCACGGATCTTCTCTATTCCCTGGTTTCCTTGTTTATGCGGTGGGGATAAGAATTCCTATGTGCCTCATAGTTCATCTTGTTCGATAAACAAATGATAAATGAGCGAGAGAATGGATGGGCAGAGTTTTGTAAACCAGAATCTCTTGCCATGTAGGGTAGGGGTTGGATATTCTGCCAAGAGCCCTGTGCTTGCCGCCTGCTGGAAGCTTCTCAAATGTCTGAATCAATGCTTTTGGAGACGTGTATTCTGACGGGCTCCAAACCATCTCACGGAGCGCCTTCAGGCCATCTTTAGCCCACACTGTAGAGTCTGGCAATAGCATAAGTGATTGTTCATTCTACTTTTTCACACCTAATCAAACCGCACCCTTAAAATGGGTACGTTTTGGGGTGCCTGGGTGGCTCAGTTGGTTAAGCGTCCGACTTCGGCTCAGGTCATGATCTCCCAGTCTGTGGGTTGAAGCCCCGCGTTGGGCTCTGTGCTGACAGCTCAGAGCCTGGAGCCTGTTTCAGATTCCGTGTCTCCCTCTCTCTCTGTCTGACCCCCCCCCCCCATTCAAGCTCTGTCTCTCTCTGTCTCAAAAATAAATAAACGTTAAAAAAAATTTAAAAAAAAATGGGTACGTTTTATTACATGTAAATATATCTCAGTAAAATCGATTTAAACGTATATATGTATATGCAAATGTAAGCATACTTACATTTGCATATATATGTAATATACATGTAAAAGCAGTATACTGTTTTATAAATGCATAGGTATATGTAAAAAGTAGAAGTTTGCCTTTAATGATTTCCAGGAATACACTAAGCAAAATCATCACTCTTTCCCCTAACCTAAGTTTTACTGGCATATACTTTATGAAGAAAGTTTTCTTAAGCAATTTGATCAATTCACAGTGGATATAGGTAAGGGTGCTGATGCTGCTTAACAAAGAGGTTTCCACTGGCATGTGCTGGAAAAGAACTCTGGACTTCTCCACCAGAGCACTCAAAATTGTCATGAAATAATTTATGCTTTCAATTCTGTTCAAAATCTGTCCTGATTACATCTTGTAAGTCAAGCTGGTATATTCACCTGAATGTAAGTTACATGAGGGCTCGTTCCGAGTCTGACTTGTTTGCTAATTGTCAAAGGAATGAATGAACCAATTAAGGGCAAACTAATTTCAAGTTTTTAACAGCTTTCTGTGGCATACCAGTAATGAGCTAATTACAATTATATCACCTCTTCAGCAGAGTAGGTCTAGTAGGACCGATGCTTGCCAAACTTCATAAGCAGTTAATTGCTGAAATGTTCTTGAAACCAGTAACTATCAATAAAAACCATCATAAGCCACTTTACAGATTTACTTCAATTAAATCCTTCAACAATCCTGAGCCATAGGCAAAATCATTACGTCTGTGTGTTCATCTACTCCAGCTACCACGACAAAACACCATATACGCTGTGTGGCTTCGTGACGGAAATTTATTTCATCTCAGTTTTGGAAGCGAGAGGTCCACGATCAGTGCACCATCAGGGTTGGGTTCTGGGGAGAGCTTTCTTCCTGGCTGGTACACAGCCTTCTTGGAGCTGTGTCCTCACATGGTGGAGACAACTCTTTGATGACCTTCTTACAAGGACACTGATCACCTCATGAGGGCCCCACCTTCATAACATCATCCTCTTCAATACTGCCCCAAAGCCCCACCTCCAAATACCATCACGCTGGGACCTTCGGGGCTAGGGTCTCGACATCTGATTTCAGTAGGAGACAAACATTTGTCTGTACACTATCTCCCCACTGAGCATACTCAGGCTCAGAGTTACAAACTGGATATTTAAATCGTATTTAAATCAAGTGCAACCAGAAAGGGGCAAAGCTAGAATCCAAGTAAATCCTTCCAATCCCCAATTCTACAGGCCTGCCTAGGAAGCAAGACTTCCATATCCATCCCTCCAACGATTCTATTATCCAAAATCATTTTCTTACTATATCTAACTGGTCTTCCTCCAATGGACTCAAATCAGTTGTGCTCAACTGGGGGTAATCTTCCCCCCAGGGGACATTTGGCAAAGTCTGTTGATACTTTTGCTTGTCAAAACTCAGGGGGAATCGCTGGTGTCAGCTAATGGGTAAAAACCAAGGCTGTTGCTTAACATGCTACAAGGAGCATCATCTCCAACAAAGAATCGTCTAGCCCCAAATGTCAATAGTGTTAGGGTGCATCCCTGACCTGGATGAATGACGCCTCACTGCATGTCTTGGTTTTTGGAGCTGGGACCGTCTTATGTGGCAGATAGATGTTACAGAATTTCTCACCACCTCCCGTGGCCTGGACTCTCATCCCTGTTCATTATTCATTATTCCGGATCAAAACTCTGATTTCAACTGTAGTGTTTTTTCAGTGTAATCCAATGCAGCAAATATCGATTCCTCCAAGTCCTGTCTATAAATGTCAGGTGTCAGAGCAGCACCAAATTCAGATGTCAAGACCCTAACCCCCTAGGATAAGGGGAAAGAGAGAGACAGAGAGAGAGAGAGAGAGAGAGAGAGAATATAAAAGAAGGAAGATATTAAAAGAGAGAGAGGGGAAAGAAAGAAAGAAGAAAATAATGAGAAAGACAGTGGGTTTATATGCCAAGTGTTCTCACTCTTGTGCCAGCTACTACCAGCAATGCCACCAGGGGAAAATTATTGAACCTTCCTAGACCCCAGTTTCCCCATTTGCAAAGTGAGAATAATTACATGCGCCTCAGACGACTGAGCATTTACGTAACATAGCACGCATATGAATATGATGACAAGTTAAAATACTCATAACTGTAGTTATTAATAGTAACAATAGCTAATAATAATATGTAAGTATTTATCATCTTACATTTTATATAATTTTATATCTGTAGTTATGTAAGTGTACGCTTATGATAAATTATTGATAATTATACTGTTAATATTATTATTATACAATGATAGAATAAAAGTCACAGTCAATAACAGTCATAACTGCTAAGATTTACTGAGCACTTACACGCATCTCCATTTTAGTGATGAATTGCTAAAGAGGCTGGCAAAGATTAAATAACTCATTCAAGGTCATGTCGCTGGGAAAGATGAACCATATTGGGGTTCCGAGTTGTGTCTGTTTACTCAGAAGTCCACGTTCTCTGCTCCTGTTTGTATTTGATATTTTCTAGGAGACGTTCAATAAATAGCATATTTTCTAGAGGGTACAGGTAGGACGTGTCGAGAGCAAGAAATAGTCAGGAGTGGGCTGTGTGAGGGGTCAAGCGAAGTCAAGGGGAGTGGCTGATCGATGCAAGGGTGCCCAGTTGATTACTACGTGGAGCTGGCCGCCTGGTCAGGGACTGGAGAAGGGGATCAGCTTGGATAAAGGGAGCGTGTAGGGCTGGGAACTTTCAAAAGGACTTGATTGAATGTCCTAGTGGATTAAACGGCCCCTGCCAGAAAAGTCCACAGCAGTGAGAAAGTGCAATTCTGCGTACTGTATAAATGCTAAATCAGTCATTCTCTGGGGAGCATTTTGTGTGGCCAGCTCTTTGGAGAACATCCAAGGTTATCCCCCACGGCTCGCCTGCGGGTCCACCCCTGAGTCTCATCTTCAGAGTGTGCTCTCTGAGCTGGGATCCCAGGTCTCTGGTTAATTAACCATCTAAGGGACACCCTCCTAATAGGGCAGCCCATTCCCTTTTAACCACGAGATCATTGTTTCCTCCCCACCAGGTACGGCTGACCTAGAAATAGGCTGTATTGTACCAATGCTGAGACTATTTATTAAGCAACCTATTTTCCGCTCCAGGTCAGCCAACAATGGATGAGCTGGCACAGAAACAGAGGTATCGAGAAGGGAGTTGAGTCATCAGTGGAGCCATTGTGACAAAAGGCAGAGGCAGCTGTGTGAAATTGATGGCGTTCAAGGGCAGAGGCGCTCACACACTGAGCGGTGGACGCGTGGTACCACCGTCTTCCTGTTTGCCGAATCCCGATGACGCCGTCTGTCTGGACTCCCCCCTCGGGGCGCGCCAGCCTGCGCCCTGCTGCCCAGCTCATAGTTAGCGCTCAGGTTTGGTGGCCCTTATACACTTGTGAACTTGGGGTGCTGGAAAGTAAGCTGGGAACACTTGTAATTCTCCGAGAACCACCTCGCTAATCCCCAACCCTCTCCCCGTCCTGGTCCCGTGGTTCCTGACTCAAGTCTCCATCCTTCAGTAATGATCACATTCCCATGTTCTTGGAGTGGGCCTCTGGGTCTAATCAGCTCCCTTCCACCAACTCGCAGTTCCCACCTGTCATCTCTGGCTTGGATTATCTCCGCCCCCAACCGTCACCCACTGTCTACCACCTGCTTCTCCCCGTATGAGACTCACCTTGGAGCATGATTCCCCGGCTCGGCAGGAATTAAGATAGGCGATAATAGGTAATCAATATTTGTCCATATTGTGACTGTGATAATGACCGGGGAACTCAAGAGTGTTTCTCACTGTGTAGAAGCCAGTCATATCTTCTCATGTATTAATACACACCTTAAACGTTGTTTCCGATCTCTCCACTGATGCAAAATCCTACTATAGGTGCAAACCCTCCAGGTCAATTTCCTGGCGTGAGTCTGAACACTTCCATGTAGAGGAGGAAATGTGTTTTAATCAAGCGCTCACACTGCACGAGGAGGTCTATTTCTTAGTCTGTGTGACCTTGGGCCATCTTAGGTCATGGGAGGAAAGGCAGATAATAAAGGTTGTGTTATTGAGCTGGTGACCGCTGTGGGCCAGTGTGAGACAGGGACCTCAGAGTTATCCAAACAGGGACGGGGAGCCAGACTGTTTATGTTCCAGCTCCTCTGTTGACGGGTTAACAGTAACTGCCCAGGAGGCATTCCTTTGCTGGTCCACCTGCCGGCCCCTTGGGCAGCAAAATAAGTTCCCGCGGTGAGGGAAAGCACTGGGACGAGTCCATGCAGATGTTGGCTTTGAAAGTGGGGCCAGCATGCGCCAAGGCAGCCAAGACAAGAGGTACAGGCTGGCCACAAGCGGCATCGGCCACAAATCCTCACCATAAACGATTGGAAGGAAAGAATCCACTTTTATTGGATTGCCGATACGAAACAGACCTGTGTCAGGTGCTTTATACACCGTCTCATGCAATTTGATCGCCACGATAATTCTTGGAAGGGGTCCTCGGTATCCCTAGTTTCATTGTCAAAGTTCCAGAGCCTTTAATGTTCTTGGATGCGATCGCACTGGGGGCCAGGGCAGACCTAGGGTTCATTTAAAGAGACCCAAAGCCCCAGCCTCTTCCACGTTCCCAGGCATAGCTGTAAGAATTCAAACACTAGTGCCTTTCCCACCCCAACAGAAATTGTTTCTGAACTGACAGATTGAAGTGTGACTGAGGAAATACAAACAAAGGGGAGAGAACAGCCAGGTGTCAGGGTGGGAGGAGGCGTTCAGCGTGGCTCTATTCCGACTGACTCTTCTTTGCACTAAGGGTCTGGGAAGAAGGGCATAGCCTTTAATGAAATCTGTGGATGGCACAAAATCGGAAGATACCATGGACACAAGTTGGGTCAGAGACACACGGCTGAGTGGACACCGAACGGCAGAGGGAAGCGGAGGGAGTTTATTCCTACTCTGACCCATCAGAACTCACTGAAGGATCAACAAAGAAAAAGAGGCTGTGGTTTTGGAAGGGGGGCTGGGGACAGAACAAAGAGCTGAAACATGACCTCAGCCCCAGAGCAAATAAAGGCAGGCCTCCGAGAAGAGCAGGCTGAAAGGGAGAAGCAGAAATCTACCTGACAGGCGCTTCGGAGCTAAGCATCATCTCCGTCAAAAAAATGCCAGAGCTATTTCTAGCAGCCAGGTAATTGTGGTGACATCTGATCAACGAGGGAAGAGGGAGAGACCCTTTTTCTGCCGGGAGGCTGGGGAGCCCCTGCCCTTGTGCGGGACCTATTTCCCATCCCTTAGACTCCCGGGGAGGATGAGAGCTAGCAAAAAAGCAAAGATCCTGGGAAGAACTAGAATGACTGGCCGATGGCATCACACGCCTGGGAGTGTCTGCAGAGAGCTTTCTGTAATCAGGCATTGTCTGAACTTCCCAAGGAAGTGTCACATATATCATGGGATTTCTTGTAAAAGTTGCGGAATCGGAAATTTACCCCCGCCCCGGCCCTTTAAACCAAGGAGATAGGAGCTGGGGGAAGGGATAGGGAAACTTCCAGAAAGCCACATGACACAGTGCACATGCCTCCCCTGCGTCTCCCAAACCCTCCCAAACCTGCCTTTCCCGACCTTGCTTCTTGTCTCTATAAAGTGACAGGGTCAGAACAATTGGTTGTTTTCCTTCTGCCCCACCTGCCTGGGAGGTGGAACACATCACCAAGGTAATAAACCGTTTCACAGAGCTTTTTTTACAGCTTGGCTACTTGATAGATAAATAGATACATCAATCAATCGAGCAATCAATCAATCAATAAAACTGTGTATATTTAAGGTGGAGAACATGAGGGTCCGATATACGCACACATTATGAAGTAATTACCATAGTCAAGCCAATTAACATACCCATCACTGTGTGTGCGTGTGTGTGGTGAGAACACTTAATACCTACTCTGTTAGCAAATTTTAAGTATACAATACAATATTATTAACTATAGTTACCATGCTGTCCATTAGATCTCCAGGACTCATTCATCCCGAAATTCTGTACCCATTGACCAAGATCTCCCCTTTCCCCACCTTCCCGCCCCAGGTAATCACCAATCTACTCTCTGGTGTTACAGGTTGGACTTTTTTTGAATTTCACATGTAAGTGAGATCACGCAGTATTTGTTTTTCTGTGTTCCGCTTATTTCACTAGTCTTTGTTTTTTTAAGTTTATTTATTTTAAGAAAGAGAGAGAATGGGGGAGGGGCAGAGAGAGAGAGAGGGAGAGAGAGAATCCCAAACAAGCCCAACTCTGTCAGTGTAGAGTCCTGAACCCGTCAACCCTGAGATCATGACCTTAATGGAAACCAAAAGTCGGATGCTTAGCCGACTGAGCCACGCACAAGCCCTTTATTTCACTAGTCTTCAAGGAACTTAAACTAGTTAATAGAAAAAACAAACAAACAAACAAACAACCCCATTAAAAAATGTGCAAAGGACCTGAACAGATTTTTTTTTCCCCAAAGAAGACATACAAATGGCCAACTAGTATGTGCAAAGGTGCTCAACATCACCAATCATCAGAGAAGCCCAACTATCAATCACAATGAGTTGTCCTCTCCAGAAGGACTTTATGACATTTACCAGATTAAATCAAGGCTATTCCAAGTAAAATGAAGGTGGGACCCTATTTCCATCTGCCCTGTTATATTCTCATCTCCACATTTGGGCCTTCCAGGAAGTATTTGTTCTCCATGAAAAAGTAGGAAATACTATTTTCTAGGTGATCTCCAAATGTCCTGTCAATTCTAAAATGCTATGGCTTAGCCTCTCGTATCATTAACTATTTCACAAATACATTCTTTAGTTGAAGCACCAGAAAGTCATAATGGAAAACAATTCATTTGAGGTCTGATTCCTTGACTCTCCTTTCTTACTCAGAATCATCAGTCTCTGGGGGAATTGGGCCAGGTGGGTCAGGCTCATAGCTGCCCAGTGGTTAAAATCTCCCTCATCACTCACCACAGTGATAGCATTTGAATGCATTTTAAGGCATCGGGAGAATAAAAGCCAATTGGCAAAAGGCAAGGAATGGAGTGAGTGGGTCAAGTCTCGTTTTCTTTCAATTGGATTGGAGAATCTGAGCAGTTGAGAGCAAAGAATTTGCAGTCTTCTGGAAATTCAGTGAGGACAAAGAAAAGGGAGGGAGGGAGGAAAAGAAGGAGGAAGGTAGGAGAGAAGGAGGGAGGGAAGGAAGGAGGGAATGAGAACCGGCTTTCCTCGGAGAGTCACAGCCTACATAACTCCAATGCATTCATTTATTTTTTTGCCATTCGTATTTGCCAATGGCAAATTCTCATGCAGCCTTCAAACTTGGTTAAAATGTTACCGGTTTTCTGGGAGCTCTTCTCCAGGCGCCTCCAAATACATAATGAAAATATGGACTTCATAATAAAGGAAATTGGACTTTTATTAAATTAACACTCATAATCACAAATATTGGTAATTTTATTCTTGTAATTTTTCAAAAGCAGACTTTATACATTTAATTGCCAAATGCTCAAAAAATAGTTTTATATTCTAATATAATCCAATCTTATATATTAATTATAATTTGATTTAAAAATTTAATTGAATTTTTAACTTAATTTGAAAATTAGATTTTCATAAGAAACGTATCTAAGATGATTATTGAATAAAATGTATGCTATAGAAGACAAAAACAAATACCACATCTGTAGCAGAAACTACAGAAAAGTAACAATGGTCTGTTGTAACATGTAATCTGAAGGATTAAGGGAAGTCCTAAAGCTGAACTTAATGACCAGCACAAACAAGTGACGTCCAGGGTCAAAGTGACTTTCTGGTGTGGCTTTGTTTCCTGTCAATGGTCAAGAGCGTACATCTAGTGAACATTTTAGTAACAGAGGACGCCTGGATGTCTAAGCTGAGCCACCTCAGGAAGAAAGGACTTAGCATGCAATGTGCCTCCTCCGAGCGACCCCAAGTGCGCTCTAAAATTCCGCCATTAGAGATTCACTATGTGCACTTGTGTCCTGGCGAGTTCAGGTCATCACATATTCCAATAAGCTGAGATTTCACTAGACGTCAGTGTCTGGCAAATTACTAGATTATACAAGCTCTGTCTTCCAGGAGCTCAAACGTAGCCAAAACGCACTCACGGGCAGAGAAAAAGAAATATGCTGTGCGGTGACGACAGAGTCCCTGCTTGGCTACACGTAGAAAAGCAGAAAGCCCACGCATCCCCTCATGGGCTGCGCTGTCAGGCACAACGGAACCCGAGCTCACGCCCACGTGTCACACGGTGAACAGGACATCGGCAATATGGGGTTGTCAGTCGAAAGCAGTCAGGGGGATGTTGTGCAAAGCGAGTACCTTTTGGACAACTCCTCTCCGTAACCACACTTCTGAAAGCCGGTCAACCAGTTATAGCCACGCTCTCATAGCCAACATACCAGCCATCCCCTGACATTCTCACTTCTTAGAGTGCTCTAACCCTTCCCTCTGTGGTTTCCATCACCTATAGAAGGTCCCAGCTCTGCTTTGTTCAGAGGCTGTGCTTTTTAAGAACTCTCTTGCTTAGCAAGTGATACTATCAGACTTTTTTTTTTCTTTTCTGAAATGAGATGTGGCCTTTTCCTTTGTGTTCCTGACAAATGCACCAGAACAAATGAAACACACAATATTCAGAAGGAGGAGGAGGGGGAAGGGAAGGAGGAGAAGGGGAGGGAGGGAGGGAGGAGAAGGGGAGGGAGGGAGGGAGAGGGGGCAGGGGAGGAGGAAGAGGGTGGGAGGGAGGAGGAGGGGGAGGAGAAAAATTCCCTGAACCGAAGAAAACTACATCCTCAGATTAGAAAATTTATGTAGTACCAGGACATAAAATTGAAATATCTAAATATAAAGGAAGCCTTGAACTGCAATTCAAAAGAAAGCATTGTGAAAAGTATAAAAATAAAGAAATGTTACCTACCAAAAAAAAAAAAAAAAAGGAAGATCAACCCAGTTTTATATTTCTCAAAAAAGATGATGCCAAAAAACTGGGGAAATATGTGTCCCAGGAGTGATGTCCCAGGAGTGATGAATACCACCCTTCCCTTTCCGGGCAGCAGATATGACCTTGTCAAAGAATACCTGATAATAAGGGTAGAGAAAAAAGTAAAGAGTGGACCCTGGGTGGCTCAGTCTGTTAAGCTTTCGACTCTTGATTTCGGCTCAGGTCGGGATCTCCCGAGTTCCTGAGTTTCAGCCCCATGTCAGGCTCCTAGCTGATAATGAAGATTCTGCTTGGGATTCTGTCTCTCCCTCTCTCTGCTCCTCCCCTTCTCCCTCTCCCTCTCTCTCTCAAAATAAATAAATAAACTTAAAAAATAAATAAAGACCTTGAAAATGCCAACAGAGCAATATACTTGGGTGTGGAATAAACACCAAGATCATCTGCCACAAGCACAGCCCACAGGTCAACAGTCTCGACAAGATAAGGTACAAGGCCAACAGTTCGTCAAGAAGTTCTGCACCTCTGGGGCGTGGCTCAGCCGGTTAGGCGTCTGACTTCGGCTCAGGTCATGATCTTGCGTTCAGGAGTTCCAGCCCCGTGTCGGGCTCTGTGCTGACAGCTCAGAGCCTGGAGCCTGCTTCGGATTCTGTGTCTCCTTCTCTCCCTGCCCCTCCCCCACTCGCACTCTGTCTCTCAAAAATAAACATTAAAAAAAAAAAAGGAAGAACCTCTACTTACAATAGCACCTAAATAATTCTCATAGACAGCTATGGAAGAAATGCAAATATCATTACTTCCAGAAAGATGAGATAATTAGTATAAAAGCAGAACGACCATTTGAAAGGTTACCAGTCTAAAATCTCAGACAAGGTTTCACCTATAAATAAAACAGAAAGAAGGAGGAGAGGTAGGGAAAATATGGAAATCGCCTCTTTTTTCAGGTAGGGAGTTAATAAAGTTTCTTTGAGGAAAGCAATCCTTTTTTAAAGTACTTTTTAATCAAAAATATATGATCGTCTGAAAACATTAGACATCAAAGGGGATTCTGAACAGAAAATCTGAAAAATGATAGGTTCATCAATCCACAGTGATCAATATTATGATTTTATGTCCTAATATCATTTAAGACCTCCCACTGCACTCTGGGTAAGATCTGAGGGTCTGAAGAGACCCTTCAAGATCCATTAAGATCTGGCCTCAATCTATCTCAACAGCGTCTTTGTGAGCCCTCTCATACATTTCATTTGAGTTTCAGGAACCTAACGTAGCTTGAGTTTTCCCATTGCACACGACCTTTCTCTTCCACGCTGTGCGCTCCCGTTTCTCCTGGGTCATTGTTTCCCCTCCTCTCTCCATCCCTTACTTCTTACATCCCTTACGTCTTTCCTTACTTCTGCCAGCCTTTCGGATTCTTCTCTGAAATGAGCTGCTCAGAGATTTCCAGACACTCTCAACTGGGTGAGTAGCCCATCTTCCTACATGCGGCTAATATGGCGCATAGCAGGTTCGGTGATGATTACCTGGTGATGACATACGAGAGCCTGGAGGAAAAAAAATTGTTTGGTTTCTCCTGGTGACCCCAATGCTTATCACATTTCTGGATGGCAAATAATTTGCTGCACAAATAGATGAACTTTCAACAGAAGCTCTACGCCACTGGCTGGCCAGCTGACCTGCTGTTCCTGTTCCCATAATTCTCGGATGCTTCGTTTGAAGCCTATTGAGAGAACTGTGTGTCCTAAGCCTGTTTTCAAATATCTGAGTGACACTTAGTTTGGTCAGAATACACTTATTTTGCGCTAGAAATTGTCAAGAGCAAATGAAATCCTGATCGGATCAGTAACTGCTGATCACTTTATTATTATTATTTTTTGTTCTTGATTTATTTATTTTTTTATTTTAAAAAAATATTTCTTAATGTTTATTTACTTTTGAGAGACAGAGAGAGACAGAGCATGAACAGGGGAGGGGCAGAGAGAGAGAGAGAGAGGGAGACACAGAATCCGGAGCAGGCTCCAGGCTCTGACCTGTCAGCACAGAGCCCGACGTGGGCCTGGAATCCACGAGCCGTGTGATCATGACCTGAGCCAAAGTTGGACACTTAACCAACTGAGCCACCCAGGCGCCCCAGCGCTTGCTTTAAATAGAAAGTATTGTGCCAAAAAATTAGGATTGTGGCCACTTTGGTGCCAATATACTCCAGTATACACTCCAGTATTCTGGCTGTTAGGAGATCCTTGCCCGTGGTGCTTTAAACCTTCCATCTTTCTGTTTTCCGTGGGAATCCTCAAATCCAAAAGCAAGAAATAGGTGAAGTTTTCATTTGAACGGTGATTTGTTTAGGTAATTAATAAGGTCCCAAAGAAACTCAGATCCCAGTGTGGACCTAATGAGGTCCCAGTGAATCTTAGATCTGCCATCAACATTTGCTAAGAGAAGGGGCACCTGAGTGGCTCATTCAGTTAAGCGTCCGACTTTGGCTCAGGTCATGATCTCCCAGGTCTTGGGTTGGAGCCCCGTGTTGTGGTCTGTGCTGACCACCCAGAGCCTGGAGCCTGCTTCAGATGCTGTGTCTCCCTTTCTCTCTGCCTCTCCCCGACTCATGCTGGCTCTCTCTCTCTCTCTCTCTCTCTCAAAAATAAATAAACATTATTGGGGCGCCTGGGTGGCGCAGTCGGTTAAGCGTCCGACTTCAGCCAGGTCACGATCTCGCGGTCCGTGAGTTCGAGCCCCGCGTCAGGCTCTGGGCTGATGGCTCGGAGCCTGGAGCCTGTTTCCGATTCTGTGTCTCCCTCTCTCTCTGCCCCTCCCCCGTTCATGCTCTGTCTCTCTCTGTCCCAAAAATAAATAAAAAATGTTAAAAATAAATAAATAAATAAATAAATAAATAAACATTAAAATAAATAAATAAAATAAACATCATTATTTTTAAGTTAAAAGATAGATTTGCTAAGAAAGAATCATACACTCACTGTTGGGAGCAGTGGCTACGTGTAGACTTTGAGGGCTTATAAAATTTTGATACATTTAGGCCATGATAGATAAACTCAAAAAAAAAAAAAAAGAAAAAAAAAAAGAAAAAAACCTTGATTTTGTAAAAATACCAGAAGGAAAAAAAATGCTTTGAAATGATTGAAAATGATTGAAAAGTTCCTGAGAAGGAAGAGACGGCAAAGGAATGAAGTGGGTTTTTTTTGTTGTTTTTTTAACGTTTATTTACTTTTGAGACAGAGAGAGACAGAGCATGAACAGGGGAGGGTCAGAGAGAGAGGGAGACACAGAATCTGAAACTGGACCAGGCTCTGAGCTGTCAGCACAGAGCCCGACGCGGGGCTTGAACCCATGAGGAAAAAAAAAAAAAAGAGGAAGGAAATTTTTCCACTAAAAAAAAAAAAAAATCTATATTGAACCGGTCATATTAGCAATGTTTCTGTTTATCATTTTGATTGAAAAATGACACAGAGAAACTGATTTTTGTTGAAGGGATCCATGTTATCGGGAAAGAAAAGAACGTGGATTTTTTTTTTTTTGAAGCCATAAATCATGTCAAGAAAATGTATGTAAGCTGGTGTCAGAGATAAACATCTATTGTATTGTTGGAGGAGGTCACGGGGAAGACGTGACCGCCAGTTGACCCACAGGCTGGACCTGAGCCTTCAGAGGCTCCTCACCCCGTCCTGTGTCCTTGGAACTCGTGTTCTGTTTGCCTTGCACTGGGCGTGTGGCTGAACCCAATTCAGGCCTCTTTATAAACTTTTAGGGGCACCTGGGTGGCTCAGTCGGTTGGGCATCTGACTTCAGCTCAGGTCATGATCTCACAGCTCGTGAGTTCGAGCCCCGCGTCAGGCTCTGTGCCAACAACTCAGAGCCTGGAGCCTGCTTCGGATTCTGTGTCTCCCTCTCTCTCTGCCCCTCCCCTGCTCATGCTCTGTCTCTCTCTGTCTCAAAAATAAATAAAAACATCAAAAAAATTAAAAAAAAAAACTTTTAAAATTTGGCAAGGGGGCATGAAGATCACGCTTCTTGCTGCCACTCAAGATAAGCCTCGTCTGTAACTTTTCTTGCTGATTGCACCTGTCACCTACCAGCCTGGAGCGGCCTCCTCTTTCTTCGGTCTCTCCCTGCCCCGTGTGGATGGGGGCCAGTTTGAGCTCACACCCGGGAAGCTCCCGGATTTTGCGAATCAACCTAGAGGCTCGCTGGCCTACTCTGTTGCTGGTCCCAAGAACGTGAGTATTAGTCTGCGTAACATGGAAGCTTGTGTGACAATGTCCAAAGTGTCCCTGCACGTCCACCAGCCCAGCCGGGCAGTTCCGGACACAGGATAGGAACTCAGCCCGGCGGAGAGAGACGGTGCGCATCTGTCTCCCAGGCTAACAACACTGTCCCTCATCACTTATGTGGTTCAACAATTTCCTCCCTTCCTGTGGCTTACTGTTTTCACTCATTAGTGGTATCTTTCACTCATTAGTGGTATAACGTAAATTCTTAGTTTTAATGTAGTATTATCCATCACTTCTCTCTCCCTACCCACCCCCCCCCAACCTCTTTGGCATCATGTTTAAGAAATGATTCTCCGCCCTGACTCATGAAGATATTCTCCCAGACTATCTCCCAAAGTGTGCTTTTAAAAATTGTCTTTCACATTCTGGTTTTAGGGTCAACTGGAATACTGTGCAGAAAAGTTTCACCTGCCATCGCCCTGCCTTTAGGGATGCATCCCTGGGCCCAGCCAGTGACTTCCTTTGGCTGACAGAACACACAGCTTCAGGTGAGTTCCCGTGTTGCTGCGAGGGCCGCCGGCTTTCTCCACGAGAAGGGTGACAGCAGCAGGGGAAGGAGGGAGGATAGCAGATGTGCGAGGCACGCCCAGACTTTGCATCCTGGAAGCGAGCCCGGTGACCCCAGATGGGAGCAGAGCAGTCCCAGGCAGCCTGCAGAACTGAGAGCAAGCGAAGCATTACTGTTGCAAGGGGCTGAATTTTGAGCCCCTCTGTTCACTGCATAATTGTGGCAACAGCCAGGTTACGGTTCATCGGCATCCGGCACAGCGTAAGCGATGGCCTGTCGGGCGTCCACCTTGTGGTCCTCCTCGCCTGTCAAGGTCACCAAAACTGCCGACGGACATCTCAGTCGCCTCTCCCGAGGTGGCAGCCTGGCCCGGGATAGAGGCAACGCAAGAGGTAGGCTCACCTGCGTGGGTTCCAGGCCTTGGCTTGAACTTGGCTGGGCTACTCAGGACTGTCAGCTCTCTGATGAGTGTTGAAATTCTAATTTCAGGCATTTGTCATGTACAGCGAGTGTTGGCTCCGATGACCTAGCCCGTTGCTGTTGCTATTGGATGGGCAACAAAGCCAGACGGGGGTTTCACCTGTCCTGAAGGGCCACCTGAGAACAGATCCTTCAAAACACCACGCGACAGCTGAGACCTCGTGGGCCACATCAGAGCACGTGCTCCTCGCACAGCTCCCCCCGGGCCAGTGATCTTCAGGCAGCATCTCTCCGCACCGTATTCTCCGCACAGAATTCTCTGCACGGTGTTCGCATTCTCGGCGGTAGCGATGTCCTCCCGGGCGTTTCTTAACAGTTTTCAAGGTTTCCTCTCTGCTGCGCCAGACAAATCCTCTTAGCGCAGAAACACGAGCCTGGCCCCGTGCTTCTTACAGCCACGCATCCCCACTAGCGGCAGGTGAAGCCAACTCTGGGGGTACGTTTTCAAGGCACTCCACTGCCTCATCCCCCACGATACAAGGCTGACTTCTGTACGCGGAACACCTTCCCAGGAACCTGTAACTGGCGAGGAATCTGTAACTTAGCTCCACCATTACGTCACTTTGGCAGATCGCCCCTTATCGCTGGGCAGAGTTCTCCTCTCTTTTATCCCCCCTTTGCATTTGGAATGGTTTATTATTTGTTTTAATACGAAATGTATTGTCAAATTGTCAAATTGGTTTCCATACAACACGCAGGGCTCATCCCAACAGGTGCCCTCCTCGATGCCCGTCGCCCCCCCCCCCACCCCCCATCAACCCTCAGCTTGTTCTCAGTTTTTAAGAGTCTCTTATGGTTTGGCTCCCTCCCTCTCTTTTGTTTCCCCCTTCCGGTCCCCCATGGTCTTCTGTTAAGTTTCTCAGGATCCACATAAGAGTGAAAACATATAATATCTGTCTTTCTCTGTAGGACTTATTTCACTTAACACTCTCCAGTCCCATCCACGTTGCTAGAAAAGGCCAGATTTCATTCTTTCTCATTGCCACGTAGCATTCCATTGTGAATATAAACCACAATTTCTTTATCCATTCATCAGTTGATGGACATTTAGGCTCTTTCCATAATTTGGCTATTGTTGAGAGTGCTGCTATAAACATTGGGGTACAAGTGCCCCTATCCATCAGCACTCCTGTATCCCTTGGATAAATTCCTAGCAGTGTTATTGCTGGGTCACAGGGGAGATCTATTTTTAATTTTTTGAGGCACCTCCACACTGTTTTCCAGAGCGGCTGCACCAGTTTGCTTTCCCTCCAACAGTGCAAGAGGGTTCCCATTTCTCCACATCTCTGCCAGCGTCTACGGTCTCCTGATTTGTTCATTTGAGCCACTCTGACAGGCGTGAGGTGGCGTCTTATTTTCATTGCTACGGCCCGTATCTGTTTTCCCCACCAGAGCTCTGCTTTACTCTCTACATGTAGCCACATGATCTGCATTGGGTGGCTAGTCTTCTAGGAACTTTATCATTCTTATTATGGAACGCTTTTGTTTAGTTAATTAATTAATTAATTAATTAATCTATTTTAATTTTTTAATGTTTCCTTCTTTTTGAAGGAGAGAGAGAGAGACAGAGCGTGAGGGGCAGCCACAGAATCGGACTCGGGCTCCAGGCTCCAAGCTGTCAGCACAGAGCCCGACGCGGGGCTCGGGCCCAGGAGCCGTGAGATCGTGACCTGAGTCAAAGTCGATGCTTAACCGGATGAGCCACCCAGGCACCCCTGGAATGCTTTTGTTGAAGTTGAGGTTAATGTACGTTCAGTAATATGCAAATACATTACGTGTGCGGGTTGATAAATGTCATGTGTGTTCACACCTACGCAACCACCATACAGATCCAGGTATAGAAGAACATCTCCATTTTCCCAAAAGGCTCTTCATTCTAGTCCCTAGAGGGTAATGGACTCTTCCGACTCCTATTTCCGTAAATTGCAATTTTGTTGTTCTTAAATTGCACATAAATGGTATCACACACCACGTATTTATTTGTCTGGTGTCTTTGGCTCAGTATACGGTTTTTAAAATTCATCTGCATTATTCTACGTACCAATAGCTCTTTTCACTGCCGGGTAGTATTCCAACATATGAATATATAACAAAATGTGTTTATCCTGCTTTTGATAGAACTTTGGATTGATTTTACTTCTTAGCTATCAGGAATAAACTTTCTACAATTTTTTTCTTGTACATATAGTTTGGTGGATATTTCAGATTTGCTAAATAAAGCAAATGATGAGATGCAGGTTAGCATGTGGGGAGTCTGTCAGGAAAATTTTTTAAAAAAATTTAACAAACCCCAAGAAACTGGAAAGGTGAGGAATCCTGGTATTATGTCTTCCAAAAGTGTTAGATAGACTCCACTAGCAATGTCGCCCAAGCCTGGAGTTTCTTTGTGGCAGCATTCTATTAAGAATTTAATGCCTTGGGGCGCCTGGGTGGCTCAGTCGGTTAAGCGTCCGACTTCAGCTCAGGTCACGATCTCACGGCTGTGAGTCCGTGAGTTCGAGCCCCGCGTCGGGCTCTGGGCTGATGGCTCAGAGCCTGGAGCCTGCTTCCGATTCTGTGTCTCCCTCTCTCTCTGCCCCTCCCCCGTTCATGCTCTGTCTCTCTCTGTCTCAAAAATAAATAAACTTTAAAAATTAAAATTAAAAAAAGAATTTAATGCCTTAATGGATAAAATGCTATTTGGCATTTTCTATTTCTTTCTCCATCAGTTTTTAGTAAATTTTGTTTTTCAATGAATTTGTCCAATTTCTCTAAACATTCAGGAACATTGCCATATAGTTGCTCATAATATTGTCTTATTAAAATTTTAATATCTAAAAAATAGGCATGATATTCCCCTTTTTGATCCTTAATGTTGGTACTTTGTGTTTTCTTTTTTTTTCCTGATGAGCCTTTGCTCAGAGTTCGTCAATTTTCTTATTTATTCAAAGATGCATCTTGAAAGAATGGCTGAATCCTAATAAATAAATAATATCTAAAGCTGAAATTTTGTTTTGTTTTATTTTATTTTATTTTATTTTATTTTATTTTATTTTATTTATTTAATCTATCTATCTTTGGGCCTGATCCTGATTGATTGATTTTTCTATTTTCTATTAATTTTTTCCATCATGGTGTGTTCTTTAAACTCCACCCTGGAATGCAAATTGGTGCAGCCGCTCTGGAAAGCAGTGTGGAGGTTCCTCAGAAAATTAAAAATAGACCTACCCTATGACCCAGCAATAGCACTGCTAGGAATTTATCCAAGGGATACAGGAGTACTGATGCATAGGGGCACTTGTACCCCAATGTTTATAGCAGCACTCTCAACAATCGCCAAATTATGGAAAGAGCCTAAATGTCCATCAACTGATGAATGGATAAAGAAATTGTGGTTTATATACACAATGGAATACTACGTGGCAATGAGAAAGAATGAAATATGGCCTTTTGTAGCAACGTGGATGGAACTGGAGAGTGTGATGCTAAGTGAAATAAGCCATACAGAGAAAGACAGATACCATATGGTTTCATTCTTATGTGGATCCTGAGAAACGTAACAGAAACCCATGGGGGAGGGGAAGGGAAAAAAAAAAAAAAAAAGAGGTTAGAGTGGGAGAGAGCCAAAGCATAAGAGACTGTTAAAAACTGAGAACAAACTGAGGGTTGATGGGGGGTGGGAGGGAGGGCAGGGTGGGTGATGGGTATTGAGGAGGGCACCTTTTGGGATGAGCACTGGGTGTTGTATGGAAACCAATTTGACAGTAAATTTCATATATTAAAAAATAAATAAATAAATTAATTAATTAAAAAAAAAAAAATAAACTCCACCCTGTTCTTCCCCCATCCCCAACCCCTCTCCAACCCCCCCCCATCTCCTGACCCCCGTAGTTGTCAGTTTGTTCTCTAGAGTTAAGGTAAAGCTGAGATTATTTTTTTTTAATTTTAAAATATTGTCGTGTGATTTGAAAACGTGAGTCATAAGAAAAAAAAAAACTGCTGGCGATATTAAAAGGAAGTGGAGTTCAAGGGACAGGAGATTGATTTTATTTTTAATACAATTCGTCATGAAACTTTATCTTGTAAAAGTACATATATGTATCAATTTAAAACAATTAAAATTTAATTAAAGAATGGATCATAACCGTCCCAACCTTATAGGATGTTGTGGGAATTAAAAAAAAGATAAAGCACGTGCAGTGCTTAGCATAATATAGGCATTTAATAAATGATAGCCATTTTAAATGCTACATTTTACACAAACATCATTATAAAAACATTAATGCAACTCTAAATATAATGAGAAAAATTCTGCCTTCCAAACACAATGTGTAATGCTCATTTGTCTTTGTTCCCTTTTAATTTGTATTGTTACACACATATAATTTTACAGAGCAGGAATAATTATCTACACATATGTGTGTGTGTGTGTGTGTTTAAACATCATATTAACTCAACTTTTCATGTTTCCATAGATATTTTTTGAAAAATTGTGTTTTGTTCATTTATTTTGAGAGAGAGTGTGTGCCAGCGAAAAAGGGACAGAGAGAGGGGGAGAGAGAGAATCCCAAGCAGGCTCTGTGCTGTCAGCAGAGTCCCACATGGGTTCGATCTCATGAATTGTGAGATCATGACCTGTGCCAAAATCAAGAGTCCAATGAATAACCTTCTGAGCCACTCAGTCACCCGTCCATAGATAGTTTAATCAGTGCCTTATGTTATAGTTGGTCAGTATGCTACGGTGTACTTGTAATTCTGTTATTGTTGGAAGCTTCTGTATTTTTTCTGGCTATTATAATGATGCTATAATAACACTTTAAAATATACACACACACACACACACACACACACACACACATGCTTTTGGCTTTTAGATAATTGTCTTTATTTAAATCCTCAGAAGTGGGGCTGCTACTTTGAGGGATATGATTCCATAGGTCTTTCTTCACGATGCACTTCCATATTTCTTTCCAAAACAGTTTGACAATTGACACTCTCAGCAATAACTGGGTGTATTGATTTCAGCAACACTTTGACCATGTTGCCCATCATTTGTGCTGAATTTAGAAATTTGTTAATAAATAGTATGGTTTTTCCAAACCCCAAAGCTGACTGATATTGGTCAAGGAACTACATCATCATCATTATAATTGTTACCATTATTATTATTATTTTCTATCTTTCTCTTGGAATTTATTCTGCATAAAATACTTTTATTTGCCACATTTAGCTTAGGGATTCCAGAGAAAGACACAAGTTCTCCTCCCTGCCAAAAATTCCCAGCCTCCTGAACGTGAATGCTCGTCAGCTTGGACTACCACAAGAGAAATACCACAGACTGGGTGAGTTAAACAAATACCTATACCTCACAGTCCTGGAGGCTAGAAACAGCACATTAAGGTACCAGCATGGTTAGGCTCTTGGTAAGGTCCTTCCTCTTAGTAAATAGATGCCCATGTTTTTGCTACATCCTCAGATGCGGGAAACAGATCTCCTCTCTATGTCTCTTCTTCTCCGGACACTAGTCCTTTATATAGACCGTTCACTCTCATGACCTAATCACCTCCTAAAAGCCCAGAAGCCATATCTCCAAACAGTATGACTTGGGGGTGTAGGGCTTTAACATATTGACATTTGGAGGACACAAACGTATGGTCCATAGCAGGGAGGTTCTAAGGGATTTGAAAGAAATACCAATCCTTCTGTATTTTTCCCATCTCCTTTGTTTTCCAGCAACCCTACTTTGGCTTGGATGTGGGTCTTTTCATCCCTCTTGATTTCTGCGGGGTCTTTGTCTCTTTCATGCTTCGATATGACTATGTCGTTATCCCACAATGTCTTCTTCCTGGAATGATATTTCCTAAATTTCTACTTGTGAGATGTCACCACCTTCAGGAAGTCTTCCTTGGTCAGCATTCCCTTACCAGCTGTTAAAGGATCTACTCTTCAGCCCCATGATATTTTTTCAGGTAAATCTATCATATTCCCTTCTATGTTGTGTTTTAATGACTATGTGCCTGTGTACTTGGCTAGCTAGATCAAGAGTTCCTTGAAGTCGGGATACTGTGTCAAATGAGCCTTGCTGTATTACCTTCGTGACTCAAAATAGATAAATAGCAATTTATTGATGAAAAAGTAAATAACAAAGGCTCTTGGGTTGCTCAATCAGTTAAGTGTCCAATTCTTGATTTCAGCTCGAGGTCATGATCTCACAGTTGGTGGGTTCGAACCGCGTGTCAGGCTCTGAGCCGATGGCATGGAGCCTGCTTGGGATTCTCTCTCTCCTCCCTTTCTCTCTGCCCCTCCCTGGCTTCCACTTTCACTCTCTCAAAATAAATAAATAAACTTTAAAATAAATAAGTAAAAGAATAAATAAGTAAAGAAATAAATGACATCATTTTATTCATCTCGTTGACTTATTTAAAAAGAACGGATGCACATGTGTGTTTGTGTAAGACTTTTTTTTTTTTTTTTTTTACTTTGTAAGTAAAAGAGCCAGAAAGAGAAGTTTCAGGGGTATTTCATTTTAGTTCAGCTCATCTCCATGAAGGATGACAAAAAGTCAATTTCAATTCAACATGTATCAATGCTCCACAGATCTAATTTTAGTCGTTCCAGAGTTTCACATCTTGCCCCCCAGACTATGAATCCTCATTTCCTGACATGCCTGCCTGTGGTATTCTCCCCTGCTTCGGTTAGAGCTTGCAAAGTTGTGTCTGGTTAAGATTCATTCATGGCCCTGTTGTATGAGAGGTGACTGTGTTGAGACTCTTTATCTTGGACTGATTTTGCACAACTCTGGGTTGGGGGCGGGGGAAGGCAAGCATGAAGCCAGTTCCTGAAGTGAGACCCTCAGCCTGACTTCCTCGTGTCTCCCTCTCTGTTTCCAGTGTCTTAACAACTTCATTTTTCCACCTCTTCCCAGGCCTTTGCCTATTTCAGAGGGCAATGAATACTTCAGGCTGCCCGGACAGAAGCAAGGTGGGGTAATGAGAAGTTTGAGTCTGAAAAAGGGAACCAAGGTGAGAGATCTAGTCCCCTGCTATTCTTAATTCATATGCAAATAATGTGCATTGGAACTGTCAGCAGCCCCGCCTTAGGTTTTAGGGACAGATTTGCCAAGAATGTACTATGCTGAGGACGCATTGGACATTTCAGGGAAGCTCACGTCCCTAATAAATAAATTAAAAAATAAATAAATAAAAGAGTGTTATACTCAGGCTGCTGGTAACTTTGATATTTGAAATTCTGCCATTGCAAGATTTGCATCTTAGATGCATGTTGATATAAAAAGCTCAAGTTCAACGTTTGTGGTCAAGGCAGCACGGGATGGGATAGAAAGAACAGGTGCTGAAGTACTCCAAAGATCTGGGTTTGGGTTTTCTCTGCTACTGACAAGTTGTGGAACCTCCAGGGGGCCTCATGAACTCTAGTGTCAAAGCAGAAGAGCTTTCTGGCCCTGACTGTCGTGCAGGGTGTACTTTGGGTTAAGGGGAGGGGAACACACACTGGAAGCCTTATCGTGTTGCCCACACCTACCCATGTGCTACCTGGACCCTCAGCCCGAAACTGTCAGCTCCTATACATCTGAGCCTCAAGAGCAGGGCTGCTCCTGTTCTGGTTGTTTGCACAGCATCTTGTGTGGTAGCCAGGACAGCTGGGCCCTTAATAAATACTCTGGTCTATGCTTCTGTATCTTTGCCAACAGCCCAAATGGGCAACGCACAAGCTCGGAAGCTTCCATAGCACTTGGCGGCTGTTTGGAAAATCCTCCCCTCCCGTTTGAGGACTCAGGACATTTTTATAGCAGCTCCTGGCAGGATGGCAATATTGGGGGGAGAAAAATGAAATATGCAGCAACTCATTTCTCAAAAAGCCACTTTGCCGTCACACCCTGTAATCCCTGCAATGCGTGGGCTGGGCAGTCAGCTGTGACTTCATGTTGTCTGAATCAGGAAGCTTCGAGAATCTGCCTAATGTGTGTGTGTGTGTGTGTGTGTGTGTGTGTGTGTGTGTGTTTAACTTTCGTTTCTCCACCTGAACAAACATCAGATTCAGATTAACGCTGGCCAAAAAATATTCTCGCATCCCAAGAATAAATGCTTTGTAAATTGTATCGGTCTTGCCGCTCCCGGGTTGAATCGGTTTTACCCTGAGGTCAAGGCCGTCATCGGAAACTGAACCTCACCTCACCATTCGCACATACTTAGAACACCTGGGAGCTTTTCAAACACAGGGGAAATATGATCCAAGATATAAGGAAACCATCTGCTACGATTGCCTTGAATATAGTAGGTCTGAACCACATTTATCATTTCATGCAGATTCTGTACAATAGTGGGAAAATACCGTGAGTGTTTTAAAATCAGCTGGGGGGTCAAATTCTATTTCTGCCACATACTGGCTGCGTCACCTTCAGAAAGCCACAACGCCAGAAAAACATTTCTTCTCAAGGGTCCAATGTCTAGTGTATGCTCATGAATCGCTGGTTTTCTTCCTTTGTGAACAGACTTAACTTTGAACGTGAGGTGGTTGAGCCCATGGTGATGTTATGTAAGAACACGGAGAAAGGGGGACGGTCTTAAGAGACTGAAAACAGAAAATAAAGACTCTGTTGACAAAAGAAGTGTGGGCATGTGTGCATGCATACCTCTGCGCGTGCATGGCAGAGGCCGGGAATGAGGCGGAATGTGTGCTGCCTAATGGACCATGGTACGGGGAGGTGCTATGGGCTGAATCATGTTCCCTAAAATTCAAATGTTGAATCTGTAACCCCCAGTACCTCAGACTGTGACGCTATTTGGAGACACAGTCCTTACAGAGGAATGAAGTAAAAGTGAGGCTGTTAGGGTGAGCCTCAATCTAATATGACTGGTGTCCTTATTAAAAAGGGCAACTTTGGAGACTAACGTACTTACAAGGGGAACACATATACAAGAAGATGTGAAGATGAAGGGAGAGATCAAGGTGATGTGTCTCAAAGCCTCAAAGCCAAAGAATGCCAAAGACTTCCCCAAGCACCAAAGGTGGGAGAGAGGCATGGCGCAGATTGAGTCTCCCAGCCTCAGAAGGGACCAGCCTTGCTGACACGTTGGTCTCAATTCTGGCCTCCAGAATTGTAAGAGGATAAGTATCTGTTATCCTAGCCATAGGGTCTATGGTAGTTTGTTAGGGGAGCCTTAGGAAACCAATACAGAGGGTCCACAGGCTTTCAAGTTCTTTCCCCATTCACATTGCTGTGAATGAGTTGAATGTGAAGACACAGAGGCATGCTATTTCTCTTGGGAATGCAGTGAAGCTGGGTGAAACTGATAAGATGAAACTGAGTCAAGAGAAGCCAACAGTAGGATGGGACTTGGCAAAGATAGGCAGCTAGCTAGCTACTAGCTAGCTAACTAGATAGACAGAGGAATGGATACGTGGATGGATGGATGGATGGATGGATGGATGAATAGATGATAGATAGATAGATAAATAGATATATGGATGGATGAATAGATGGATGGATGGATACATATACATACATACATACATACATACATAGAAATAGTCATTTATTCTGTAAGTAAGCACATAATGACTTAAACATGAAGTCAGTTGACCAAAAATCACACATTTTTTAGTTGTACTCACAGAAGAATGGCATCGGGACCAAGCAGGACCAATCAGACCAACACACTTTGTTCTGTACTTGTAAGGCCACATCCACAGAGCTTATTCTTTATCTGGTGCCCCTTTCCAAAAGAGGTCTGGACAAGGTGATTATAGATGGACAAGGTGAGTATGGATGGACAAGGGGCTGGAACCAAGATAGGTTCAGTCATTCACATATTTATTCATTCAAGTGTCTTTCTCTAGTCATTCACTCGTCAAGTATTGAGTCCTTTCTATGAACTAGAAAATATAAAAATGAGTAAGATTGTTCCTACTCACACAATATTTACAACCCAGTAGACGGCAAACCATCTGTTGCCTACTCACCAGCTAATCCCTCCCCCCGCCCTTCTTCCTTCCTCACCAGTTTTCTTGGTCAACCATGTCCCAAGTCTAAGCCAGATAATAAACTTTTCTTCTTTATTTTCAGCTAGGAGTGGCCATGGGACAATCAGGAAGTCTTCAGGTGGGCTTTTATTTTCTTTTTTCATCCTATAATGTTGCTAAATTAGCTATGCCTAGTAGCTTTGGTGCAGGATTCATTGTGCTTTCCACATAGGTGATCTGCTAATAAAGACAATTGTACTTAACTATGGAGAACAAACTGGTGGTTACCCAAGGGGAGGTTGGTGGGGAGATGGGGAAAATAGATGATGGAGGTTAAGGAGTGTACCTGTCATGATGAGCACTGGGTGATGTACAAAACTGTTGAATCACTCACTGTATTGTACCCCTGAATCCAATATAACACTGAATGTTAACCATCCTGGAATTCAAGTAAAAAAAATACTAAAGCAAAAAAAAAAAAATTAAAAAAGACAATTTTACACATATCCACTTAATCTGGATGCCTTTCATTTATTTTTCTCGTCTTAAATCTCCAGCTGAACCGTCCACTCCAATGAACAAAAGTGAGGAGAGAACACACTCTTGCTAAGTCCCTCATCTTAGTGGGAGGAAACATTTAATCTCTCACCATGAAGTATTCATTAGCTGCAGGTGTTTTTATGACTGCTCATAGAAGATGGAGAAAATTCTTTTCATTCCAATTTAACTAAGAATTGTTATCATTAGTGGATGTTGGATTTTGCCAGATGATCTTTCTAAATTTATTGAGACGATCATATTTATTTTTGTCTGTCAATATGTTGAGTTACATGAATTGATTTTCAAATGTTAAGCCAACCTTTCATTCCTGGGATAAATGACACTTGCTCATCATGGATTATCCTTCTTGTCTATTTTTAATTTAATTTCAATTTGCTAAATTTGGGTGTGGGCTTTGAGTCCTTTCAAAAGGGATGAAATAAAGAGGTAACAATCTGGTTTTACTCTTTTCTTCTCCCTTTTGTCTTCACTGTGGGTAAGATATCCCAAAATATCTTGCAAAAATAAAGTGAAGAGAAGTAAGACAAAATTCACAAGTCACGAAATGCAGAGAAGAAAGCTAGAAGCACGTTTGGTTCTTGGTGGTGTGGTTATGTTGCCAGACTAACTCTGAGCCTACCTACCTCCATAGTTTTTGTTTGTTTACATTTTTTTAATGTTTATTTTTTTGAGAGAGAGAGAGAAAGAGACAGAACATGAGTGGGGGAGGGGCAGGGAGAGAGGGAGACACAGAATCCGAAGCAGGCTGCAGGCTCCGAGCTGTCAGCACAGACCCTGACGCGGGGCTCGAACTCACAAACGGCAAGACCGTAACCTGAGCTGAAGTCAGACATTTAACCAACTGAGCCAGAGCCCCTTGTTTGTTTAAGTAAATGAAGAGCTGTAGGTTGAAAACAATATTCTTTGAACGTCCTGTTACTTGCAGCTGGAAGCATTCCTAATGATGCAGACAGTGGCTAGCAAATATTAAAATAATATCTAGGACGATGCTAGAGGCATGGTCACATCCTCTGGAACTCAGAGAAAGGATTAGCTCTGCCTGGAGGGGTCAGGGAAGGCTGTGGATCCAAATCTTGAAAGCAAATATGAGAGTAATTGAAGGAACTAGAACTATCTATGCTGAAAAAGTAAAGACTCAGCCTACATTAGTCCCCATTGTGAAAAGGCCTTTGATGCCCTGGTGAGGTCTGACCTATTTTTCAGGGTCCCAGAGGAGTAAGCTTGTTTGGATGCATGCCCGTCTCTAACAGGGCAGCCTTAAAAACAGAGCATGTCTTTTAGAGTTGACCATTCTACATTCTATGGGATGTAGAATGACTATATGATGGGTAAGTAATAGGAGGGATTCGAACATCTAATAGAGATTTAACTGCACTCATTTTATGGAATTCTGCCTAGTGGGCTAAACGCTTAAGTCTTCGGTCATTTCTAAGAACTCACTATTCCTGCTAAGGACTAAACTCATTTCATTCGCTATACAATACAATTCACTATACAATCGCTATATATTTTGCTCTAGAGAGCTCAGACTTTAACAAGCTATTCAGTTGTGTCTAGATGCAACTGTGTACGTGTGGGGGTAGGAGCCTCTTCACGCTTCTGCTCTCAACATGGAATATAATTTTCAAAAACCTTCTAAGTGGTTTTACTTGGACTAAAGGATGCACTGGGTTGAAATGCATTTCCTTTACGCTCATTTATGGCGTAGGACTATCCCTCTGGAAGTTTCTCATGTGGAGCATTTTATGTAAAGAGCGGAGAGGTGACAGGTGCAGACAAATCGCTTTTGAACAGAAGACTTTTTTATTTATTTATTTATTTTTGGGACAGAGAGAGACAGAGCATGAACGGGGGAGGGGCAGAGAGAGAGGGAGACACAGAATCGGAAACAGGCTCCAGGCTCCGAGCCATCAGCCCAGAGCCTGACGCAGGGCTCGAACTCACGGACCGCGAGATCGTGACCTGGCTGAAGTCGGACGCTTAACCGACTGAGCCACCCAGGCGCCCCGACAAATCGCTTTTGAAAAACATAAGGAGAAGGAAATGAACCTCCGAGTCAACGAGACTGTGTTTTACAGAAACTTTTCTATGTCGTTATTGTTGTTGTTGTTGTTGTTGTTGTTCATGTAATCCAACGTTGCCATTGCTGTGCTTTTATGTCAGAATTAGAAGGAAAAGCAATGACACTCTTTTCCAGCGCCTGGTCACTAGAAACTGGCCTTTGAAGAAACCCATGGATACCTGAACTGGGAGCATTTACAACTGTTAGTGTTTGTCAAGAGCACCTGCCAACCTCATCCTGTTTATCTATAACTTACACACATATTGTACTGGTGCGACATTGAATTTTCTGCAGTTTAGCACTCCTGGAAACGCTTTTGACACTTGAATAAACTACCTTTGATCAGCTCAGAACACTTGTCTGGCAAGGAAGGGAAATGGGAAAAAGATGAAGAGATGTTTCTCTGATTATTCTAAGCAAAGGCAAGAGAGGGGCGCCATCTTTCTAATTATTAACAGAACAGGGCGGAAGGACTGATCACAAAGGAGGAGACAGAGGATGTCATGAATGTGCGCTTTTCAGTAACTTGGGAAGGAAAAAAATCACGGAGTGCTTTGGATGCAAATTCAGGCTGACTCCCGGCAAAACGATAAGTAGGAGAGACCGAGAAACTTAACAGGGGGTTAAAAATTGCCTACAGAGCACTGCAAGGCACCACACAATAATACGAACTGCACTAAACTGGTGAATTCACTAACTGGTGAATAATATGAACTGCACTAAACTGGTGAATTGTACTAAAAGTGGAAAAAACATTCTGGGCCAAAAATATTCTTTCACATTGACTTGGTGACTTTCGTAATGACAGCGACTAGAAGCAAGCCACCAATTACTACACTGACTGTTCTGCGGGGAAATAATGAACCCTCTGGAATCATTTCCATGGTGTGCAATAGAGTGCACTTCTCGCGGCGATGGTAGACACAAAGCCCTTAACTCAGTCACCGGTTCAAGTCACTCACTTGTTCTGGGGCTCACTTATTGGGAGGCCCCTCGTATGTCTTTTTATCTCTGCAAACTTTGTTCCTGTATCTGTAATATGAGGACAATATTTTCTTTTTTGTGGGTGTCAAAACTTCTAGGTATAAAGTAGATATTCAAGAAATATTTATTTCTTCCTTTCTTTTCTATTGGCAATTCTGTGGGTTCAGCACAATTATCAATTTGGGTTTATGGTGGGTCACTTCCTTAACCCTACAGGGAGGCACATTTTCCCCGACAATATCCGCGACTCGTAATTTAATCATGTTGGTTAAGAATCAGATGGCCTGGGGCACCTGGGTGGCTCAGTCCGTTAAGCGTCTGACTTCAGCTCGGGGTATGATCTCGCAGTCTGTGTGTTCCAGCCCCGTGTAAGGGTCTGTGCTGACAGCTCAGAGTTTAGAGTCTACTTAGAACTCTGTCTCCCTCTCTCTCCGCCCCTCCCAAGCTCTCTCTCTCTCTCTCTCTCTCTCAAAAGTAAATAAACAAAAAAAAAAAAAAAATAAGAGCTAGATGTCCTGAGTTTGATCTTAATTCCAACACGTGGGTAAATGATTCTGTGTGACCTTGTGCAAGCTGCCTAATCTCTCTGTGCTTCCGTTTTCTCAACTGTAAAAACAGGATAACTTCATTGGAATCGTAGAAAGTCTCTCAATAAAGAAAGAAACAAACAAACATTAAAAAATAAAAAGGATCGGGGCGCCTGGGTGGCTCAGTTGGTTAAGCGTCCGACTTCAGCTCAGGTCACGATCTCGCTGTCCGTGAGTTCGAGCCCCGCGTCAGGCTCTGGGCTGATGGCTCAGAGCCTGGAGCCTGCTTCCGATTCTGTGTCTCCCTCTCTCTCTGCCCCTCCCCCGTTCATGCTCTGTCTCTCTCTCTGTCTCAAAAATAAATAAACGTTAAAAAAAATAAAATAAAATAAAAAATAAAAAGGATCAATACCTCATGACCAAAACAAATGTTTATGTGACCCTCCCACCCCCAAGCATGATACTTTATTGTTACTAGGAATTCTTTTCTCTTTGGAAACTGATAGCCAATCGGGTGGTAGTCCCCTCGGGTCTTTTGTTTTGCTTATGTACGATGTGGTTGAAAAATACACAGAATCCCTGTTCTAAACCAAAATGACGTGGGTGGTTTTCTCATAGGGAAGAAGGTCAAATCTGTGTGTCGTCAAAATTCCACGCCAAACAAAACGGCCTTTGCAGAGTTGTGTGAGAAGCACCGTGGGTCTCCCCGAGGAGCAAGATTTATTTCAAGCCAGAAGAACTAAGGACAAGTGTTTCTCTGAGAAGGACAGGTTGAGTCCAGGAACATTGGCTTTCACAGTCAACCTATCTGGTGCCCATTGAAATCATGCTGGGCTGTTAGAACAGGCACAGCTCTGTTGAAAGCTGAGAAGGATTTGGAATAAAGATAGGGAGGGCCATGACTTTTGACATTTAAGAGATGCTGAATACGCATCAGACAGCTCTCTTTGATGGTCAGCCTTGGCCCTTCCAATGACCTTGGGCAAGTCACTTGTACACTTCTGAGACTCCTCATCCTAGAGAGGTAGCACCACCTGCCCTCACAGGGGTGTGGGGAGAGCTGCTGGCAGGGAGAGCGTGTATGTGAAAACACCTGCTTTGTCCAGTCTCTGCCTCCCCACTGCCACCTGCCTCTCAGCTGGAAGTGACTTCTTGCAATGAGTCCGCTGCCTCCAAGAGAACGGGGGTCACATGAAGCTCTTTAGGTGGTCCATAAACAAGACGAAATCGCCCATTATCCTACATATACCGGCAGAACAAAAGATGCTTTATTAAGTTTCCCTCGTTCTCCTATCATTATGTTTCTCTTCGCCGATGGCCACTGGGCTGTGTAACTACCGGTGGTGATAGCACAGATAATAAAGCTTATTAGCGTAATCGCCTGTGAGGGGCAGCGGGAGAAAAAGGTCCGGCGCTAAATGCTCTGACGGAATCCCTTGGATTTTAATTTCAAAACTAGGCCCCTGAAGGTGGGAGGGGGATTCTACTGTGTCTCGATTGGGACAGTATTTAGCCCTCGGCCCAGGAAAGACGATGACAGAGCAGCAACCGATTTCAGTATGTAGCAGGATTGAGTGAAAGATGTTTGGGGCGTAGCGGGGAGGGGAGCACTCAAGAAAGTCACCCTGAATATTATTGTCCTGCACGAGCTCGCGTCTTGCCTGTGGCGAGTGAGGAGGCTTCAGAGCTTCCGAACCACGAGAAGGAAAGGCGCTAAGATTTCCAGAGTGGCTATTACAGGCCAGACGTGCTAGATCCTAGGACTGAGGAAATAAGATTATGTTCATAATTCTGCATAATGTGACAATTGCTCGAACAGAGGGACTACAGAGGGAAAAGTGCCCAAGGCCTGAATTTCCAGCCCAAGATTCCAGGCTAAAAATTAACCAGGAGTTCCAGGAATGAGCATGAAATGGTGGACATGTCTGGTGTTGGTATGAATACCACTCCCAAACTCTGGTTTGAAAAAAGTGACTCACGGCTTACCCCTCTCCCCCCACTCCCCCCGCCCCAAATCAGATGAAATCTGGTACTAATCACATCCCAGCTAGGGTAGTGGAAAAGGCAATGAATGGTAGTCACTCTGGTCAGCCCCTCACTGGGGAGCAGGGGAGGTCCCGCTAGTTCTACAGGGAAGGCGATGATGTACCTTCCGGTCTTTGATCTACACGGGTCACTCTCGTGATGCTCGTTGTCCAATGCCTGATCTTTTCAAAGTTATGTCTCTGCTGCTTCTGTGTGAAGCCTGGGCACATGAGATCTTTCCTGAGGCTGGAAACCTGCTGGGTAGGGCCCAGTCTCTTTGGAAGGATGGTCCCTGGTGCCCTCTGAAGCCCCCGTTTCCCCGAAGGTCATGCTCCTCATGGACTGTAGAGCTGTGTTCACTTCCTGGCTTGTAAAGCTCACCTACAGAATCAGCCTTTTCGGCCTCAAATACTTGGCGTGGACTTGATGTCACCTCGTGCACAGATTCCAAACATTGTGTCGGACTCACACCGAGGCAGGCACTTGTTGGGCCAATTGTAACCGTATGTCCAATGTCATTCGATGTTAGCACAATGCTTTCAAAGCCAGCTGCACGCATCCACCATTCTCCAAGCAGTGCATGATTGGCTTCCTACCCCCTTGGAATTCTTACAGCAGTGGGGGATTCTCAGAATTTTGTCAATTTCTGCTAACCTAGTATGTATGTGAAGTGGTTCCTCGCTGGAGTGTTGACTTTGATTTTTCCAATTAGTGGAAAGTTAAACATCTTTTCCGTGTTTAATTAATGATCACTCAAGTGTCTTTTCTACCTATTGTCTGTTTATCCTGTGCCCATTTTTCATTAATTTTTCAAATAATGTTTTTGGGTCGTCTGGGTGGCTCGGTCGGTTGAGCGTCCGACTTCGGCTCAGGTCACGACCTCGCGGTCCGTGAGTTCGAGCCCCTCGTCGGGCTCTGTGCTGACAGCTCGGAGCCTGGAGCCTGTTTCAGATTCTGTGTCTCCCTCTCTCTGACCCTCCCCCATTCATGCTCTGTCTCTCTCTGTCAAAAATAAATAAACACTAAAAAAAATGAGTAATTTTTAATGGATTTGTATGAATTTTTCTTAAGTGGAGGAAACTTATCAGTTGATAGTTACATGTATTGTCAATTCCTTCTCTCAGCCTTGTAATTTAACTGACAGTCTTGATTTTTAAAGCAGCAAATTCTACCATCATTTGCATTTGGGTTTGTTTGTTTTTTTTTTTTATAACTAAATCTTTTCTCACCACAAAATCTTAAATATTTTCTTTTATATATTTTTCTAAAAGTATTAAAATGCTGCACTTTTCAAAATGTGCCTGGTGTTGATTTTTGTGGATGGCGTAAGGGAGGAGTTCAATTATATTCCTCCCATTGCCAGCACATTCCACTAAACCCACCATCTACATCATCTATGATTCTCATATAAGAATAGGACTCTTTCGGGGACCTGCATTCATTTCTTTCCATTCAATTGCCTAAAAATACCACTTTGTTTTAAATACTATGACTTTACTCCTAGAACTGGTACATGAGTTCAGTAAAGTTTCAGGGTACAAAATCAATGTACAGAAACTGGTTGCATTTTTATACGCTAATAATAAAGCAACAGAGAGAGAAATAAAGAAACTTACCCCATTTACAATTGCACCGAGAACCATCAAATACCTACGAATAAACCTGACCAAAGACGTAAAAGACCTGTACGCTGAACACTGTAGAAAGCGTACGAAGGAAATTGAAGAAGACACAAAGAAATGGAAAAACATTCCGTGCTCATGGATTGGAAGAATAAATATTGTCAAAATGTCAATACTACCCAAAGCGATCTACACATTCAATGTAATCCCAATCAAAATTGTACTGGCATTTTTCTCAAAGCTAGAACAAAAGATCCTAAAATTTGTATGGAACCACAAAAGATCCCAAATTGCCAAAGTGATATTGAAGAAGAAAACCAAAGCGGGAGGCATCACAATCCCAGACTTTAGCCTCTACTACAAAGCTGTAATACTCAAGACAGTATGGTAACAGCATCTTTGACCTCAGCCACAGCAATTTCTTACTCAACACATGTCTAAAAGCAAGGGAATTAATGGCAAAGATGAACTATTGGGACCTCATCAAGATAAAAACCTTCTGCCCTGCAAAGGAAACAATCATTAAAACTAAAAGGCAACCGACCGAATGGGAAAAGATATTTGCAAATGACATGTTGGATAAAGGGATAGTATCAAAACTCTATAAAGAACTTACCAAACTCAGCACTTGAAAAACGAATAATCCAGTGAAGAAATGGACAGAAGACATGAATAGACATTTCTCCAAAGAAGACATCCAGATGGCCCACAGACACATGAAAAGATGCTCAACATCACTCCTCATCAGGGGAAAGAAATCAAAGCCACAGTGAGATACCACCTCACGCCAGTCAGAGTGGATACAATGAACAAATCAGGAGACTATAGATGCTGGTGAGGATGTGGAGAAATGGGAACCCTTTTGCACTGCTGGTGGGAATGCAAACTGGTACAGCCGCTCTGGAAAACAATGTGGAGGTTCCTCAGAAAATTAAAAATAGAACTACCCTATGACCCAGAAATAACATACTAGGTGTTTATCCAAGGGATACAGGAGTGCTGATTCACAGGGGCACTCGTACCCCAATGTTTATAGCAGCTCTTTCAACAATAGCCAAATTATGGAAAGAGCCTAAATATCCATCAACTGATAAATGAGGCAAGAAGATGTGGTTTATATATACAATGGGATACTACTTGGCAATGAGAAAGAATAAAATCATGCCATTTGTAGTAATGTTGGAACGGGAGGTATTATGTTGAGTGAAATAAGTCAGCCAGAAGACAGATATCATATGTTTTCACTCATACGTGGATCTTGAGAAACTGAACAGAAGACCATGGGGGAAGGGAAGGGGAAAAAATAGTTACAGAGAGGGAGGGAGGCAAACCACAAGAGACTTAAATATAGAGAACAAACTAAGGGTGGATGGGGGGCAGAGGAGAGGGAAAATGGGTGATGGGCATTGAGGAGGGCACTTGTTGGGATGAGCACTGGGCATCGTATGTAAGCCAACTTGCCAATAAATTATATTTATAAAATTTTTAAAATAGGGGCGCCTGGGTGGCGCAGTCAGTTAAGCGTCTGACTTCAGCCAGGTCACGATCTCGCGGTCCGTGAGTTCGAGCCCCGCGTCAGGCTCTGGGCTGATGGCTCGGAGCCTGGAGCCTGTTTCCGATTCTGTGTCTCCCTCTCTCTCTGCCCCTCCCCCGTTCATGCTCTGTCTCTCTCTGTCCCAAAAATAAATAAAAAACGTTGAAAAAAAAATTTAAAATAAATAAATACTATGACCTCAGAAGACATATCTCTTGGGCATTCTTCCTGTCTTGTTCTTTGCTTCAAACTTATTTTAGACTTTTTTTGGCCCTATATGTGCATATATATATATATATATATATATATATATATATGTTATGGCTTGTCAAGTTCCATTTAAAACTCTGCTAAAATCGGATTAATAATTAATAATTAATCTGGGAGAACTGACATATTTGTGATATTGAATCTTATATCTATGAACATTTTATATCTTTCCACTTATGAATATATTCTTTAATATCATTCAATAAGGTTTTGCACTTTTCTCTAGAAAGGTATTGTGCATTTTTGTTACATTCAGTGCTGAGGATTTTATAATTTGTTGTTATAGTGAATGGGTTCTTTCATTGCAGTCTTTCATTATTATGAGGATCATAAATGCCACTTATTTTCATATGCTAATCTTGATTACGATAACCTTAATGCACCACCTAATTAGTTTTCATAGTTTATGGCTTTGCTTGCATTTTCTTTGTACATCATCGTATCGTTGCCAATTTTTATCACTCATTTTCCTTTTTTCTACTTTAGATAAGAGTTCCAGCACTAAATATAACTGATGACTCAGCATTCTTTTTCCATTAATTTAAATGCTTCTCAAGGTCATCATGTACACAATCTTTGCTAAAATTTTTAGGTCAACTTTTAAACTCCTGTATTCTTAACATTTTTTAAATTTTATTGTTCAAATATGAAGACTGAAGTTTTTTTCAAATATTTCTCTGCATCTCTTTAGACTATATTTTTTCTCCTGTAATCTATTGATGTGATATATTGCAAGAACTGATTTCCTGATGTTGAGCCATCCTTGAATTTCTGAGACAAACTCTACATTTTCAGATTGGATTCATTTCTACTTGGTGGATTTGATATGCTGTGATTTCTTTAAGTTTTTTACATCATAATGACCTATGCATATCAGTTTATAATATTCTTTTGGGAGGTGTCCTTGTGTGATTTAGGGATCAGGATTGTCCTGGCCCAACAGAGTGCCTTAGAGATTTCTCCTAAAAGTAGTCTGTAGCACCTTATTGTCTTTTTTATGTGGGAAGATTTTGGTTACAGACTCAGTTGATAGAATTTCAGTTAGATTCCTCATATTTTCTATCTCTTCTTCAGCTTATCGAAGGGCTTCTTAACCTTAGCACTGCTGATGTTTCGGGTTGGATAACTTTCTGTTGTTGGGTCCTGTCCTGTGCTTTATAGGATGCTGAATGGCATCCCTGGGCTTTCTCTGCTAGATGTCATCCCTATCCCTGGTCGTGACAACCAAAAATGTGTCTAGGGATTGCAAATGTCCTCACTGGGACAAAATTACCCCTTGTTGAGGACCATGGCCATGACCTGTACAATTATAACATTCATCTGATAGCATCAGTGTGAGCATTCAAAGAATTTTGATATGCAAATTGCTCAGATCACTGGCTGGTACACAGAAAATTCTCAATAAATGTTGGTGTTTCCCATTGTAATTCGTTTTTCAAAATTGAGGTACCGAGGCTTATCCTCTGAGTGAGAAGAATGTTTGCAGCTTCCACTAGCCCAGCCCTATTTGGAAGTAACTTGATAGGCAAATTATTGACACTTGGAACTTTATTTATTTATTTTTTTTCTGGCCGATGGTAGAAAGGAGAACTTGATTTATGTTTTATCATTGTTTCTTTGTATTTACATGTAAGGGGCATGTAAATCTCTCAATTCAAAATGACTGGGGCTGTAATCAGAAGGAGTCTAGTCTGGGACACCTGGGTAGCTCAGTCTGTTAAGCGTCTGACTTCAGCTAAGGTCATGATCTTGCAGTTTGTGAGTTCGAGCCCTGCATCGGGCTCTGTGCTGACAGCTTGGAGCCTGGAGCTGCTTCCGATTCTGTGTCTCCCTCTCTCTCTGCCCCTCCCCTGCTCACTCTCTCTCTCTCTCAAAAATAAACAAACATTAAAATTTTTTTTTAAGAAAAGTATAGTCAATTGATCCGGGAAAGAATTCTTCCAAAGAAAGACCCTGTAACATGAGAGATTTTGGACCTTTAGAAATTTAAACCATGCTGTGGGATCCATAGAGTGTGACTTATTTTCTCGGAAGGACAAAGACAAAAATTAAATGTCACATAAATCCTCGGCTGCTACGGCAATGCCAGTTACGGTGCTGCCATTTCCTCGTTGTCCTGCATCTTGGAATTTCATAGACCTCCGTGGAAAATTAGGTTAGTTTAGAAAAACTCTATGTTATAGACAGGACCTCACCGAGCAAAAAGTTAACTGGTCTTGAGAGGATACATGGCAGAGGAGAAACAGGGAGATCCTCGAGCCAGGCTTTGGTTTCCTGCTCTGTCACGTATCTCTAGAACTCTGGGAAAGTACGGAGAAACTCTGTAAGCCTCTGTTTTCTCAGCTGCGAAAGGGGGCAAGAACCGACATGCTTTTACTTCTGAAGATTCTGCCTGTATGAAAGGGTGATGGGGAAGAGGACAACAAGGCCATCTGGCTGAGAGGATAGAATTAGATCATCGGGTGGTCGCTTCCTGGTGTCCTGGTCTTTTGCACTGTCCGGTGGTGATCTGGAAAGGGGTTATGGAGACCAGTGACCTCGATGCCGTCTGGTGTTGTGACCTCGTTCGGCTTACCCTCTCTGTGGCCCAGCTCCCGCTCTGTCCAGTGGAGGAGGCACTCTTAGTTCCCACCTGGTAGTGCGATCGTGAAGGCCCAATGGTCAGGTTGGATCAGTTGCCTAAGTCCCCGGAACAGTGCCTAACAAACCTATGTGCTCAATGAATTCGATTCTATCCTTGTGCCTGTTGTGGTTGCTATGGTCACGGCTGTCAGCTGTGAGCTTCCCTGCTTCCACACCCACACTGCTCCAAGGTGGGGCATGCGTTCTTAACAGTTACAAATTGCGCTTGTTAAAGATCGTTCCTCTGGGTTCACCTTGGAGCCACTTGTTTTCCTGAGGTACGGGAGCCATGGTGTGGCCTCCCTTTGGAAAATAAAGAGCAGACATCACCAGCCTCTGAGATTCGGGAGAACGGAGAAGGGCTTTGGGCTCCCATTTCCATGAGATTACCCTGGTGAAACAAAGTGGCTTGCTGATTCCCATTCTGTTCTCTGTGTTGTTCCCCACCAGGGGGTGGGAAAAACCACAGGAGCAGGAAGCCAGCAGAGCTACATACGGTCGCCCTGGGAAGACGGATGGGTTCCTTTTCACATTCCCAAAGCGCAGGTTCTCTCACCCCCACCCCCACCCCCGCAGATGGGCTGAGTAACCCCTGCCAACTTCCAGGGTTTCGGAACAATGCCTGCGAATCACTCGGGAAGAGCCTTAGAGGACAAGCGATGGAAACCTGAGGTCTGCAGCCATCCAGACAGAATTCAGAGTGGAAACCTGTGTCCTGCCTGCGGGGAGGAGAGCCAGAGTTCCCCAGCTTCCTGAAGCTCCTCCTGCCTGCGTGCTGGCTGCTGGATGCCGTGTGAAGTCTCGAGGACAATGCTTCGGAACTGACTTTGGTCAGATTTCTGTAGATCTTGCTGGGGTAATCTCCTAATAAGAATTCTACTTCTAGAAGTTTGAGGATGCTGATTAAGAAGAATCAACGTGCACGATGGACATTTCTAAGTGGAAGTTAACCACGTCGTGAACAAGGATTTATGCACTCATATTGAGAAAACAGAGAAAAAACCCTTTCTTTCTCCTGATCTTTATAGAGAATGGTGTCTGAATTCATCATGATAGTGATCATGAGATACAAATTAGGGAGGCATTTCCTAAGGGAACAGTACGTACATGTACACACATGGCAGAAACAGTGACACAGAGCTTACGGTGGTGACACCAGGCATCAGAACACCTGGGACCTATATCTTCCACCTCCAAGTCTTTTCTGACTCCAGGATTCTTATCCATACAAATAAGGGATGGTATCTGTGTAACATTTCTTGCGAGGTAGTCTTGAGACCCAAACCAAGGAACTGATATGAGGTGCTTAAAAGCATATTAGTCCCTTGCGTGAACTCTTTACTATGATTACCCTAGGCAACTATTTGCTGGTGGTATTTGCATTCAAATCTAGCAATGAAGCAGATAACCTCCTTCCCAAATGTGGACTTCATTGACATCCCTCCCCAAGAGATTTACATTATGGTCTTATGCACTACAAATGGCCATGTCAGTATCGCGAAATGGACTTATTTCCATAAGGCATATAATGGATTCAATACATCCATGGGTTCGCTTTGCTGGATAAGGGATTTGGACACTCTCGGAATTTTCAGTAATTTACTCCATGGCAAATTTTCCACAGGCCCCTCCTCTCTTCACACCTTAGCTTGATGTCTCCCCATTTATTTTTGTTTATTCAGGTGTTGGATGCAAATCTTGAAGAGTCTTGCTGAACAGATTTTTCCAGAACTGAAATCCTTGCTCATCACAAGGAAAATTTTTAAAGAGACCTGAGGCAATTTACTCAACCGAACCTCCTTAATTCTAACACGTTTCTTAATGTGGTTATATTTAATGTGAGTTTTCACATTTCGAGTATTGCCAAGCTCCTAATTTTGTGACTTGCCTTCTAAAGCGTCCCCTTGAGAAGCGGCCAGCCCTTTCTCATATGTCTCCATGTGTTATCTCCTTTCTGCGAGGATGGAATCTATTCTGCCCTGAACCCCTGCCACTGTGACTGTGCAGCCCTCGCTCAGACTGCATCAGAGAAGTGTATGTAGTCATTTGTCCTGAAAGGAAAGAGACACTAGTTTATTTAATTTGTTACCATCAGCATAATGCCCACCCACCCCCCACCAAGTAAACAGGGTTACTGATTACTTGTTGAATGAATCAATGGCCGAATGAAGGCTAGCTGGTTCCAATGAAGGCTCCAATCCATTTTTCGGATTTTTCTGTGTGTGCATTTAAGTCCATGGAGAGACAAATGCCAAGACAGCCTTGCACGTGCAAAGGATCTCCTGAGGAAAATTATGAGTGATAAAGGTAAGGTGTCGAGAGTAGGCAGGGACAGTGGTCAGACCGCAGTGGTGGCCTTGTACCAATGAAAGGGGAGGGAAGGAGGAGCAGAGTCAGAAGAGTCTCAGGACACAGGAATGGGGTCGGAATCCCTGAGCCAATGGCACCTGTTAGAGGAGTCCCGCATTAGGAGAAATGGGCCAGAAACAATGTCCTTGTCACGTTCAGTCATTGGCTGGGGGCAGCCTGAGGCCAGCATGGTCTCAGCATTCCTGTGGCTGCAGAGGGGTGTGGCATGGTGGCCAACGGTGCACCCCACAGTGACGCTCCTGGAGGGAAAGCTGAGCACAGGGAGTCCATGGCCACCAAAGCACATCGCTGGGGGCACACAGACCCGCTTTCCCCATGCAGGCTCACAAGCCCCTGCTGTAACAAGGGACAATGTGGACCTGTGCCCTGTAGTCCTTGGATGCCTGGTCGTTCCCCTTTCCCTAGAGCACAGTTGCCCTATAAATAGCCGTAGGTGCCTTGGGCGAAGGACTGGAGAAACTCTTACAGGATACACTTGCTAGAGGGTCACCAAGGTTTCCCTGCTGGGGACTCAGCCACCTCCTCACTGCACGGGCTCTGAGCCAGAAACTGGGCTCAGGACTTGGATCTGAGCAGGGATCCTAGCTTTTTATGGGAGTGACTGCCTCCATTTGCCCCTCGGTTCTTACTTGTCGATGTCATTTGCTTATAGATGTTAACGGCACCTTTGTAAGCGCCCATCCATCCCCCTCCCAGTGGGTTCTGTGTTTTGTTAACAATCCCCGTGGCCATAGATTAAGCCCCCACGGTAACCACTTTGGCCTCCACAGTCTTCACCGTGACCGCATCTTTTTTGCTCGTGCAGGTAAATGCCCCACCTGCCTGTCCTTCTCTGCAGCCTTGTTTCTCCCACAATATTCACAGTCCCAGCTTCGAGATCGCCTGTCCCACTCTCAGCCCTGGCTGATAGAGGAAAGCCACCAGTGCACGTCACAGTGTCGCTGTCAGCAGAGCATCCCTGTTGGCCTTGGTGTGCCCTGTAATCCCCTCTATGGAATGTAACACTTTGGTGGCTCTTGTGGCCTCACATACTGTATTGATTCAGCACGACACTTCCTCCAACCCTTTTATTTCTTCCTCTACCATCTGCCAGGGCAACTCAGGCATTTCCACTCTGTCACTTGGGGCAAATTGAGTAGTGAATTTGCCTTATTCCTCTGGAGTCTTGGCCAAGACGTTAAATTCCAACTTCTGAAAAAAGTGCTCCCCAATTCAAAACTCCGTACCTATCAATCCTTACATTCTGCTCCCATGAGGAAGCATGCTCCATATCCAATCCCAGTGGTATCCAGCTGGTTCCTGCTGGTCCACGCTGGCTAATTCTTGTGTCTCCCTTGGCATATAATCTTCTTTCTGTAACAGACTGAGTACATCCCCAGCTGATTTATGCCAGGATTTAGACTGTCAATGTTGCTCTGTGACTATCAAGTGTTGAATCTTCTCAGCTCTCTGCCTTTCAGTGCAGGAAATAGTAGCCTCTTTATAAGCTATCTAAGAACTTCTCTGGCTCTACATGTAGCCTTTACCTGTTTGTTAATAGTGATAGTTTGTCATTATCCCGCTGTGGGGCATCAACAGAACTTACCCACAACCAGCCGATCCACCATTCTTGTAAATATCACGTAAATATCTTGTACCTGTCATCTTGTAAATATCATTGTCAATATCTTGTATTTATCTTTCCAATACCTGAGACACCCCATTTGCAAGGAGGTCCCCTCCCCATGTTATTGTTCCAGGTCACCACCAGTGAAATATTCAGCAGCTGGCTTGCCACATTACACAGGGCATCGTTTGTGCCCATGTACCACTAAGGAGAGCATGCCCTTCGCCAGCCAGACAGCGCCTTGGGCAGTCACCGGTTGCCACCTTGTCACCTGCTTCCTCACACCGTCCTTGGTCTATTTGTGTTTGGTCAGGTCATCTGAGAAGCAGACACCAAAACGGGACCAAGAGATTTGTTGAGGGAGACATGTGAAAAGGGGAAAGGAGAGGAAGCAGGTGTGGGGAGGGAGAGCCTTCTGACTTGATGTGGGGTGATACTTACGAAGAGAGAGAGTTAGGAGGGGATTGGGCAGGAGGGGTCTCAGACAGTGGTGCCATCTATGAAAGTTTCACCAGAGCCAGGGAGGCATCTTCCAGCCAATGTTGCCCACCAGAGGCCTCCCACGTCTCATGAGCAGCATGAATGGCCCCACAGGGCACCGTCATTGGCTGTGAGCAGCCCTGGGGAAGCATGACCTCAGCACACACGTGGTGGGTCAGAGCTTCACCAGGGGAAGCCATCATTCATGTGAAAGACACAGAGTAGCACAGTTTCATGGATGCCTCATCTATTCACTGGAATGACCGCTTTATCTGAAATTTACCACTGACTCCTAAAACGTGGTGGGGAAATCCTCTCTCCAGAATTTCACTGAAGTAAAAACAAAGACGATCAGATAAGCTAGGGATAAGCTAAGCTACTATTCCCCCCCCCCCCCACAACCCGCCCCGGGGTTCCGGATGCATCTCAAGATGATTAGCGTCCCACACACTCCAGACCAGCACCTGCCCCAAGTGACCTGACCCTTCGCAGGGTTTTTAATTATGCAAGCAGATTGCGTTTGCCTGCTTCATGCATGGAAAGACACGATAATGGGAGGAGAAGGGGGGAGGGCGGATGCAAAGGAATTAAATGTATTTATGGAGATGTGAAAGCCAAGTTTGGCCATGGAATATTGATGTTGAGGTGGGGCAGGAGTTCATCGCAAGATCTGTTAAATAAGAAAGACATTCTGTCTCTTCTCTACTTATGCATTCTGCCATAATGACTGACAAATTTGGGGGAAGGAAAAGTAAGACGCATTGAATATGTACCGCGTGGCAGGAATGAGGCCGGCTGTTTCCACAAGTGTTTTTACCTTCAAATCCCCCAACAACCCTAGGGGTAGGTGCATCATTTAAAACATGAGAAAAAATAATAATAACAATAAAAACAATACCCATGACATGTTAATATAAAAAAAGAAAAAAATAGGGGTCATCTGGGTGGCTCAGTCGGTTGAGTGTCCGACTTCGGCTCAGGTCATGATCTCACACTCGTGGGTTCGAGCCCCGCATCGGGCTCTGCACTGATAGCTCAGAGCCTGGAGCCTGCTTCGGATTCTGTCTCCCTCTCTGCTGGCTGAAGTCCAGAAAGCAGAGACATTGTCTCTCTCTCTCTCTCAAAATAAATAAGCACAATAACAACAACAACAAAAAAATGAAAGATAGCAAAAGTAATAAAGCACGAGAAAAGACTCAAAGGGTCTCAAGGAAAAACTGAAAGAGATGTAGTGATCTGTCTGATCTCCTTTAGCATGGGAATGACAATATCCAAAGGACTAAACAGCTTAATTTTTTACTGGTGTTTATATACACGTGAATTAAAACCCCACAAACACACACACACATTACAAATACGGTTAGTTACTAAAACTCATCAATTGTTAGAGCTCACATAAGCATCTGATCATTCTACAGATCAGGGGTTGAGAAAGTTGTTCTAAAAGGAGAAGATAGTAAATATTTCAGGTTTTGTGAGACAGTCTGTGTCACAAGTACTCAGCTCTGCTGATTTCAGTCCACAACACCCACGGACAACATGTAAATGAGTGGGCTTGGCTATACGCCAACAAAACTGTTTCCAAAACTAGGAAGTGGGCTGGATTTGGCCCATGGGCCATGGTTTGTTGACTTCTGCTTTAGATAAAAAAAAAAAAAAAAAAAAAAAAAAGCAAACACCTGGTGCAGTGAGTTTCAGTAACTTGCCTATGGTCACAGAGTACTTACTTTTGGAGCCAATCTGAAAATTAAGGTCTTTCCTCTCAGTGTGTAATAATTCCAGTGCACCAACCTTCTCTTCTAGGATCCACACTGATTCCATTACAGAAAAACTGTGATGGGAAAACTACTGAAGGAGAGAAAGACAGGAGAACAAAAAGCAGGCTGTAGAGGGCCTTGAATGCCACGCACAGCAGGCATCAGGGAGACGCCGCGGGTTCAGGGAAGTTGGGCAATAGTGGATTGGAAATGCCAGACGTAGGAGATGGCATTCAGAGGTAACTGCAGTGTTCCTGAACAGAGAAAGATCGAGAAGGACTGCTGTGGCAAGCCTCAATGCAGACTATGGGCAGCATAGCAGAGGAGGAGACCGCGAGACTTGCTGACTTTGGAGCGGGAGAGGCAGCCTGTGGGGGGAGGGTTGCAGCAGCAGCGTGGGCACGGTGGCATTAGAGAATTGTGGCCGCATGTCTGCATGACTGATACAACGAGAGCTCCATAAACAAAATAGGAAAGGAAAAGTTGCCGAGCCAGAAGAAAGATGTGTCATTGGTTTGTCTTAAGGGATCATAGAAGTCTTGCTCTAAATGCCCAAGAAACTGGCATTGATGGCTGCCATTCAGGGAGAGGTTGATGCTGGAGACATGGCTCGGGAAGCCAGCCGCTCCGGCATCATCTGAAGGGGAGAAGGCCAATCAGATGGACTCAAAGATGGGACCATGGACAAGCTGGCAAGGGGCGGAAGACAGTCAAGGGGTCAGATGAAAGACCAGAGGGGCCGGTGTAGAGGAAGCTGGGGGAGGTCTGTTTGCAGCTCTCTGTGCCTCTGAAGTTCGAAGAGCCCTTCTTCCAAGCCCCCACTCCCCTCTCCACCTCACCCCCCACCTGCTCTGGGCTCACCGCTCAGCTCTAGCTGCACAGTAGGGGGCTGCCTGCTCCCTCTTTTCCTCCATTGAGCTAAGCGTTCTTTCTCCGTGCCCCCAGCCTCCAGGGTCCATGTCAAACCGCGCTCAGCTCTCTCTATTGCGTGTGTGTGTGCTTCTCCATCCCTCTTACTGAGCTCAGGATCCCCTGAGGCCACAGTTTGCTGCCTCTGTGTTCTAAGCCCCAGGAATATGCCATTGTGTTTGGCACATGGTGGGCGCCCAAAGCATCTTTGTTGACGGGCTGTGTGAGGGAACTGCTGGCAATGTCAGGAGATGCAGCATCTTTTAAGAGGATGACAGCTGGGGGACGGGCTCAGTTGATTAGGCCTCTGATTCCCGGTTTCGACTCCGGTCATGATCTCACGGTTTGTGAGCCGGGCCCTTTTCTGACAGGGCAGAGCCTGCTTGGGATTCTCTCTCTCTGCTTCTCCCCGTCTCTCTCTCTCCTTCTCTCTCTCTCTCTCTTTCTCTCTCTCAAAATAAATAAATAAACTTAAAAAAAAATAAAAGGATGAGAGCTGGGGAAAAGGCCCAAGATCCGACTGTGAGGCAATCCTTCATGACCTATTTGAATGTTTGGATCATAAACCCAGATTACGGAAATTTCGGCGATGAGCAAAAGACAAAGACAAGGAAGTGGAGTGTGGGGGGCGGGGGGGGGGGCTGTCAATCATCTTGCCATCCGCTCCACTGCTCCTGGGGAACAGACTGCCACCAAATGCAGTGGCTTAAACAATAATATCCTGGCCATGCCTCTCGGGCAGCGCGGGGGTGCGGTAGGAACGGTCATCTCTACTCCACATGACGTCGGCTGGGGAGGTTCCCCTGCACAGAAGGACCCACTTCTAGGACGGCTCACTGCCTTGGCTCAGAGCCAGCTGGGGCCTTCATTCCCCTTCACGAGGGCTTCTTCATGCACCGCCCGGACTTCCCACCAGCAGGATGGCTGAGTTCCAAAAGGCCCAGGCCAAAGCTGCAAGGCCCTTCCCGATGGAGACCGGGAAGTCCTGGATAGTCACTTTCACTGCACTCCGGGGGCCCAGCAAGTTGCTTGGGACGGCCAAGCTTGAAGGGCAGGAGGAATCAAATCGCTTCCCAGTGGGAAGAAATGCCGAGGGCTCGTGGCCCTTTGTATCTTGCCACACTTGCCCAAGTTCCCGACTTGACATCTGCAGACACGAAGGCCTCAAGAGGCAGCGTTTAGGTGCACGACTTCGCACAGTAAGTTAGTAGATCTCCTGCCTCGCGTTTCGGCCAGACTCTGGTGCCTGCTTCTGAGTCACCGCGTGGTGGTCCCCAGCGGGTCACAGAGAGCCTGCTCTTTAGGGACATGCCCATGTTCAGAGAGAAACAAAATATCGTCTGCGACTACTTTGGGGGGCCAGGGGGAGGGCAAGACAGACTACCTAGGCTTGGTAATGAGTGGTTTCCTTTCTATACCGAAGACAAAATGGCAGGCTTTAATAGTAGCAATATTTTTGAGCGCTTGCTCTGTGCTAGGCATTGCTTGAAGTAACATACCTCCTTTTGAAGGACGTGATATTGTGAGTCTGGAATCAGAGATGGGGAAGGAGGCCCAGGGAAACTAAATAATGCATCCTGGGTCACACGTCCTGGGTCACCCAGCTGTAAGTGGTGAAGCTGGATTCTTGGTCAATCTGAACTGCCATAAACAGGATACCGTAGTCTGCGTGGCTTAAACGACAAGAATTTCGCAGTTCTGGAGGCCGGGAAGTCCAAAATCAAGGCACCTGAGGATCCAGCAGCTGATGAAAGCCTGTTCTCTGGTTTGCAGATGACAGTCTCCTCACTGGATCCTTCCTGGATCCTACCCAGTGCAGAGACGGACACGGAGTGCATGTAATATCATAAATGAATAAATTTGTATGCCTTTTCTCCTGTTAATATCGCTGTTGTCAGTTTGTTTCATAGACCCAGTTATTAAATTTCGATAGGCTTGATTTTCTTTTTTTTTTTTTAATGTGTATTTATTTTTGTACAGTTGCAATACAGATGCATGGTTCTTGGTCAAGGCTGGGGGGAGAAGCAGATGGTTAGCACCATGAGTGTAGGAGCAAGGAAAGCTATTCTCACAGTATTCCTAGCACCTAGCAATGTCCCAGGCCCTGGGATGTAAGAGATGCGGATATAAGTCTTTGTGGAATAAATGAGAGTATAGACGAGTGATTATCCAAAAGTGTATAGTTTCATATGACAGAGATACAAACCAAGTATCATCAAAGCACAGAAGAGGCTATGATTCATTTCCCTGGGGAAAGGCAGGAAAAACCCCCTGATACAAAGTGACTTTTGACCCGGCTCTTGAAGAATGAAGACGTATTAATGAGATGAGAATCATATTCTAGAAACTCGTTCTCGTATTCTTCATAGGCGTGAGCCTGTTGGAACTAGAAGGTGAGGGAGTAAAGGTCTGAGGGTGACTTATGTCCTCCCAGTAGGAATATCTGCAGAGTGATCTCTTTTACTCCTCACGACGGCCCTTACGGATGGGTTTTATGATCATTCCAGTTTTGACAACAGGGAAACAGAGGCTCAGAGAAACGAAGCTACTTTCCCAAGGTTTCAGCATCAGTGCAGAGCAGAGCTGACTCTTGAGCTAGCTGGGTCTAAAGACTCCGAAAGCGAGATCCACAGACTAGGATGGTTCAAGTTATGGCACCAGGGGTTCACATCGGGACATCGGGAGGGACCAACGGAGACACACAAGTTCTTGTCACCCTGTAGAAGATCAGAAGTGCCATATCCCTTGGAGGTGTCTTCTGATGAAGTCACGAAATGGGAGATTCTTCCTGGAATCCCTGTTGTGAGAACAAGAGTCCAAGACCCTACGGACACTCGTATGCGACAGAAGCCATCTGCATCACGCTTCAGCATGTTGGTTGGCTTTCAAGTACCCGGAAGCTACCAGGATCTCCATAGCAACGCTCTATGGCTGCTTTCAGCAACGTTTATGGTGCCTTGGCCCCAGCCACCTCTTAAAGATCACTGGCTGAAGGCAGATTAGAGACTGCCATGCTGGTCCTCCGAACACCACCAGCCCACCTGTCTCTCTGATAAGCAGCAAGACTTTAATCTGCTTTAAAACTGTCTGGCCTAAGACCTGACTGATTGGTATTTGCCTTCAAGGAAAATTGGAAAGGAATGGCCATGTTGAGCTGTTCAGCAGACCACAGTGACTGGGAACACCATGTATCTTGCACTTAGGGAACTCACCAAGCCTCACAGCCAATGTGGGAAGTGATCGAAAAGCCAATCTTCTCTCTGTGGGGGAGGTTCTCGCGGGTCCCTGGCTGGGACTCTCTCTCACCAGTCTTTGACCTGGGCATCCCATCTGGCCAGCCCACACCCTACACGTTCACCTGGCCACATCTGCCAGGATTCTCCCATTTACTGATGGAAGACGTTAGTGGCATCCCTGTAAGAATCAGGCATCGTGTTGCTCAGAAGTCCTGGTTTTCATTTCCACCTCTGCTCCAGACACCCTGTGCCCCTGAGAGCCCAGACGGAATTATTCCAACTGTTGCGTGAAGAGGAATAAGAACTATGGGGCCCCCAAATATTAGGAAGCCCCGTCTCTCAAACTGCCCTCTGTATCCCAGGAAGGTAGCAGAATCAAGCTTTTTCTGGTTTCTGACGTGGATGGGCTTAGACCGGTCCAGGAATCTGGCCTCATCTCTTCATTTTGTGATACCCGATTTCCATCCAGGCCAGAAGTGTGCATCTCCCAGGATAGGTACCCTGCCACATAGGGATGGTCTAACTGCAAGACTGGAATCCTGATTGTTTATTGCCTCATCGTCCACTCCCTATGAAAGCCTTGGAGGGAGGGACCATGGCTTGCATAGCTCTGCATCTCAGAGTCTGAGACAGAGTCTTTCACTCAATGCATGCCCAAGACATGTTGAATGAGTTAACGGATGACCGAATCCATGTTTCGTCAGCACACACACGCAAAATAATTTTAACTGTGTTATGCATGTCATGTTATGGGTCAAAAGCTTATACCTACGCTCAGAAGGATTGAGTAGTGACCGCTTTTTCCTCAAAATGATAGTCTAGCCAACCTTCAGGACAACTTTAAACTGTCTTATCTGGATTTCCAGCAACTGCAAATCTTTACTACCTGGAACTTCCAGCCTCTGTATTTATGAATGCTTTCCATTCATGTATATCAATAGACATATCCCTATGCCTTCCCATCCAACAAAATTGGGTTATACAATCCTTTCCACATCCTCCTGGCTCATACTTTTCTACTTCGGGAGCTTTGAAACTTTTAGGGCTGCGAAAATGAATTTCCCTCAGATTCCTTAATTCCCCAATTTCCTTCCAGTTCCCTAATAAGGAGAGACAGATTTCAGAATAAATATGTGGCACTTAATGCAAATCAAAGTCCCTTTGTCTAAAAACATCACAGCACATTGGGATAAAGGAGGCTGTCCAAGGTAACATCTCACCTCTCGGCCTGCAGCCAACATCGAACCTGCGTCCTCAGGGGAGGGGGTGTAGACAAGCACCTGACAACCAGTCCCTTGATCTTCAATCAATATAAATAATATCATGCCACTGCCATAAAAATGAAGTTCCCTGCTTCGTTGACTTCCTCTCAATAAGAAGCCACTTCAGGGGTGCCTGGGTGGCTCAGTCGGTTAAGCGTCCAACTTCGGCTCAGGTCATGCTCTCGCGGTCTGTGGGTTCGAGCCCCGCGTCGGGCTCTGTGCTGACAGCTTGGAGCCTGGAGCCTGCTTCCGATTCTGTGTCTCCCTCTCTCTCTGCCCCCCCCTGCTTACGCTCTCTCTCTGTCTCAAAAATAAATAAAACATTAAAAAATTAAAAAAAATAATAATAAGCCACTTCACCCCGAGGTCTGGTATATACACAGGTCCACACAGATATGGGGGTGTGGCCAGCCTTAGCGGAGAGGCTGGCAAGGAATTTTCTCTACCAGGAAATGATCTCCGTACATCTCCTAAGAAAGTTCTGGTTTCTGTGTGTGCACCCTCGGGAGGAATTCTGAGGTTATCCAGTCCAGTTCCGTAACCAAGGGATACAGCCATTACCTGCGAAAGAGAAGGGAAGGCGGACAAGGCTGGGAATCCTTCGAGACGCACCCTTGCCGTTCAACGTCCTTTTTTAAATGATTTTTCTGCCCTGTGGCTGGAATACCCACACCCCCACCCCCCTTCAATCTCTGCTTCTTGGCTCCTCACAGGTTTAGGTCTTTTACTTCTAATGCGTTCTGAATTAAACCTTAGTCCCCAAGGCTCTGCCCGGGAATGAAAGCTGGTTCGTGAACCTGAGTTAAGTGAGAATTAGCGTTCGGGTACTGACCTTGGAGGTCTCTGTAAGAAGAGAAGGCAGGCTTGCCTTTGCCTCGCCTCTGTGCAAATAGCACATGTTGTGAAACAATTATGGGCCTTGGGGTCAGAGAGATCGCAGTTGATTTTGCCTTCCTGGTGGGTGACTGGGGCAATTCCTTTAATTCTCTAAATCTTGGGTCTTTGTTTGGAGGAGGAGATACGGCGCTCAACTGACGAGGCCATTGAGAGGTTTCAGTGAAATAATGTAGACCCTTAAACCATAGGGGCTGCTTATGAATGTGGTGTCTTCCCCCCCCTCCTTCCCCTTCTGGAGTTTGCTTCCTTGACTCCGCATGCCAATGTCTCCCATCTCCTCACAAAACTGGCACGTGCCAATGTCTCCCATCTCCTGACAAAACTGGCACATTCGAAGGAAAGGGTGCTTCCTCAGGCACAAGCCATTTTACTTTGCGCACAAAGGTTCCCAGGACGCGGCCTCTCCAGAGCAAACCATGACTCTGGGTTTGAAAACCGCTTTAAGTGACAGGTGCACGCGGGTGGCTTTCAGAAATCTGCTGGCCATGGGGAGGGAAATGGCCCTCTTCGATTCCTCCTGCTCCTTCTCTCCCGTCGGGACTTCCCTGCTCAGATTCCCCGATGCCTGCAATTAGCAACCGGTGGCCTTTAAAACCTCCCTCACCCCACTGAGCTTTCTCCTCATCTCTCACGGGAGACCTGAATACACCTCGACGGTAACAAACCTGGGATTATTCCATATCTTCAAGCTGCATCGTGACAGTGAAGATACGAGAACACGAACAACCAACCACCACGTCGTCCGCTATGGTTGGGGCCAGCCTGAGTGTCTGGCAGGTTCCCCAGCCACCCTGTCCATTCCTGACGTGAGCACCAAATGCACTTCAGTTTGTGTGTGCTTCTTGTTTCGTTTTGGTTTTCCGCTTAATTATTATATCCATCAGTATGACAGTGCCTGTCTGTGATGGGTGTGTTCGTCTCATATTGATAACTTCCCATACTTCTTCACCAAGCCAGTTTCAGGGGTGCTGGATTCCAGCATCGGAAATCGTGGTGTGGATTGTAAACCCATTTGCTTTCTAAAAAAAAAATTTAATTTAGTTGATATTTTGAGAGAGAGTGTGCATGCATGTACAAGCAGGGGAGGGGTGGAGGGAGACGGAGAGAATCCCAAGCTGACTCCACACTCAGTGCAGAGCCCGATGCAGGGCTCAATCCCATGACTGTGAGAGCATGGCCTGAGCTGAAATCAAGAGTCAGACACTCAACTGGGGAGACTGGGTGGCTCAGTCTGTTAAGCGTCCGACTTGGGCTCAGGTAGTGATCTCACGGTTTGTGAGGTCAAGCCCCAAGTCGGGCTCTGTGCTGACAGCTCAGAGCCTGGAGCTTGCTTCAGGTTCTATGTCTCCCTCTCTTACTCTACCCCCTCCTCTGCTCATGCTCTGTCTCTCTGTCTCTCTGCCTCTCTCTCAAAAGCAAATAAACATTAAAAGAAAAAAAAAGAGATGCTCAACCAACTGAACCACCCAAGTGCCCCTAAACATATTTGTGTTGTTTAGTTCATCCCTCAATCCTCAACATTGGCAAAATGGTAGTATATGAACAATCCTTTATCTATACCTAGTGTGATTATCCATATAAACAGTGATATATATATATACATATATATATATATATATATATATGGATATATCCAGATGTGTATATACATATATACACATATATGTATGTGTATATATATGTACATGTATGTATATATATACATATATATATAGGTAGATAGATAGATATAGGTATGTGTGTATCTATATATATGTGTGTGTATGCATATATATATATGTGTATATATATATGTGTGTGTGTGTGTATATATAGATACACACATATATATATATATATATATATATATATATATATATATATAAATTATGAACCAGCTTGGTAACCTCCATATCTCCATGGTCGGCTTCCCCATCACTAACATCAGTGCATCACTGAATGCCAAATTAAAAAGGTGATCTTCAGAGACTGCTACTGTTCTCTGTCATGAAAAATGTGTCAACATTTGCTAGAAGGAAACTAATGTGATCAGGGAGGAAATTACGAGTCTACTCACCAGGCACGCAACAAATCTTTATTGAGTGTTACACTTGTCCCATAATTCAAGCTACCGTCATCTTTTATGCGGGTTATTGCAATTTCTCCCTAACTGGTTTCCTTTCATACAGAGCCTACTCCTGGCTTATAACCAAGGGGGATCTTTTGGAAATGCAAATATGATCATGGCCCCACCCTCCGACACCTGCCTACCAATCCCCGTTCTGACCAAAAACGCATTGACTTCTTAGTCCAACTACCCCCTGTTCTCCAAAATTCAGCCAGACTTTCTTCAACTCTCACTAGAAACCTCACTTCTCAGGATACTTGGCCTCAGAGCCCAGGTCAGGTAACATTTTTGAAGGCTCGGAGGTGTGATGGAACCACAAGCCTCACACCTCCTAGGTACATTTTCCAGTTTCAACTACATATTATTGTTTGATTATTTTTCCCAGTCTCTCCTAGTAGCATACGCTGCTTCTTTATCCATTGCTTCCCAAACACGTAACACTTTTTAAAAAATATTTATTTATTTATTTTTTTTGAGAGACAGAGAGAGACAGAGCACGAGTGGGCAGAGAGAGAGGGAGACACAGAATCCAAACTAGGCTCCAGGCTCCCAGCCGTCAGCACAGAGCCCAACACGGGGCTCAAACCCACGAACCATGAGATCATGACCTGAACCGAAGTTGAACACTTTACTGACTGAGCCACCCAGGCGCCCCTAAACACATAGCACTTTGAATGGAATGCAAAAAGTACTCAATGAAGTTTTGACAATGGGACGGGCCCTGTGCCAGGTGAGGATAGTGGCCACAACATTGGCCACATACAGGAATTCCGATCAAATGAGTACATATATTAAGGATAATAGGAGGCAAGTTCCTCCCTACTGAAGAAGAGAACTGTAAACAAGGGAACAGAGAAAGCTAAATTCAAACCCTGTGGCATTTAATTGGAGTTTCTGTATTGAACTCATGGCTTCGAAGATAGACATATAGAGAAACAGAAAAAGATCTAAGTCAATGTGTGTATGAATGTACATAATACATATTCCTTAGTTTCATCCACTACATGAAGCTGGGATCCTTAACTCTCTCCCTGGGCGGACCTGCACACCTAGCACCCAGATCTTGGCTTCTACATACCATTTTCCAAAGAAAAGAGACAACGGTTGTTGGAAAATATCTGATTCCATGACTAGGCCAAAGAAAGTATAAGATAAAACACCTAGTTATATGATAAAATAAGAAAGTGTTTGGAGAATGATAAGGTCATGTTGAAGGACATAGAAGGAAGCTTGATGGGGATCCCATTGGGCAAAGGATCTTGAGCATCAAGACAATAATGATAGGAAAGAATTATGAGTAAACTATGAAACCGTGAGTGCATACTGATAGGGATATATACATGATATGTAAATAAAAATAAAATTTTGATAGAAATGGAATAGTTTCCAAATAACTCGCCACAATATTACTTGTTCATTTCAAAAGGGAAAAAATGGTTTTACAGTAGAGATGCATGTCAGAGACTGATCTAATTACAAATAAATATTACATAATTCATAATGGGAAACATTCAAGCTGTGTGTCACGTAATAGGATGCGATGAGAAGAACATGCTATCGATTCATGATATTCTTGCCCCCAAAATGCATGATCCAAGTAATTGATAAGCTTCAAACTAAACCAAGGACATTCTACGAAATAGCTCATCTGTAACCTTCAAAAAGGTCAACATTATGAAAGTCAAGTTAAGACTGGGAAACTTCCCTGGGCAAGAAATTCCACCCTCGACCACTATTACCTAACATTACCTAACACTGAGTGGATTTAGAAATTAAATTCCACTTCGGCCTTGCTAATTTGGGGTAAGGACTTCCACATAAAATCACTAGGCAAGAGAGTATGCAGAACATAGACTGTGGTGAAGTCATTTCAATGGCAACTAATGTATAAATCACAAGTCATGTTAACATGCCTTCTAACAGCCCTGCTATCAAAATTAAAACAAGATTCAGGATCTCCATTCCCACGCAGGGCGTAAATGTGCAATGGATAGATTTTCTGGGCTCTTACTATAGTTTCAGCAGTGTTTTTCAGAACTTGATGCAAGTGTAAAGGAAATTTCTATATTTAAAATCCTATTTAGGGGTGTCTGCATGGCTCAGTCAGTTGAGTGTCTGACTCTTGATTTCGGCTCAGGTCACGATCCCAGGGTTGTGGGATCGAGCTCTACAATGGCCCCTGGGCTGAGCATGAAGCCTAGTTAAGATTTTCTCTTTCCTGGGGCGCCTGGGTGGCTCAATCAGTTAAGCATTTGACTTTGGCTCAGGTCATGAACTTATAGTTTGTGAGTTCAAGACCTGCCTAGGGCTCTGAGCTCATGGTGCAGAGCGTACTTGGGATTCTCTTCTTCTCCCTCTTTCTCTGCCCCTCCCCGCTTGTGTGCACTCTCTCTCTCTCTCAAAATAAATTAACTGATTTGAAAAAAAAAAAAAAAAAGATTTTCTCTTTCCTTTTCTCTGCCCCTCTCCTCCACTTGAGCATGTGCTCTCTCTCTAAAAAAAATCAATCAGTCAATCGATCAATCCTATTTAAATTGGGGAGTTTCACCTAACCTTCCACAGAAAGTGATTAATCTGTAATGTAATGCATTTTAAAAGGCAAAGGTAGAAACAAATCTAATAAAATTCTATAAGGCCCTCCAAACTATGGCCTCAATCATCACTGAGTGCTCAATCATCATGAGCACTCAATCATATGCTCATAGAATTTATAAAAGGATATCACAGATCGGCATTAACAGATGAAGATTTACAATTGATTTGATTAGAGGGAACACAAACTGAATCCCAATTAAGTGAAATGTTACTCCTATCCCCTAAAAAAATTCCATTATTCTCATTAGTAGATCTTTGGTACAAAAAAAAAAAAAAAGAAAAAAAAGAAAAAAGCTGTACTCAATTGTTACTATATTTTGAACTTCATCAATATAAACTTCTGGGAAATTTGTTTTTCCTTTTATTATATAAGCTCCTAGTAATATCCTCAGTTGCACACTCTTGACCCACAAAACACAAGATTTATAAAGCCTCTATTACCATCTGATGTTATTGAATCAATGGTAAATTTCTTGGTTGTGATATTGATATTGGCATGTAGGGAAGCACTTTGGTCTTAATGCCAGATGCTCAAGTATTTACCGATAAAGTGTCATGATTTCTACAATTTAATTTTAAATGGCTCAGCAAAGGAAAAACAAGCATGATGCAAATCTGGACAGTTTGAGAACCTGCATGAGAGCTTACACTTCTGTTCTGTCAGTCCCCCTACAACTTTGAAATTTTCAAAACAGAACCTGGGACGAAGAGAGGCCTTCCATGACCACACTACCAAAGGCACTCTTGGCCAGTCACTGAACAATTGTCCCATTTTATTTTCAGGGTACTTATCATGCAATATATTTTTTTATTTCCTTATTCGTGTGCCTATCATTAGTCCTTTGGGATCACGTGACGTTGATGACAGTAGGGACCAGGTCTGTCGTGTTCTTTGCTCTACCATAGTAGCTGGAACAACACTGGCACATGCTAGACCCTCAACAACTCTTGTTGACTCAAAGATAAGAGAAAGTGAGAAAAGCAGACGTGAATGGAGGAGTGGCCATTTCTCACCCACAGAGGCACGGATGCATCCAGACAGCCCGGGTTACCTCAGCCACGTACACCCTCCTTCATGCTCCCATCCGCTTCCCTCCCCGGTTGTGGTCTTGTCCGTGCCATTTTGGGTTGATGCTTGTACTTAGGATTTCTGACTGGGAACCTATAACTTCTCCAACAATTGGCCTGTGGCCTGTTCTATCATAAACAAAACGTCTCAATTCCAGGCCCACAGAAGCAGTCCCTACTCATGGGTCAGTCCCTTAAAATGGTGAGAAAGTCACCTTGCAGCCCTGGGCCAGTCACAGGGGTGATGGTCACACCACTGAGTGTCCTTTATTCCTTCCCCAAGTCCTCCGAGGGAGGTCTTATCTCTGCTGGGGGAGAAAGCTGAAACCTACCTTCTCTCTGGAACGATGGCAAGTTGGTGGCAGAAGCAGGATGGAAACTCGAGTCCCCTTAAGGCGACCTTTGTGAGCGTGCTTTTTGTCCACGACTGCGTCGGCCTCTGCTTATTTCGTCCTGGCCCACAGAGGAAGCAGTTGGCAAGGATATGCGTTCCGATGCTGTGCCAATATTTCTAACAATGGTGATTGGGCCGCACCGGGATCAGTACCAAGGCCTGCTGGGAAACTGGGTCGGCCTCGCAATTGATCCCCAACCGCCTCCACTAGGGGCTCGTGGAATTAATATGACTCAGTAGCCTAAGCTTTAAACACTGCACTTCTGTAAGATGCCGTTATTGATCTGCACCAGCGCAGTAATTAGTAAATTAATCTCTTAGCAGCCTGAAGGGCACGCAGATGGACAAAGTACACACAGAAAGACTTCGACCCTGCAGCGCAAAGTAGATCCTCCATAACTCGCTTTCCTGGGATCCTGTTCTGTTAACGTAAAAAATAAAGTAAAATAAAAAAATAAAAAACAGCAGCATCGCGGTAACAGAAAGAACAAGACGGGCAGGGGAGCCCCACTCCCTCCCTTCACATCCAGGTTCTTTGTCCACCAGCTTTATTTTCAGAGTCCTCATCATGGTCTGAGGGAGCCTGCATCACCTCGTGCCTGGTGTCTCCCTCAGTGCCCAGCAGCCACGCTGGCATCCCTGCTCCTTCTGGGCCACACCAGCGTGTCTCTCCCCGAGCCCTTCTCTGCAGAGCTTCTCTGTGGTTTCACTTGGGTCTTGGCTCACCTCTTCCTTCTGGAAGCATGTCCCCCCATGTCCTTCCTACGGCAATCCACCCATCCACCCTGTGGAACCCCCTGCCTTTGTTCCTCCTCTCATTTTTGTAACCCTTCCCTGCTTTCTGCTTTCCTTTAGAGCATTTATTTCCTGTCGTTGTCATTTATTACTTATTCTCTGTTCCCCAGTAGAATGTGATTGGGGCAGGACCATTTGAGGGCGCCATTATACCTCAACTTTGAGTCCAAAGGCGAGCACATAGCAGTCGTGCAAAAAAGAGTAAATTGACCTATATTTAACGGATGATCGTTATGTGCACTGGTGACTATATCCCCGCAGTTGTTACCTTGTGTGAAGATGTGTGGTTCGGTGAAGTGTTTCGCACCCTTTTTTAAGCCATGCCTTGTTTTGATAAACTTGGACATCATGGGGACCCCAACAGATTCTGCTTAAACCCCTCCTGGGACTGGAGTCATACACAGGTACCTTCTGCACCTCAGTAAACTGTGACCCAAGGAATATAGGACCTATCTTCTTCTAGCTCTGCAGGACGGGCAGATTAGGCCCAGGTTTGCTTGCTTCTGTTTGCGTGATGGCAATTTTTGTTTTTTCAGAATAGCCTATCATGCTGTAATCATGAACCTGTCTTTTCCTCCTCCATATGTACTTCCCTAGAAAGCCTAAAGTACCCCTTTTCTTCTTGACCCATTCACCATGATAAGTTGCTACTAAGCTTCCTGAGTCTTTGTTTTTCAAATGTAAAATGAGGATAATAGACCCATTGGCAGGATTCTTGTGAAAATTAGCAACACTATTCATAAAGTGCTTAGCATGGAACAAATTTCAACAAATGGCTCCTGGCTGCCTCTATTACCAAATGATTAGCGTTGCCCTTGAAACTATATTCAGTGCACTAACCTGGTCTGGAAATACACCATTTCTCTCCTAAGCAAATGTTTTGACAGCTAAGCAAAGAAAGCTGTGACCAAAAGCTTCCCTCTCTTATTTCCCAAGTTCCTGGGCCATGTTGTCCTTGTTAGCCACTCCAGGGGACCTAGGGTCAAGGTGTGTACTTTGCCACCTGCTGAGGCCTCATCTCTGTAGGCCGCAAAGGACGAAAGACAGCCCTGATCTGTTTGATTTTGCATTTTTTGCCAGGTACTCCTTCCATACCGGGACTGCTCCTAATTGAATGTTTTGCTACTCAGGCTTGAGTTATCAAACAGTAAAAGGGACGCAGGGCCCAGACGAGATTGCAGCAAATTATAGGAGGCATCTTCCCGGGTTGATGGCTTTTGTACTTAATTGTATGCTAATTATTAGTTGTGCAAGACCTTTACTCAAAAGAAATAGCAAAGTAACACCACAAAAGAAAGACACTGCTTGAGTATACATGTCAGTTTCACAGGGCAATTTACCAAATTAAAAGATGTGAAAACAAACTGTACATGAATGCCTTCAGGGCACATAGCTGGCGTGCTTGCCTAGAAATGCAGGCATACAGAAATACAGAATTCCTTTTATCAGAAGGAGGTAACTGCTGCGGATTCCCAGCCCAGGTGATGGAATCCAAGGAGGAAGCTCACCTGTGCTGCCGGTGGCGAGCCAGCCATTACCTCCTTGGTCCCCATGTTGGCCGTCACCCGCTTAAGGTGAAGAACTTCTCCTAACATGCCCGTTAGTTGTTAAGATCCACTGGCTCACCACGTCCTACAGATTAACGCCTAAACACATTAGTATGGATAAATAAAGGCACAACTCTCCGTCTCTTTGACCGTCGCCTGCCCACACTCAGAACGTCTTGAGTCATTCTGGACTCACCTACCCTTCTCTGAACAGACATGCTCTTGCCGAATCTTGGACTGTCTGCTGTATTTCAGATGCCATCCTGCCTGCCCTTCCCGACCCCTTTCCTCTGCATCTCATCTGAAACGCCTACCGGAGACACAGTCAGCACACATGCCCCCTGCTCAGCAGGGTGTGGAGAGCAATTTCTTTAAGCCCTTAGGCGAGTGGCTCTCCCTCCTCTGAAACCCACAGCCCTGCCGCTTACTCTCTTCTAGTGTGTTAGTTCCTGGGGGACATGAGCAAACCTTCTCTCTGGAGATCGACCATGGCCCACCGTGGGCTCTGAGCAGGTGTCCAGCTAACAGATCCGTGACGACAGCCAGGCTTGCCCCGTGGTCCTCGAGTACAGAGAGATAAACCAGAAGAAATTCTGCCAGCTTACCTACCCAAATCTAATCCTGCTTTCCACACTCTAATCTCAAAAGGAGAAGACAAGGACAACTTTGGAACTTTGATTTGCCCACGGTCCTATCTGTCTTCTCCAAAAGGATGGAAGCTTCTCAAGGAGTTCACCCCATCTCCACCCCCAGGCCTGGCTGTGGTGGTCTCTTGGCCCCGTTTTCCCATCCCTGGCCCCTGATCCTGCTAACGGCCTTGCCTAGAATCTCCTTTCTCAATTCCTCTTATTGGGTTAGGTAACCCTCTGTTTTAAGTGGGGGTCTCCGGAAGTCCATTCTGAAGTGAGGATTTACTTGCAAGTGGTTTATTAAAGACAGTCTCAAGGCAGAGACCTGTAGGAAGTGGAGAAGGCAGGGAAGGAAAAGAGAAGGGAGCCAAACAGGTCCAAGAACTCAGGCAAAGTATCCCAGGGGACTGGCTTCCACCTTTCCCGGAAGGAAATTCGTAATTGGAAAACGCGCTCGTGAGTTGTTGCTACCAAAGCAGAGAATTTGGCTTACCTGCACTCCTACATCTGTCTGTCCACGGTCAAAGGCTACCTGGGAGGAATATGCCCCAGGTGCCTCCTGTTACCTGTGCCTGCAGGTAGCCTGAGGGCACTTCCCCCAAGAAAAGCCCTAGCTACCTGTGTGAGAAGCCAAAGAAAACTTGAGAAACCTTGCTGGCACGTGAAATAAATAAGCAAACAAACTGATTAACAAACAACAAATACAGAAATGTACCAGGAATTCAAGGGGACCTGAATTTGCTTTGTGTCTTTTCTGACATTTGACAACTGGCTGATTAAGAGGTGTCGGGTGCCATGCAGTTGGTTAAAACCCCCAGTGCAAGCCTTGGCACACAGCTGTCCCATCTCTGCTGGAAATCCATCACCTCCAACCTCCTTAAGGACTGTCCATCAGTTATCCTTCTAAGTCAACTTCCTCATCTCTGTTGCCCTTTTATCAGACATAAAAATGCCCAAGGAACCCCTCCATGTCCAAACCAAAGGGAAGGGAAGGGAAGGGAAAAAGGAAGGGAGAAAGGAAGGTAGGAAGGAAAGAAGAGAGGGAGGGAGGGAGGAAGGAAGGAAGAAGGAAAGAAGAAAGGGAAGGAGGGAGGGAGGGAGGAAGAGAAAGGGAAAAGAGAGTGAATCAGAGACTCTTAACGCTACATCTCTCTTATGCTAAGCTTGTGGAAAGACTAATCCATATTTTCTTCATTTTCTTACCACTCGTTGCTTTTATTTCTGCACTTTCTCACCTCCTGTTTCTTTTTCAAGCTCCTGCAATCACGGCTGTGCTCCAGGTAACAGGCTCTGCCTCTTTTAAGGTCACCCATTGCCAAATTTGGGGAGAGCTTCCCAATTCTCTGCTGCAGGTGGCACGTGCTTACCACCCCCTGGCCCTTGTGAAGCTGTTGCCCTGACACCACCTCCCCATGTTTCTTCGTCATTTGCAGTGTGTCCAGGACGAACTCCAGGGCCGAGCAACCCCCCAGGAGCACCATCAAGAGGGGAGTGGGGTTCAGTAAACGTTTCTTTGCTCACTAGGAATGGTCCGCTTCCCTATCGGGACATGCTTGGCTGGCGTGGCCCTCACATGGCCCCTGTCTTTTCATACCAGAAGTCCAACAGGAGGCAGATGGCAGGTGTGGAAAAGTGAACTTCTAGGCATCTTTAAGGTGCTGATGTTGGCAGGAGGAAGGGTCACTGCTTTCACTGTCACTGACAGTCTCGGTGTTGAAAGTCTGGGATCTCCTTCAAGTCAAGTTAAGTCTACCCCACAAGCCTCATCACTTTTCTTCCATTCTCTGCATGGCAACAGCAGGTAAGAAGGCTACTCAATGAGAGTCCTCAATTTGTAACTGTTGTTGAGATAGGGAACCACTGAATATCTCTGTTTATCTCTTCAGTATCTATCTATCTATCTATCTATCTATCATCTATATCCGTGTATCTATTTGTCTAGTTATTATCTTTGTATCTATGTGTCTGTCTATCCATGTATCCATCCAACTATCTATCTATCCATCCATCTATTTTTTTAATTTTTTTTAACGTTTATTTGTTTTTGAGACAGAGAGAGACAGAACATGAACAGGGGAGGGCCAGAGAGAGAGGGAGACACAGAATCCGAAACAGGCTCCAGGCTCTGATCTGTCAGCACAGAGCCCGACGTGGGGCTCGAACTCATGGACCGTGAGATTGTGACCTGAGCCGAAGTCAGACGCTTAACTGACCAAGCCACCCAGGCACCCCTATCCATCTATCTATTGAGAGGTTTTAAGGTTCACATAATCGTAGAGGCTTGGTAAGTCCAAGACGTGCAGAGCAGACGAGCAGGATGGAGACCCATGGAAGAGTTGTGGTTTGAATCCACAGAGTATCTCCTGGCAGAATTCTTTCTTGCTCAGGGAAGGTCAGTCTTTTGTTCTATTAAGGTCTTCAGCTGGTTGGATGAGGCCCATTAATACCTCATGGAAGGTATCATGCTTTCCTCAAAGTCCACAGATTTCAATATTAATTTCGTCTGAATCCATAAATAGATACGTCTAGAATAATGTGTGACCAAACATCTGGGCACCGAGGCCTAGGCAAGTTGATGCATAAAGTTAAGCGTCACACATATGTAAAATTGTGTTTGCTGAGACTGAATCCTTTTCCACCTCTGAGGGGCTTGGAAAACGTTAGAGGAAGTATGTGTATCTCGTTATCACTTATACTGGGCATCCTGGGCCTAAGCTTATGCTGTGCACCCATGAGACTTGGGGAGAGGGACTAGACAAGTGAAATGAACACAACAAGAAGGAATTAGAAGTGCAGTAATATGGGAGAACACTTAGGGACAAGAATTCAGAAAAACCGCATAGCCAACTGGTAAAACAAAGAACTCCAGGACCAGACTCTCTGATTTAAATTCTATGTCCTCTAGGGGCACCTGGGTGGCTCAGTCGGTTAAGCGTCCGACTTCGGCTCGGGTCAGGATCTCACATTTCATGGGTTCGAGCCCTGCATCAGCCTCTATGCTGACAGCTCAGAGCCTGGGAGCCTGCTTCTGATTCTGTGTCTTCCTCTCTCTCTGCCCCTCCCCTACTCATGCTCTGTCTCCCTCTATCTCAAAAATAAATAAACATTAAAATTTTTTTAAATAAATAAATAAATAAATAAATAAAATAAAATAAAATAAATTCTACCTCCCCTGTGTACAAGCTGTGTGACTCTGGATGAGTCACTTAACTCCTTTGTACCTCAGTTTCCTCTTCCAAAAACTGGGACAAAAGAATGCCTATCATGTAGGGTCCATATGGGGATACAATGACTTAAAATATGTAAACGTTTTAGAATAGAATATATATACTGGCTGTAGTAAGCTCTGTGTGCATGTTGGTATTATTGACATTGTTTGAAGAAGTTAAGTGATCATCAACAACGCCATTTATAAAAGGTATAATATCCTCCAGTATCTATCCTTGACAGTTGACAAATTGTCGGCACCTGCCATATTTCATTCAGTTCTCATAAGCGTGTTAGCAGGTATGCATATTATTAACTACTAAGGTAACTAAGAAACTAGAGCAGGACTTGGCCTCCAGGTTTTGCCTGTAGCTTCTGAGCTCTTTCCCACCACTAATCCCATCCTACATCTGACAGGGCTCTTGAGTAAATGGCAGAAATATTGCATCCGCCATCAGACAGACACACGCTGGACTCGAGGGTTACGGGAGTGCTTCCAAAGCAGGCAGCTCCCTATGGTGAGCTGATTCAGTCACCACATTTGGTGATCATCAAAGTCAAAGGCTGTTGCCAAATAATTCATCATGCATGGTCTGCACATGGGGGTTCTCATGTCCAAAGGGGGGTGGCTTCCTTCCCCTCTACGAACTCAACCTTGCTCCTTGAGAGTCCAGAAACCTTACACAAGTCTTCAGAAGGAGAATGGTCCCCATCCATGAGAACTGGATTTGATCCAGATGGACCATCGTGTCTTCAGAATGGCTTCATCCATGTCCCCTCCAGGTTGGACCAAACATCAAATGTCAAGTCCAGATTGTGGACCACAAGTCTGAGGATAGAGCCAAGAGAAGAGCTCTAATGTGGGGCTGATCTCCCCAGGGCTGTTCGGATGTGGGAACGGACCTTGGCACACCCGTGTTCCAATCTATCTGTTGACTCATGTCTATTCCCTTCCTTTCTCCATCTTGCTTGGCACCTTCTGCTTCAACCAGAAGAACCTAGGCATTGCTCTGACCCAGCATTTCCACAAGTGGCTCATGAGCCTCCTATTAAACCAACTCAGGTCTACAATAATATCACAAGTATTTATTTTTCCCTGTTAATTTTTGGCTCCAAACCTCTTTTCATTCACTAGACGGGTGGAAAAATATCTAGTACTCCATTCTTTTTTGTTAAAGTTTCAAAAGAATTCTAGAGGTTTACTTGGTGCCCTTAAAAATCTCTAATTATGATTGCTGCAGATATCCCAGATATACCAGCTTAAAAAATCTTTGAAGCAAAAAGGGCACAGAAATCCTTGCGTTTCAGGTTCAGGCTTCCTCGGTGTATCTCACAGACACTTTCTGCTCAAAGTTTTGCTGATTCCTGAATCCCTGTGACTTCATAGTCTGCATAGCTACCATTTGCCTACAACTGCCACTTTCTCAGCCTTGAGGCAAATCTTAGTCAACCTTGGCTCCTTCTCTTCCTCTGTCTTTCCTTCAAGAACTTAGCCGGTACTCTGGAAAATAAGGGCAGAAGTGGGTTGTTTGCAATCAATTCCTGCCTATGTCCTGCTACACCTCCTTTTCTAAGTTAAAGGGGGACGATACCTGGCCGCCTGCTCAGAATGCCAGAGAAGACAAATACAGTAATGGCGAGTAACTTGTTCTGTGAGTGTTGTGCAAGACAAGCCAACGTTTCTAATAGATTTTAGCCTGATAAACGAAGGACGTCTTGCAAGATGAGTAGTACGCGATGCTGAATGTCACATGATCACAACCGAGCCAATAGTTCTCCTCTCTCTCTCTCTCTCTCTCACCGAGAGATTGTGGGTGATCATCTCCTAGGCTCAGATGCTCAGTCTCAGGCTGTGGTGTTTGGCAGAAAATCAGTGATTTTTCAGAATGCTGGAAGTTGCCTACAACTGGTACTAGTGTATTTTTTGTCACTTCAAAGCACCTGTGGACAGTCCTTTGCTTCTCCATACAAGAGAAAGCTTAGGAAGGCTTTGCTTCTTTCTAGGTCAGGCTGCCTGCAGATAGAGACCCTTTCCTCTGCTGCCTTATTGCCACTTACATTAAATGCAGCATATGACAAGAGTTTATTAATGCTACACGGTCGTCAACGTTCATGTGAGCATATAAAATAGTCCCCATGCAGAAAAAGATTCCACTGAGCCAATAGATAGCAATGATTCCATTAGTGATAATGAAAGTCATTCTACACGATAACCCTCTTCTCTCTTGTCCCCCTCGTACCAGCTGCGAATGTTTTCAAAGGTAAGCACAGGTTAATTTGTTTATTTTTCTTTATATTTTGTATTTTCCTTATTATTTTGTATTATATTCTTTGTAATCATTTTTGTGTGAATATTTTTGGGTTGTGGAATGAATCATTTGGGTTTCCATTATTTCGTACGGGGACATTCACTTTGATATGCAGATGCTTTGGATTACGGGTATGTCTCTGGAACGAATTATGCTCGCAAACTCAGGTTTTACTGAACAGGGAGATATCTTAACTCAGTCAGGCTACTATCATAAAGGAACCATAAGCCAGGTGGGTAAAACAAGGATCATTCATTTTTCACAGTTCTGGAGGCTGGAAAGTCCAAGATCAAGGCTCTAGCTGATTCAATGCCTGGTGAGAACCCACTTTCTGTTTAATAGATGCCCATCCTGTATCTGCACAAGCTGGAAGAAATGAGGGACGTCTGGGTTCTCTTCCATAAAGATAGTAATCCATTCACAAGGACTCCACCCTCATGAACTAACCACCTCCCAAAGGACCTCTCTCTTATTACCATCATATGGGAGGGTAGAATCTCAACATACGAAGTTTAGAGAAACACAAACATTGAATCCAAAACAGGAGAGCAAAACACAAATTAGTAGCCAAATAATATATCACCCCAACCAGTCACTTTTATATTTCTCAGCCTCAAATTTTTCCCCACCCCAACTAGAATGCCCTTCCCATGATTTTTAGAATCACGTTCGTCACTAAACATGTTTGGGGTTGGTTGGGGTCCCTCTGAAGAGTATCCTGAAACAAAGATTTGAGTTTAAGTAGTTCTTTTGGGAATTGATCAGAAAACACAGGTGGGAGAGCTGAGATGGGGAAAGAAGGAAACCAGTCCAGGTGCATTAATGATCAGGTGATCATTGGCAAATGGCTCAATCCCACTGGGACCCTCTGAGCAACGGCATGGAACATTCCTCAGTGTTGCCCTAGTAGATGGCTGAGCTGGAGTATTTGTCCATGAACTCTTTTTTTTTTTTTAATTTTTTTTTTTTCAACGTTTTTTAATTTATTTTTGGGACAGAGAGAGACAGAGCATGAACGGGGGAGGGGCAGAGAGAGAGGGAGACACAGAATCGGAAACAGGCTCCAGGCTCCGAGCCATCAGCCCAGAGCCTGACGCGGGGCTCGAACTCACAGACCGCGAGATCGTGACCTGGCTGAAGTCGGACGCTTAACCGACTGCGCCACCCAGGCGCCCCTGTCCATGAACTCTTGCCTGTCAGGAAAAGCGAGTGCCAAAGGGACCTGAGCCAGCCTCTACCGGCATCAACTACTGTCCACCATGCAGATGGATCTTCCCAAGATTTCTCTGTTCCATCCAGTAGCTTCTGCTGGCTCTGAGCTCTGATAACTATAATCCATATGCTGAGCCCTTATTCGCCCTTGTGCACATTGAATTCTCACGAGCATCACATATAGCTAATGCCATTGCTTTATGCATCTTAGACACGAGAAAGCAAGGTTCATGAGGTTTTAAGTGACTTGCCCGCCTCCACAGTCTGTAGTCCGCAGCCTTTGGTCCTGATTCAGGACAGTCTGACCCCGCACAGTCACTGAGCTGCAAGGACTCATTTTTCTCTGTAGCCCTTTCTGCACGTAACATTTGGGGACCAGATGGCTTCCGGAGGACCTGACCTCACAGGGATTGGTGTGAAGACACAGCAGAAGCTGTGCTGTGACGTGTGGATGCACCAGGCTCTCACTCTCCTGCCTCCTGTGGTGGATCGTGTCTCCTTACCTCTCCTGTGAGTGACAAGTTCACTCCCTCTATATTTTCCTGCCATATTCAAGATGGTTCGGTTGTCTTAAAGACCCGTTGTCTCATCTCCAGTCCCCGACACAGTGCCTGACACGCAGGAGGCAATCAGTAAACGAGCAAAAATGGCAGTGTAACGATGGAGCCATCATGTCTCCATTACGGTGGTGGCGAATCTCGCCTACACAAATGAGCCACCATTCCCTGGGGCTGACACATGGCTGGTGAGAGACTGGGCCAAGGTCTGAACCAGGGCATTTGAGTCACAAAGTCCTGTGCTCAGCCATTTGGCTACACTGCCTCCTTATCCCCCTCTTGCCAGACATGGTGTGAACCACACACGGTGACCAGGTCTACTACTCAGAGGGATTTCTATGGAACTGATGTAGAGAACAGACTGGGGGTCCTCTACAAGGAAGACCTGCTGGTCTGGTGTCTCACTAGTTCACAGAAGAGATAAGAATCTACACTAAAGTCATAGCTATGGGAAAGGAAAGGAAAGGAAAGGAAAGGAAAGGAAAGGAAAGGAGGGGAGGGGAGGGGAGGGGAGGGGAGGGGAGGGGAAGGGAAGGGAAGGGAAGGGAAGGGAAGGGAAGGGAAGGGAAAGAAAGGGGAGGGGAGGAGAGGAGAGGAGAGGAGACAAAAGGAAGGGTGGCTGAATTGGGGATGTACTTCAGAGATACTTCTTATGTGATTTCATGTGATTTTCATTATATGTCAGTAGTAACCTCCTGCAATTATACAGGAAATCTGTTGACAGGGTGGTAAGTGTGGAGAAGGTGGAAATGTTCTGTAGTCCTATGATTAGGTTTCAGCCCACACTGAGCCTGTGTCCTTGGGCTTTTGCTTTCACTTCTCAATTTGCCTCTTCTCCATCAGTGAAATAGAAAGACTAGAGGGGTCTAGAGCTGAGTATCTCTGTTTTACTGGAGGTAAAACTCACAGAAGTGTGGGGTGCCCCCAGGACGTCATCCTTCAAGGTGGCACTTGCTCAGTCTCCTACAGCTTGTCCGTTACAGTTTCAGGTGCTCCTTCCAGCCTATGCAGCAACTTCTGTCCCCAACAAACTGGGATTCTCTGTTGGTACCTGCCTCTCCCGTGTCTGGGGTAGTGGTTTGCCCTTCTCTCTTGATCATCCGATGGATCTAAGAATAGTTGCAGATTTTCAGGTGGTTTGCCTTTTTTTTGTCATTGTGAGGACAAGAGTTAAACTTCGAAGTTCTTTCCATGTTAGACCAGAAACTCAGAGCCTTTCATCATATTTCAATGATTATTGGGTCAACATTGTCCTCCACCACTGGAATAGAGGTTTCATGAAAGCAGATATTTGTCAGAGCTCTCTCCTTGGGGCTTGTAGAATACTTGGCATATGGTAGGAGCTTAATATGTGTTGAATGAATTAGACCACAATACCTCTGTGTGTGTGTGTGTGTGTGTGTGTGTTGAATCAGGATAACCGAGTATGTTCGAATGGAATGACTGTGTACTTCAGGCCAAGCAAAGCTTGATTTCTAACTCAATTTTTGAAATTATTGTATTATTTATTAAATTAAAATTGCATATATTTAAGATGTACAACTCCATAGTTATAGTTTGATATCACAGTGAAGTGGTTACTAGTTAAGGTAATTAACACACCCATCTCCTCGAATACTTAACATGTGTGTATGTGTGTCATGAGTGCACCTGAGATCCACTCTCTCAGCAAATTTGCAGGCTGGGAAATCTGGGACTTGTTGGTTAGCTTCTCCAAGCACCCCCTTCCTCATCCATAAAGTGCAGCTTCTAACCTCTGCCTCACTAGGCAGCTATGGAGATTAAAAGAGATAACCGAAACAAGCCACCTAAAAATGACTGATATGTGATGGGTTGCCAATAAACTCTGGCCCCTCACCTTGATCCTTCCCCAGTTATGCTATCCCTCGGCAAACTGGCCTTGGGTTGGCTTGCTCTGGAGATACGAAGGGTGATTGAGTTCCTTCAGAACATGCTTTCTCAGTTGGGGGAAAAAAAGCCCATGGTTGGGTTCGGGTTCATAATGGTAAATGAGGACATGGATGGTTTGCGATTGCTTTCTGTTTCTTATTTATTCTACTTCTTTTCTCCTGTGTCTATTGAATCAGGATAACCGAGTAGAGTAGAGGCCAGCTCGGTGAATCTCTATGTTGCTAACCTGGCATTAGTGATCTATGGCAAAGTTAATTTGGGTTGCAAATAATGAGCTTATTTAGCAGAGTCTTTGGTAATTTGACTCACCTTGTTTCTTTCATTAGTTCCCTTCCCCCCACCCCCATCCCCGCCTTCTTTGGAAAACAGTGACGAATTGGGAAATAATGCCAACGATCTGTGATTTACAGCGCATTCACCACATGGGGCTGGGGAGAAATGAGATGACCGCTGGCAGGGACAGAAGACCAACGATGTCCAAGCAATCAGGGCCCTGATCAACGATCTCCTGAGGGGCCAGTGAAAACACCTCCCCAGCTCCAGGGAAGATTCTGACACCAAAGCTACCTGAGCTGAAGAATCAAAAGGTGTGGATTCTAATCCAACAACAGGAGCCAACTTAGAAATCCTGACAGGTAATGAGACACTCACATCTGCCAAGGTGAACAGATGGCCTTCTTCAGAAGACACAGCACAATTGTCACTAAAGACAGGCCCTCAGACTGTGTGAAAAGAGAGTGGTTCTCCAACCGTGGCACCCTGGGAAGACAGGACGAGCCACGCAGAGGTGAGGGGAAGGGAGGGGAAATTTGAGAATGAGAAATGGTTTGTAGAAGTGGAGAACTAGGTAGATAACTCTGTCTTTGGGCTAGGATTTCAAAGGAGTGGTGCCATTGTGTATTCATTGCTGAAATAAAGTACTGTGACACCTGGCAGAAACACAGGGATTTGGGGATTAAAAGAAAGAACATCAGAATAATTTGTGTTTGTTTTCTTCCTAACATATGAAGTATCCAAACTCTTTCTGGGTATTGACACATAAAATGATATACATTTTTTTCCCCTATCAAACGACTAAAAATATAATTGAATCTATGTTTTAGTTTAATCCTCCCCAGCGTTGGACTTTATCCCAACAGAATGCTGTGTGCATAATGTATGAAGTTTTCTGAAAACAGTATTGAACAGACAATTCATCTGACCTTGGATGAAAACAGTGTTGAAAGGCGCTAACATTCCCTTTCAGTAGGATTCCAGACTCTGGAGTGCCCCAGGCTTGGCATCTCCACCCTTCTTTGGGGTTCCTTGCAGCTCTCCTCTCAGGAAGGCACCCTGACAGGTTGGATATGGTGCACTCAGTCCTGTAACTCAGGAGGGGTGAACAGATCTGGTTCATCCTACATATTTATTGATAATCGCTGGGGTGGGAAGCCATCCCTCCCAGTGTCCCTGTAAAGTGTTTCTTTCCCCTAAACGAATGCCATGTCTGACTCCAGCCTTTCCTCTCCCCGGTGTCCGTGGCAGTGGTGGATTGAATTACCCTAACTGGTGAATTTACGAAGAATCCGGCTGTCCTGTCTGGCTTTGACCTCGGCTTTCCTCTTAGGAGCCAGCTGCTCGCAGGAGCACAGGATCCCTTCTGCCCCTCTCGCTGCAAGTCTTATCTGGCCCTGCTGCCCTCCTGAGCTGCAGGGACTAGAAGGGTAAATAAGCCATTGAATCCTGGAGCAAGTCAGAGGATTGACTCATCCTTAGAGTAACATCCTTTAGTCTGGCTTCAGTCATTAATAAGGGCAATAATTAAAGTCTCCATTAACAAAACAAAACAAAACAAAACAAAGCATTTCTCAAACTGTTCAGCACTCCGGCAAGGAAGAGGGTTATTTATCATTTATCGAGGACTCTTCAGAAAGGCCCTCAACAGCCACCTTCAGTAAAACAAATGGGCAGCATCTGAAGGAGAACTCAAGGGGAGGAACTTCCGTTTGCAGAGACCTTGCGACCTGCCTGACACCTGGTTCGCCTACATTATTTCCACTCGTCTTGACCATGGCCTAATGAGGTAAGTGAGGAAAACCCAAGGATTAGCCCACTGGTGGGGATTGAGACATGGGAGTAGAGAGGGCTATGTCTGGAACCTTGGGGTCAATCCCAGGGGCTCCTCTTCCTACTTCTATGCCCAGTCAAAGTTAACAGGAAGTCACAGCAGCCCAAATGATGCAGGGCCTATGGGGATTCAGACCCTTCAGGAGTGAAGGTTTGGATCACTCTGCAAGATAAAAACTGCCGGGGTGCCTGGGTGGTTCAGTAGGTTAAGTGCCTGACTTCGGCTCAGGTCATGATCTCGGGGTTCGTGAGTTCAAGCCCCACATGGGGCTCTCTGCTGTCAGCACAGAACCCGCTTGGGATCCTCTATCCCCACTCTCTCTCTCTGTCCCTCCCCACTCCTCAAAAATAAATAAACATAAAAAAACCCCTGCTGATCGGCTAAGGTCCTGGCTGAGGTCAAGAAAAATTCAGAATGGGTAATGGAAGAAAAATATTATAAATATTAACCATGACTTTGTGCCCAGTTACAGAAACAACGGTTTTAGTAAGTAAGCATATTTTGTTATTTGGTGGTGTGTGTGTGTGTGTGTACAAGAGTGTGTATACAAATTTAAGTGTATGCATTACCGCATATCTATCTATACACACACATATACCCACACATATACCCACACATAACCTAATTTTCTCTTCTCTCTTCTCTTTTGCCTTATCATTTTATATAAACATTTTATTGGAGGTTACATTTATTGTTTTAATAACTTAACCAGCCTTGTTGGAGACTAACACAATGGACTCTTCAGGTAACAAAATATTCAGATGAGACCCTGACTAAATTTGTGAGATAATGAACACATTCCAGAAATGGAGAGCTGTGACCGTCCCCTAGGTATGATTACAACATCTGCTAGGACTTCTGGTCTCCTCATTTAAAATTTTTTTTAAAGTTTATTTATTATTGAGAGACAGAGAGACATGGAGCGTGAGCAGGGGAGGGGTAGAGAGAGTGGGAGACACAGAACCTGAAGCAGGCTCCAGCCTCCGAGCTGTCAGCCCAGAGCCCGACGCGGGGCTCGAACTCACAAACTGCGAGATCATGACCTGAGCCGAAGTTGGTCGCCCAACCCACAGTAGTCTCTTCATTTTAGACAGAAGGTAGGAATGGCTTTATTTGTACAAAAAAAAAAATAGTGTCTGGTTGACAGAATTGTAACATTGTTTCTGCTGTCATCTGAAGGATAAGTGCACGTACTGTGCATGTGTCTATGGGTGCCGAGTTAGCCAAGGGCCAGGATGGACCGATGATTGAGCTATTATCTTTCAACTTCAAGCCTATCCTTCTATCCTGGGACTTCATGGAGCCAATGGCACTGGGACTCTGCAAACCATATTTCTATTTTTCCAGCTGCAGCCCGTTGGGCTCTACCAGTGGGAGGTGCTAAGGCAAATGGGAAGAGGAAAGAGGACAGATCTGCTCCATTATGGGATTTCCTGCTCCCGTCAGTATGACCCAAGAAAATGTCTTCCCTTTGGGGATGGTAGTCTGTTCTAGTAATAACAGTTGGTTCTGTTTTCCTAGTTTGTAGTGTTCCAGACAGGAGTAAAGACAGAATCATAGCATCCTCCTCATGCTCCTCCCCCCACCAAGAAACAGGCCCATGTCTTAGATGTGTAGGCCTCCCCCTGAGCTCCAAAGACACCGGTCCAGAAATGTGCCCCTTCCTGAGGGACTGAGGGACTTCCGTCCTACAACAGCCTTACCACAAGCTTCCACATTAAATAACTGACCGTCTCCCTTCCTTCCTCCACCTCCTTAACTTAATCTTTTCTTTTCTGTGTTTCACTTGTTTGATGCCTACTTAATAATTCTATATATTAACTTCTCTCTGTGAAATTCGCTAGTGTGGTGTTTGTCTCTTGCCTGAACCCTGACTGACACTGACAGACTTTATTATTCCTAATTTCATAAGACAGTGCAAGTGCACAGACCCCAAACCACAGAGTCCCAGCTGGCATTAGGATTTGAACTTAGATCTTCATGTCTCCAAGGACCAATCCTTTCCTCAAGTTTCCCCTCCAGAACCTACTCAAGTACATGACAGCTCTTCCCCAAAGGAACATATAATCCTTCAGAGTTCAGCACTGTGTTTTCCACAGTGCTGAAGAGTGGCAGGTAGTCAAGCAATGGTGGAAGGAAGGAAGGAAGGAAGGAAGGAAGGAAGGAAAGAAGGAAGGAAGG